>NC_136505.1:97216067-97226067 GCF_053919585.1 Euprymna scolopes
CATCACTTTTTCCAACAAAGTTCCAAATTTTCATACAACCAGTATGGATCTTCTCGTTCAAAATTGTTAGAACGCTCATGGTTCCCTTTTCCAGCAATCTATACCTCCTTTCAATTTCGTCCTTAGCTTTCTGTCCTAGTTTTACTCCTTTTCTTATTTATTCGATCCTACAAATGTTTTCCGCCAGCGTTTATATACTTTCTTCAAGTCGCCTCTGCCAGTGTGGCCTTCTATCGTTCATTTCTCTCTTTTTCTTCCATAATAAGCCAAGACGATTCGCAATAACGTATGACGCTGCATTGAATTCGTTTCGCAACTATGGCAGTTGATTAACACACACGTCGAACTTCTAATCACACTGATGCAGTTGATACATACTGTCGTCGATCTTCTGAACATACCCCTTTTATTGTCAAAGCGTTCGTCATCACCCAATCGGCGGCCAGAAAAACAGTCACGTGAGGGGTGACGTCATCGCTCAATAATCTTACAAAAATCACAGCCGCCATTTTTAATTTCTGCCCTCCCTGTGATCTTCCCACCGGGTAAGAAAACACGCGCAGACACGTGGTCGCTTTCTTCCTTCATTTTGTTCGACTTTACATGCATATAGAAGCCTGTTATATTTTGTAATCGATATGTTCTTTCTCATGATGGGAATTACTCCTTGAACTATTTTTACCTCGCTTTTCACCTTCCGCCTATCACTACTCTTCATACTTGGAATCTCTATGATCTCGTCTCTAAGAAGAACATCTGTTAACTTCTGAAGTACTTCTTTTCCCACAGAAGTCAAAGTTCGAACTTCATCACCACTTCTCCATCTGCTCTTTCACTGATTCCATTGTCGCAGAGTCAATGATCTCATCTGCCTTAGATACTTCAAACTCCGTCTCATAACTTCCCCTTACCATAAGATTCCATTCCTCCTCAGTTGCCCGCCTCCCATCATCGCTTACATTTCCCTTCTGCACTTCCACTCTCTCGGTTCTTTCATCAGAGCTAGTTTTCAATTTTACTTTCGTTATTCATTTCATTCCTAACCATCCTTTCAATATCTTCCCTTGCAATCACTGAGAGTAGGTTTTCTTTTTATTTTTTTAACTGGCATACCACACTCGTAACACTTCTAGCTCCTTGTCTCGATGCCCATTCTTCTTTCAATTTTCGGAGCTGGTACTTCCACTTCTTACAAAGCATCCCCACGATACTCTTCTTTCCTCATCCGTCCATGGATTTCTTGACATTTCCTGCGGTAACTGCCTTCGTGTCTTGGGACCATCTCTAGCAATTCTCAATTCTCCTATATCCAGCCACATCCTAAGAATTTCAAACAATTGTAGGATGACGACAAGACCCACCCTGTTGACCAGTGGGACACCTACCGGACGTGAGACCATCGCAAGATGTTCCAGCCTCATTCACGTCGTTATTTTCAATATTTTAATTTGACATTCTCCCATGAATGGGGTGAGTAAATTTTAGGTTACACCACCACCGATAATTTTATCGAGACATAATTTCTAGGAGGGTTCTCCACCAAGGTTAAAGATCCTCTCCCGAGCTTTATCCGCCACCACCCTCACTATTACCATTACCACCACCAACAACAATAGGAATAAAATCTACAATGATAATAGTAACACTAATATCGGTAGCAATTATAATAACAACGGTAACAACAACAATAGCAATGACAGCAAAAAACAACACCTACAATTACAGCTACAATAACAATAAAAACATACCACCACTACTACGAACACTACTACTACTACTAATTATAATAGTAATAATAGTAATAACCTATTAAGTATTTTTTATCCTTTCCTTTTTCTTCCCTTCGTACTAATTCAAACAATGAACTCCCAACAAAAGACATGCATTTTTCCACAGCACTACGACTGTGACTAAACACACATTTACACAGCTCTACGAATAAATAAAATAAACAAATCCTTTACATACGAACAAAAAATAATATCGTAATTCGCTTCGGCCGTTATCACCTGTGCTTACCTACAAACGTAAGGGGAATGTTCTGAACCCATTTGATTAACTATATTGGTGCCGATGTAAGGCATAAACCTAGCCATATTCTGATTTACTGATAAAAAAGCATACCAGCAATCTCACTAATTTACATTAAAAATTAAATTAAAAACATTGGGTTACAATTAACAGGTATGTAAAAACGTTTATTTATAAAAACTTTATTTTACGCTTCCATTTTTTTTTACTTAACTATATTTCTATACGCATCCTCAAAATAAAATGAACTATTCATGTCACCTATCGGCTATTTATTACCTTGTAGTTGTTGTTGTTATTATTGTTGTTGTTGCTATTATTGTTGTTATTATTATTATTATTATTATTATTATTATTATTATTATTATTGTAAGAAATTTCTTCCCTACACACTCAATTTCCTCCCTGCAGATAGCAAATGAACTCCACAAAGCCATACCTTTAACTCAAATTTTATTCAAGGTGTATCAGAAATGAAAGTTCTTTGGTCACGGTAAGCCCCTTGCAAAAACAGTGGCTGAATTTGCTATCCATTGCAATGGAGCCGGTAGTTATGATTCCTCTGTGGGAATGTTAGTTTAGGTTTCCTTTTAGTAGGATCCATGTTGATCCATGGTTGAACACGGCGGGAATGTTGTCGCCCAATATGGCATATTTTAGGACCTCGTTGTCTCTGGAAGAAATAGGAATAATTCCTATAATCAAATATATCATGCCGAGCACTGTAGAATATCCTCATAGAGTAAAATAAGTTCAGCAATTATGTTGTCTCTGTATTTAGAGAAATAATCTTCGTCCACCCGCTGCATGGTGTCCAATGAAGATAAAATCCTGGCACTCTATAACGGAGCACCGCTGTTTGAGTCTTTACTGTTTCGTGTTCATGTCAGACTGAAAATAACGCACATGTAATACAAATTGGCGCCAAACTGGCGCATTAAAATTGAACCAATCAAAGACCGTCTAGCAAATCATGTAAGCCGGTCAAACAAAATGGCGTCGGTTATGGATATTCTCACATTATTTAACTACTACGACTACATTGCGTCGTCGATTATCGCGAGATCCTATTTATTAAAAAAGAAAGATAGAAAGTCATAATTAATCCAAATATTAAATTATATTGTCTTTAATTTAACGTTAGTAGTATATCACATTCTATCCTACTTTAGTAAATAGAAGCTCCAGATCGAATAGTTAATAATATGAAACAGTCATCAGGTGCGTACTTTAAAGGTATTAATACATAGACGCTAAGGAGGGTTACTTGCATATATTTTCTTAAAAAACGAATTATCGAACTTGGTCAATTGTTTAAAAAACGAGTAATTTAGCGTGGCTAAATCACAAAAATAGAATTAAATTAGTAATAATTCAATTTCGTTTATGTTAATAACAAAGATTTTAACCATTTAGAAACATAAGATGGAAATAAGAAATTGCGTCTATCAAATAGGAAGTAAGAACATTTATTTTACGAGAATAATACGGGGTTTATAGCAAACTAGCCTGGGTAACCGGCGTTGCTCGAGTGTTTGTAGGTGCGTGTTGAGCAAAAAAAAAAGTTGTAATAGGCAGGAAGGCTCGAACCCGTGACGCGAAGACGGAAAAGAAAGTGGAGGTGTGTGTAAGGGTGTCGGTTGAGCAAAACTAAAGAAAAAAAAAAGAGGGAAATTGCGAGCGCAAAAAGAAAAGAAAGAAAGTGGGAGAAGGTAGGCAGGGTCAAACCGGAACCTCGAAGGGGAAAATAAAATAAAAACAAAAAACGTGACGCAGTAGCTGTTGCGCCCATCGCCAAACCGGAAGTGAGAAAGGTTAGGCAACTGAAAAGACAGGATGACTTTCGAAAAAAATCGGCGAAAAAAGCGACCCCCCCTGGAGAAAAGTCCCCGATTGCACATAAAGTAATATATGTTTTTAGCAAATATTATGTTTATTTTTCGTACAAATGGTCGAGCTTCAAAATGATACCTATCTCGTGAAAATCTGTTACATATCGTTATCATCGAGGTTATCCTTGAGGGGTACCAAATTGAGCTTTCGTTACATTTGAATATGTTATATAGAGTTCTTCATTTAGGGGCACATTTTACGTTTTCTATATAACATAAGAAAGATTCCGTGTGATTGTCTCTAATATAAATGGTTGTGTGTTTGATTATCATAAAGGGAATCGTGTGTGTGACATGTAATTTCTGAACCTACCTCTGTTCTCGCTGTTGAACCATCTGGCAATTTCTCATCCTGGAGGGAGACTTGATACCTGTTTGACGAAGATTTATCACTCCAAGACGATGAAATGGTTTTATAGTTTTTTATTTCACTTTCCCCAGAGGTTCTGCAGAAGTGGAAGTGAAATCGGCTTGTGTTAGTTCTTCTTCACACACGTCAGCGTTCGTCTCCACCCTCCCCAGTTAAGAGGGGGGAGACCACGGAAAACGTCCGTCTTCTTCAAAGCTCAAATCAAATCTCTCAGATCTAGCCAACCACGTCACACATACGTAATTTGGTCAGCTGACCTTTGGTTCTGGTAAACGTGTCTACCTCCACGTTTACTCACCTCTCTCTCTCTCTCCCTCTCTCCTTCTCTATTCTCTTATAGAGACACAGAGAGAGAAAATAGAAAGAGTAAGAAAGCCAGATAGGGGGGAGATATGCTCGTTAACAAATCCGTCGTCTCTGTCGAAAGTTTTTGTGAGACATGCATACATACATACTTTTAAACAGACAGGTGATATTTATATTATAAATTATTTCTTTTGTTTTGTAGTTTTAGTCTTGTGATTGTGAAGTGTTTTAATTTTAGCCCGATTTTTTTATTATAAAGATTTTAGCGTAACCTAAGATGTTTTTGTTTTACTAAGGGGTTAACCCATATCAAGGCTCGGAGGCTACTCAAGGATAAGGGTTAACGTGTGCGTTGCAGTCAGTCGGACAGTAGCGTAATAATCGTCTTTGATGGAAATTTGTTATAATTAGATTATATACGAAGACGGTTGAATATGAACTTGTTTACGTTAAACTTGAAGACGGGGATGTTGCAATCAGCTGGAAAGCAGGCTATCAGAATGGAATTCCACGAACGGGAAATTCAAGGAAAGAAGTTTTGTTGATGTAATCCATGTCTAGGTTGAGAGTGGTAGAATTTAGTGATATTATTTTTGGTTTAATAAATGTTTTTTTTTTGGGGGGGGGTAAAGATTTGGCAAGAATGTGTACCCAGTCGAGAACTTACACTGATAATAACGATAAAGCAGAGACAAGCTCGCAACGTCTCTTCTGTGTAATAGAGGTAGCAACGAAGTTTTCTTTGACATCCTATTTTTATTAGAATCTAAATAAAAATTAAAAAAATATTGCTCTATAATCTTTCTAAAAACAAAAATTGCGACTTCAGATAACATCGTTACGTTTGCCTTAGATTCAGTTATTGTTGTCGCTAGTGGGTGTCTCTACACAATACAAAAATAATGTGTTTCTTTATTCTATTGTTTCTGCAAAGTTTAAATTTTTCAATTTTCTTTATCTATATTTTCGTAACCAAATACTTTTTTATTCCAAAGAAAAAAATATATCTCCAATTATATTCGGGGGTATTTATGTTGAGTAGCCATGTCATATTGAAACCGTATATTATGTATGCAGGACGGAGACCCATCGAAACAGTATATCAGTGTGTGTACATATATTTCAGAGTCTTTTTTTTATTGAAGATGTGCTTATCGGAGAGAACAGATAACGAAGAGTGTTTATCAGCGTGTATATTTTGCTGTTAACAGATGACAGCATCCAGTTTAAAACCAAGGGGATACATTTATAACAATGAGTCATATATAAAAGATGTCGGAGGGAACATTTGTATTCTGCGAGAGACATTTATAACAGCGGCTGACATTAGAAAGGCGATGCATTACTTATAAGGATTTGCACAAAGTTCATTCACAGATGACAGACAAAAACGCATTACCTTTCAGTTGTAATAATGAAAACGCAGCCAAGTTTACAAATATATAATGCTCTTTTTATTCTACAAACTGGTTGATTGATGAATCAGAAACACAAGCTCTTTTACGATTACATTATGGTACCTTCCTCTCTTCGCTTCAAAAGTGTTTCAGCTAACTCGACTCGACCCCCTTGACACTGTTTTCACTCACACTAAGTCGCTCTCCGATTCTGTCCGCTGTTACTTCTAACTAACGCGAACCCATCTCAATATATTGGACCTCCCCTTGCTTTATGAGGTAAAAGAATGCCTCGCCACGTGAAATTCATCCAAGGCAACGAGAAAAAAAAACATAATCAACTAGTGTTCAACAGCAGACGCTGGTAGACTGCTGTACACTAAATCTCTCTTTATAAGACAGAAACCCGTTGAAGAAAACATGTAATTATATTTTAACAAATAAATATAAAATACCTATATGTAATTATATTTTAACAAATAAATATAAAAAACCTAGAGAAAGCAGTGTTTCCTTGTCACACAATTATCAGTGTATGAAGTGATAATTACTGCCGGATGTAAGGTTCGAACACAGTAACAAAGTTACCTTTCAATGTACATGTTTGTTTTTACCTCCTCGACTACTAACAGTCTTGGAGTAAAGGAAAAACGTATATATATATATATATATATATATATATATATATATATATATATATATATATATATATATATGTGTGTGTGTGTGTGTGTGTGTGTGTGTGTATAATGTAAAGGCAAGTGAACAAATACAGACAGCCAGTCAGATAATGTTCAACAGTAGACCAAAATACCGTATGTTTACATTAGTATATGGCACATACTAATTATTTATGTTTACAATAATTTAACTATAGATTAGCGTTTCAGACACATTAATTCTTAATATTTAAATATTATATTTATTCCTAGCAGCGACAATGTCAATTTTTAAAAAAAACTATTACCCCTATTATGACCATCTTAAAATTTATTGTTTTGGCCTCAAATCAAATTATTAAGTTAGATCCATGTCCAAGGAACGTATATATAGCATTTCAAGTGTTTAGACCGAAAATTATCTGAGAGTTTTGGTAGAGTTCTCAAAGGTCAAATCGTTGAATTTTGACCCATTAATCGCAAAATTCCTGGCCGAAAACGGATCACATCGATTTTCCCAAATCTCAGTACCCTATATATCAAATTTTGAGATTGTAGACTAAAAATTGACAGAGTCATTGCGTAGGGAAATGTACACACACAGACACACAGATACAAACACAGACACTTGGACTCGATAAAACCAAATAAGAAATAGAGCTTATAATAAGAACACACGTTGAAAACACTTTGAAAAAGAATTAAAAGATATTTCATTTTTAAAAGTAAGCACAAAATAAGTGGATAGTCCTTAATCCGAGGAGTTTCGAAGAAATACTTTCCTTCTCATCAGAGTCTGGCTTTAGCGAAATTCTGGATCGGATTTTGCTTGCAAAAGTATTTAATGAAACTACAAGTAAGTCATAGATCTTACTTGGTAACAGATAGTGAATATGTTTTTAATTCTTTTTGCAAAGTGTTTTTAGCATGTTTTGTTAACTAACTGTTATATATATATATATATATATATATATATACATGTATATATATAATATATATATATATATTTTATAGCATGAAAAGATTAGATAATGCAATTACGAATAGGAAATTAGATTAAATATTTGTAACATGTCTTCTTCCTAAGATTAAGGAATGTGGTGTTTGATCAACACTGCTGGGGAGCCATGCTTTAATATGCTGTTTTGTGTGTAAATCCCCGAAACAGTGTTTCATGGTAAACGACTGATGATCCCTTTAAAAAAATAAATTATTACTGCTATGGTAAATTCTAGAGCGATATGAGGCAGTGATCGCAGGTGATTGAATGACTTACTGACTAAATGGTTTTCTGACGAATGATAAAAAATTATATTTTTTGTATAGTTTTAAAGGTTAAAAACTTCAATATATGCATGCATGTATGCATGTAAGTATGCATGTATGTATGTATGTATGTATGTATGTATGCATTTATGTATATAGTGAGAATAATGGAAATAGTATTCCGAAGAGAAAGAGAGTGATCCATCAGTTTTTGAGGAAAAAAACATTTTTTTTCATTACATCACAAAAATATATTTTTCAAATATTGTACTGGTATTTTAATTTCTTAATTTCACTCATCCAGAAGAAGTCTGTCAATGAAGACGAAACGTTGATAAACACATAACTTTGTCGGCTCCTTTCTTCTCTCTCTCTCTCTCCCTCTCTCTCTCTCTCTCTCTCTCGTCATGTATACATGTATATATGTATATAAGTAGTTTTAATTTATTTAGGGCTGAATTAAATGTATAACCTATACATAGACCTATCTTTATAAAAATAAAACAAAGCAGACTTTGGCTTATTTAGGCTACTATGGAACTTTTTATATTGAAAATGAATTCGTACTCAGAATTAACGCAAATTACTTAGAATATGACCTAAAATAATTTGTCTGAAGAATCTAAAATGCAACTGTGAGTTCTAAGTATCGAACTATATATCTCGCAGACTTAATCCACTCTTTCCAAATGTAACTGGTTTATTTAAATTCTACATCGGGATGGCTGTCTCTTTCTGGTCAAATCTTCTTAACTTAAAAATAACGGAAAGTTTTAATGTTTATTCTGCGAAGCACTCACAGTAAAAATAAATCATAATTCATTTTCTCCTAGCGAATGGGTGCCAGGCATTGCCCGTGCGCTGAAAAACAAACAAACAAACAAACAAACAAAAAGAACAACTCACCCATACACACAAAAAAAATAAAATCAAAACAACTTTCCTGTCAATCTTACAATAGCAGTAAGTATCCGTGCTGCCGAAAAAATAAAATAAGCCGCGGTGGCCGGGTTTGAACGTGAAACGCGAAAAAGGAGAATAAGGCAAAAAACTTGCGGTTAAATTTTTTTGTCCACACCGCCATGAGTGCTTATGACTATGTAACGTTGCAAAAAGCGTATTAACCATAGAATCGTGACTTGCAAAAATAAAGACGCGAAGAATGGATTCCGTAGAATTTCTTCTACCGAAATAAACCTTTTTATGCTGTTATGATGTTTTGTAGTATGAAAAAAAATAAGCACCTACGATGTAAAAACAAATGTTTTGTTTGAATTTAGTTGACCGCCGATAAATAAAAAACGACATATCATTCAAACACGGTAGTGTTTGGATAAATGATTAGGTGGTAGTTTTAGTCATTGAGAACTGCTTTAAAGCTTCACGGCTCACCAAATTTCAAACAATTATTACAGTTTATAGACCACCTTCTCAACTATTGTGAAAAAATTTTCTTTTTCAGATTTCGTTTAGTAAAACAACAGCTTTGATGAATTTTCTGGTGTTCAAAATCGTAACGCAGGTAAGCGACGCTTTTTATGACTGGTTTCAATAGCAACCTTGTCGCTTCAGTGACTACTGTGGTTACCAATTCGAAAAGAGAAGTAACTAGTGAAACAGAAAGAACGAAAGCATGAAAGGGATATAATTAGGGGATTATATTGAAAGCAGACGAATGCCGTACATTCTTATTACACATGTGCTTATGGGGGCAAAAAAATAAGACTGAGATTAAACAAAAACCAAGTGAATTTATTGGAAAATCATGGATTATAACAAAACAATCGGGTATGAAAAGTAATATGGTTAAGCTTAAAAATGGAAAAGTAAAGGACTAGTTGTTAAAACTGGAGAAGAAAAGGACAAAATCTTCTAGTAAAAGATATAATAAATTTATAACTTAAAATATTGCAACATTAAGCATATTTTTAATTCAATTTATATATAAAGCTGAACGTCTGTTTGTGTGTTTGGTCACGAATAGACCCTATATGGTTGACTATTATAGAAAACTGATAACATATAATGATAGAAGATGTATCGAGACACAGGGATGGGTATGTTTTATCTGGCATAAGG
>NC_136505.1:97231067-97333567 GCF_053919585.1 Euprymna scolopes
ACAAAATAAAAATATCGCAAAATAAAAAAATATTTCAAATATATAGCAAATTGTTATACGAAATAAAAGAAATGGAATGTAACAAATATATAACATATTGTTAAACAAAATAACATAAAAGTAATATTACAACTGCATAGCATACTAGCACGGGTACCGGCGTTGCCCGGGTGTTTTGAGGTGTGTGTTGAGCAAAAGAAAAGTGGTAGTAGGAAGGCAGGCTCGAACCCATACCGCGAAGACGGAAAAGAACAGGAAAAAAAACTGACGTCTTTGCTGTTACGACCACCGCCAAACCGGAACGGACGTAGGTTTAAATTAAGGTAGACAATCGAAAAGAGGGGATAACTTTCGAAAATATCGGCGAAAAAGGCGATCCCTTCCTGTAGAAAAGTGCCCAGTTGGGAATGAAGAAATTAACGTTTTTAGCTTCAAAACGATACTAATCTTGTGAAAATCCGTCGCCTCTGTCGAAAGGTTTGGGCAGACATGCACATACATATATGGATTTATATATTTATAGCTTAAATTATTGAGCCAAACCGATTAAAAATCTTGCCCTATCTCTGACTACCCATTATATTATGTTAAATTTCCAATGTTTAGACCAGAAATTGTCTGAGTAATTTGGTAGGGACCGTAGAGGTCATTTTTTTTAACTTTGACCCCTAATGTGACTCCTTAACATTTATTGTTGCGGGCTCAAATCAAGTTAGATCCATATCCAAGGAACCTATATCTAAAATTTCAAGAGTTTAGACACAAAATTGGCGAGGAATTTGGTAGAGTTCTCACAGGTCAAATCGTGTAACTTTGACTCCTTACCAGCAATATTTCTGGCCGAAAAGATTTTCCCAAATCTCAATATCCTGGGTATCAAATTTCGAGTCTGTAAACTGAAAATTGACAGAGTCATTATGTAGGGAAATGTACAAAGAGAGACATTTTCACTTTTATAGATACATAGATTAAAAAAAAAGAATCGTGATATAAGGATAATATCGCACATCGTTATACAAAATAAAAGAAACGAGACATTACAACATTCTACTGCATATAGTTGAACAAAATAAAACAAACCTAGTGTAACAATTATATAGGTTATTGCTTAACAAAATACAGGAAACGTAATATGACAACTATATAGCATATTGCCAAACAAAATAAAAATAGTAATATTACAATTGTATGGTATATTATTTATAAATTTAAAAAATACGTAATATTACAACAATATAGAATATCATTTAAAAATGAAATAAATGTTATATTACAACTGTATCGCAAAATAAAAGAAACGCAATATTATATTCATATATTGTTTAGCAAAATAGAAAAAGTAATATGACAACGATATAGCATATTGTTTAACAAAATAAAAGAAACGTAATATCTCGACAATATAGCATATTGTTTAACAAAACAAACGAACCATAATTGGGTCGAAGTTCTTCAACAGGCCGTTTAGGTTGTTATGGCATATCACAGAAAGGCTTTTTTTAATGGGGTTGATTTCATTCGCACGTCTTTTGTTCATCTTAAAGACAAGTTAATGGTGCTCATTTATTTCTGAAATATTCTATTGACCTTAAAGAAAACGATTAATCCTTAAATAAACATCACCTGGCTTAATGCCATCTTAAAGAGTACCCATCGGAAGACACGGGATCTCTGTGCGGTTATGATTGACGTGTCCAAAGCGTTCAACACCGTCAATCATGACTCAATCTGCCGGGCAGCGCTAAGGTTCGGCGCAACAGGTTCCCTGGTGCGTTACATCGGGGCGAGCTATGATGCTGCGACCAGCGTGCTTGGGGGCCGGGTTATTCACCCTTCCCGTGGCGTTCGCCAGGGCGACCCTTTGTCGCCTCTGCTTTTCAATATGGTCATGGACGAGGTCTTTTCCTTGTCCACGACCGAGCTCACTTCACACATCTATTCCTTGTTTATAAATGATCTTTTTTTTTTGTTTTGTGTAGGTTGTTTACTAAACGTTCAAATAGAAGAAAACAGAAGAAAGCACGCAATGCCATGTAAAAATGCACGACTCTTCATGTTTCTTGGTGCGAATGAATGACGGACATTGCAGTGCTAATCTTTTCGCTAAAAGAAAGAAGTAAGGCTGAGAGTACTAAGAATATCTCTGATTGGATTCCGATCATCTAATGTATATATTTTGTTTGAAAATAACACAAGTGATAATGTTATTGACCCTTATCCTCGAGTTGCTGTTAGCCTTAGTAAGTGATTTTGTATGGATTCGAATTCTTTGTCACAGCACTGACTAAGTAGAACAACAACATTTATGCGTACCCAATGGGTGATAAGATGACGGTATGTGTAGTGAATACACAAGTACATGTTTATACTCCGCGAGCTTCTGCCCCCTTTCTCTTCCTATTATACGCAAACCTATTAATGAACACTTAGATCCCTAAGTGGCGACAATAAATCAATTAGAAGCGTAATCACGCTTATAATAATTGGTATTTAACTTTGGAATCAAGGTTATCTTATTAAACCATCTGACCTAGCAGAGGCTAAAGAAGGTTTTGATAGTCAGAGACTCTGTACTTGTGTATGACGAAGCTCAACCAAGGTAATAACTATTACAACCCTACTTATAAATATGTACGCTTCCGAGGAGTTGGTTTAAAGGATTCAGAAAAAAAGAACTGGGAATGCTAGTTGATATTGCATAATCGAACTAATTTGTATATTTATTTACAAAATAACATGTCATTACTTAACCATACTTGCTTATTCATAATGATAATAAAGATAGAAATAAACAAAATATGGCGACATTATCACAGACTATCTAAAATCATGGAAAGGCAAAATTATTATAGCCCATCTAAAATTATGAAAAGGCAAAATTATTACAGCCTATCTAAAATTATGAAAAGGCAAAATTATTACAGCCTATCTAAAATTATGAAAAGGAAAAAATATTAAAGCCTATCTAAAATTATGAAAAGGCAAAATTATTACAGCCCATCTAAAATTATGAAAAGGCAAAATTATTACAGCCTAGCTAAAATTATGAAAACGAAAACGTATTACAGCCTATCTAAAATTTTGAAAAGGAAAAATTATTACAGCCTAGCTAAAATTATGAAAAGGTAAAATTATTACAGCCTATCTAAAATTATAAAAAGGCAAAATCATTACAGCCTATCTAAAATTATGAAAAGGAAAAATTATTACAGCCTATCTAAAATTATGAAAAGGACAAATTATTACAGCCTATCTAAAATTATGAAAATGAAAACGTATTACAGCCCATCTAAAATTATGAAAAGGAAAAATTATTACAGCCTATCTAAAATTATGAAAAGGAAAAATTATTACAGCCTATCTAAAATTATGAAAAGGGAAAATTATTACAGCCTATCTAAAATTATTAAAAGGCAAAATAAAATATCATTAACTTATAAAATCTGTTAAAATATTTTGAAAACAATATATCTAAAACTGATTTATTTATGTAAAAAATTGTAAATTAATTGTAATTTACTCCTATACTTTGTATATTTTTATCTAAAAAATAAAACTTCAAAACTTAGATACTTGTGTTTTACCTATAGCCTTTAGTAACGCTGAGTAGCCTTCCTCTTGAAATACATATTAAATGGAATATTTGTATATATCCCTCTATACCGGCTATTATCCCCAGCTATCTCCCCAAGACAAGTCATAAAAATCAAACACAAATATAATTTTCACAACGAGTAGTAAATATCATATTCTCTCTCTTCTAACCTTGGGCACGTGATACAAGTGAAGGTAAAGGTGGCTGGTTATTATTCATACGTCCAAAACGTTCTTTTCACAATAAAAATTCCGAGATCCACTTGGAGACAATTTATATGGATGCCTCCCTTGATCGTGAGGATCTCCCTTTTTGACAAGCTTCGGGTGCTGACCTTAACTCTATATACGAAATGGATTGCTTACATCTACTCTGATTATACCTTCATGAAAAAATGTGCTATCCTGTACTTTAATAAACCCCAACATCTATTAAACTGTAGAAGAGAAATAGCAAACAACTGATAAAACTTACTCTAGGATAGTGATACAAAATAGTTCTAAAACTAACAAAAACAATAGAAAAAAAACAAATAAATAAATAAGATAAACATGAATATACATAAACGATCATATATATATATATATATATATATGCATATATATGTGTGTACACACATATATATATATTTATTTATATATAAACTAACATTAAAAAATACTAACCTAGATTTAAAACAGATCAAGAAACTAAATATGCAAGCTAAATAGAGCACACACAAAGGAACAGGTCAACCAGAGGTCAAATAGGCCTTTGTTCGATAAATGCATGTTCATTGACTGATAGGAAGGGCGCGGTGGATACTAGAAAGCTGATTAAAGCTAACTAAAATCTCAATACAAGATACGCATATAAAAACGACAAACAACCACAGAATTCGCGCATAAGCCTGAAGAATCCTAGAGTGGATGAAACGCGGAATATTCAGTGTAGCTTAATCGCCATATACATGTTATAACTTACTATATATATAAAGATATATGTAGCAAAAAGCAGAAATAAAAAGTGCTCAAATATGGTTTAATTATTATAACCTCAAATGTAAAACACCGAAAGAGTACTGTATTCGGATGAATATATATATATATATATATATATATATATATATATATATATATATATATATATATATATATATATATATATAAACAAAAAATTAAACTAAAAAATTCAATAACAGCGAGTAGTCGTGTGAGCAAAAAAAAAAAAAAATACCGCGATAGCCGGGCTTGAACGTGTAAAGCTAAAAGAAAAAGAAGGTGAAAAAGAGGAAATGCTTTAATAGTCGCGCCCCCGTGACTTACGATGTCGGCGGCTTTCAAATATAAAACCGTGATATAAACAGACTATATAAGATGAATATGTGACATTGTTTCTTCTATTTACAAAAACAGAAATATCTTTTAACATGAAGGACGTCGTCACAAGATACATTTTAATCCTCCCGTATTTGTAAGAGTATTAATATAAAAACATATTAAGCGATGTATATAATCTATGTTCGTAGGTCGTCAATTTAAAAATAGCTTGTTTTTTTAGCTCCCACTTAGAATATCGTTCTGTTTTTTTTTGGGGGGGGGGGGCTAGGTTTGCCGTCCTTATATAGATGCTGTGTTGATGATGATGTTTCTTTCACACAAAGCAATATTAGTTAATTATTTTATCAATCGTAGTAATAATGTCACATTATAAGCGCCCTCCCCTATCCCAGTTACTTGAGAGAGAAAAAAAGAGAAATATATCATTCAACCACCGTAGTGGTTGAATATATGCTTAAGTCCGAAATTGAATGAATCGAGACACATTCAAACCCCCACCACTAATTCAGTTCGCAACCAAATTTCAAACACGTTATATAGTTGGATAGAACACCTCATTAGCTACATTTTTTACAAAAAAATTTCGAAAATTGGTTTAGTAGAAAAAAAGTTACAATAAAATATGTGGGTTCACAAACAGGAGAGTAAGTACATAAGTGACTAACACTTTTTTTATTTTGCATAACTTATTTTGTATATAAATATTTTTTACTGCGATTTTGCCAATATGACATGTTAGCGTAACGGGTGTTGGTGGAAAGATTTTAGGTTCAATCCCGTGTATCGTTTTTTTTTTTTTTTTAATTTAAAAAACCGAACTTTTTTTTTAATAACTAAGTTTGTTTTTTTTAACTCTCCTGATGATTTTATAGCAAAAAATGGTGAATTTATCGATTAAAAATATTAGTGAATTCTATGATATACATATTCTTTGAATGAACTCAAATTTTTCGTTATCACGTTTGATGAAAAATGTAGTCCCATTTTGGCAATGCGTCTGACCAATGATGCTTTTGAACCCGCAACCAGCACTGCGATGTCATCAGCAGCAGCCTGGGCATAAATATTCCTATTTTTAAACTCCTTTAAAAGAGGATTCAGCATACAGTTCCATAGTAAAGGTGATAAAATCCCACTTTGGGGGTTTCATTTAACTACTTCCCTTTCAACAGTTGCCCTCAGTAGTTCTACTTGAACTGTTCTGTGCCTCACCATATACTCAATTCATCGGATGAGTACTGGTGGCACATTGAGTTCTCGTAGCGACTTGAACATACTACTGAAAGGTATGTTGTCAAAAGCTCCAACGATATCTAAAAAAACACCGAGTGCCATCTTCTTTTTTGTTAGTTTACGCTTTATACAGATCACGAATTCATGAACCGCAATCTCGGTAGAGACCCTGGCTCGGAACTACTGTGATTGAATGATAAATATTGCATAAATGTGTGTTTGAGAGCTAATTTTTTTGACAATCATTTATAAATCTTATAAATGTATATATTAATACAATAGCAATGCCTGGAAAAATCATGGATTATATGGAAAAATGCGCGCATGAAAAGTAATATTCTTAAGAATTTATTAAACCTGGAAAAGTAAAGGACAAGAAATTCAACCTGGAAAAGTAAAGAACAAGATATTCTAGTAAAGTAAAAAATAAGAATTTTTTAGACTTAAAATATTGCAGCTAAAAATAAAATTTGAATATTGATAAATATTTTATTTATTATTTGCATATGTTGTTTATTGTTGAGTTAGAAAGAATTAAATGATCCTAATTATGATATAATAAAATTATTAATTTTTATGTAAATTATAAAATTATTAATTCCATCTACTAACTAACTAACCAATTAATTAATTTTATTCAAACAATTTTCACTGCATAAATATATGCTAATAATAGGGGGGGAATAAGTTCAATCCAGCGACTGAACCCTTTCTAACTCAACAATAAACAACAACATATGCAAATAATAAATAAAATATTTATCAATATTCAAATTTTATTTTTAGCTGCACTATTTTAAGTCTAAAAAATTCTTATTTTTTACTTTACTAGAATATCTTGTTCTTTACTTTTCCAGGTTGAATTTCTTGTCCTTTACTTTTCCAGGTTTAATAAAATCTTAAGAATATTACTTTTCATGCGCGCATTTTTCCATATAATATATATATATATATATATATATATATATATATATATATATATATAAAAGAAAAAGAAGTAGGTTATCGAATAGCAAAACAAATAGAGACTAGGATTTCTTAGTAGTCAATTACTTTCTTAACGTAGATAAAAAAAGAGTTTTAATTAGGTGGTAACCACGATTAAAAAAAACAAAAAAAGCAGAACAATAGATAGAAATATATTGAGATTTGGTTAGCGGGTATTTAAGAATTAACAGAGAGCTACATAACTTGTTTACTGACTCTTATGTGCGCTGGTCGATGAGATTTTACGAGGTTTTTTTCCAACAATAGAAACGATTTAAAAACAGGAAAAGCTCAGTTTACAACAGTAAATATTGAGTGAGGCACTTAATGACACTTAGCTTTAATAACAGTTGGAACATGGATCCGTGGAATTCAGTTGGAAAGCTCGACGCAGGTGAAGACGGATGATGACTTGGAGCAGAAAGGAAGATTAACTGCTCAACTAAATGACGGACAGTAGATATGGAAGTGGTCTTTAGCATGTAGAGGGTCAATGACGTCGTACACGCTTAGAGTCTAACTTATATGCGTGCAGTGTCAGCGCCTGTGTTCTCTTTTATTTTTCCATGTGAACGTTTTACATTGTGAGTCCGTGTTCTCCTCGCGACAGTCGTCATTGCCTAAAAGATGAAAACAAGGCCATGAAAACGTTGGGGTCGCCGGCTTTTCGGTGGCTGTCACGTCGTGTACCAATAGAAATCGCGCAGTTTTCAACTTGGAACCAAGCATAAAACTAACAACAACATTATTAATATGGTCTACGCGTTTATTAGTAATTCCGAAAATAAAGAATTAAGAACATCGCATCAATTTATACTATTCCAATTTCCACAAAAGTGTAATGAAGTGTCTTTTACCCGATAACAATTGAGATACTGTCCCTCTAGACACATGTCCGCTCTAAGAAAAATTTGAGTGAAAAAGAAAACGAGAAAAAAAGCGAACCGAACTTCTACTGCTTTTTTTTTTTTTAAATCTTTCTGTCATTGCTGCACTTGTTATTGGCGTCGTTTCTCTTTTCAGTCGTGTGCAAGCCACTCTATTAGTCACTCGGTCGGTCGGTCGGTCGGTCGGTCGTTCTGTCCGTAACACTTTTGTGCTTGGCTTTTTGGTTAAGATCAAAGGGCTGTTGTTACTAGTTGCTGTTCTTAGCTTTTTAAGCTTTTCTGGGCCTTTTTGGCCAAGATCAAAGTGTAGTATCTGATCTTAATACATGTTGTACTTATGTTTGTAACTTTGTGATATAAAGTGGGGATCACTTTTCTGTATTAACTTAATGTAAAATGATCACCAACTTTACAATCAGCCATTCAATTCATTCTCCAGATCAGTCAAGTTGTTTTTCAAGGATTCCAGTTATTTTTTAAGCATTAAAGTCATCCTTAAGGACATTCAATTCATCCTTAATTTCATTAAAGTCATTCTAAGTAATTTAGTTTTTATTTATTTAAGTCATTTCAGCCCATTTTTCGGTCATTTTGGTTTATCTTTAAGAATTTCATGTCAATCCTACATTCACGCATTCATTCATTACACATGAGTACGCGACTAATGGCTATCGGTCTTGTTCTTCTCATGCTTCACAATTATTTTTCTTTCTAAAGTTAGCATTAAACCTATTTTCTTATTTGCGCGGTGCATCTTTTAAAATCTCATCTGAAGATGTGTCGGACATTAGCCAAACACAAGCAGACATTATTGGGCAAATATGACGAAGCAGAGAAAAATTGTTTCACTTTATTACATGTCAATGTGGAATCGTCTCTATTTATACATACGCCAATCAACCCTATTGTTCGGAATATCATTGTAATCGTAAGTTGGATGAATACATCTTGTTTTAGATATGTCTACCTGTTACACTTTAGCTTTGAACGCGCGGATTAAATAAAAACAAGGAAGAAAAAGTAAAAATATGTATCCAATAAGGTACGTCCGCGCATTTCTATAAGTCAATGCCCCTTTGTATCTATTTACAACGCCTCCCCACGGGACAGAGTTAGACACTAGGGTCGTTTTTTTAACGTGGAGAAAAGGTACAAAAATTAAAAAAAATTGTCTCAGTCGTGAAGGACTGCTCCTCCACCGAAAGAGAACAAGGAATGGAAGTGCAGCATCTGAAGAACAGATACTACACTTTGATCTTGGGTCAGTTGTAATGTTACGTTTAAGTTTAGCAAATATTTTTATTTGTTCGTCCATTAGTTTGTCGCAATGAAATGTGTTTTATTTTTTTTTAATAGATCCATCTATGAAAATATTTAATAAGCAACAGTCAGCGACCGTGTGCCTCTCTGTCTGTCTGTTACCTCCCACACACACATAAACACACACACACACTCACACACACACACGCATATATATATATATATATATATGTGTATATATATATATATATATATATATATATTGCATTTTGTTAGTTTACTTTTTTTCTGTGACTTAGATTTAAAGAACGATTTTTATCGCTACATGTACATTATTATTTTATAGATACGTCCATGGATTCTGTAAGTCAGCTTGGCTTATAATTCCTCTGTCGGTAAGGCTTAAGTTTAAATTTAGTATGGAAATTGTTAAAAACGAGGCATAAAGCTAGTGAATGTTAAGAGCTAAAATACAATTTAAAAATTAAAATTCAACTACCGTTAGATGGATCCCACCATAGAACACAGCAACTCTTCACCGTCCCGTTTGTAAGAAACATCGCTCATCAAAATGTGAGAACTAAAGGACAAAAACAAAAGGGAAGCGATTCTGCCTGAAGTAAATTCAAAGTTCAATTTATACTCTCCGATGCACACTTTCTATTTAATATTAATTAATGATTTCCTGTGATCTTCCACGTTTAAGATTATATATATATAAACATTCAGCCCGGTGTTGCCCGGGTGTTTGGAGGTGTATGTTGAGCAAAAAAGAAAAAAAAAACAGTCAATTTTTTTTAAGTTTGACACCTATTATGACCCCTTAGCATTTATTGTTTTGGGGTCAAATCAAGTTATTAAGTTAGATCCATGTCCAAGGAATATATATCTAAACTTCCCAGTGTTTAAACCCAAAATTGGCGAAGAAGTTTGGTAGAGTTCTCAAAGGTCAAATTGTGTAACTTTGACTTCTTAGCCAAATTTCTGGCCGAAAACGCATTACAAAGATTTTCCAAATCTCAGTAACCTGTATATCAAATTTTGAGTCTGTAGACTGAAAATTGACAGAGTTATATGTATAAAAGCCAAGTACGTCCAAGGATGGAGTACTGCTGCCACATTTGGGCAGGAGCTGCTAAAAACAGCCTATCCTGCCTTGACAGAGTACAAAATAGACTTCGTGGTTTAGTGGGGATGCCCTTTTCTCTTCCCTGCAACCTCTCTCCCACAGAAGAGACGTTGCGAGCCTGTCTTTTTTTCATCGTTATTTCCATGGTAAATGCTCGTCTGATCTCCAATCCCTCGTCCTCCCTCGCCAATATTTCATGAGAAACACCCGTCTGGCTGAAACTACTGTTAGTCAATAATTTTCCCCACTCTCTATCTGTGCCTAAATCCAAACGTAGATTCCATGAGCAAAGCTTCTTTCTTAGAACTGCACGCCAGTGGAACTCTCTGCCGCTTGCCTGTTTACCACCTGACTACAACTTGGACATCTTCAAGTCCAACATAAACAAACACCTGACAAACCGCCCCCTTAAGTAAGACACTCTATCAAAACCTCCTATACTAATGATTACTACAATACTTCCTCATTGATCACCGTACACGCAATAACCTTTATCCCTGAGTGGCCGTCGGGCCTTGATAAGTGGTGACCCCTATTAAAAAAAAAGTTATTGCTTAGGAAAATGTACACAGATACACACACAGAGACACACGGACACGTCCACTTTTATAGATACATAGATATTTTTTTTTATGTGGTTACACCTATTTTATAACACAATGCTCATCGTTTGACGTTAGGAGTTTGAAAAAGATTAAAAAGCTTTTGTGTCCGTGTAGGTTGATCTGTCACAATAAAATTGTTAAAAACCTTTTTAATACTTAATTAGTTTAATTCTCATGTAGATACATCTATGTAATTTTTTATTCATTAATTTTCTGGTTATCTAATTTTTTACTATTAGTTCAAAACTTTGTGTAATGAAAAAAGTGTATAGAAAACGCATTTCTTTTATTTAGAATGTGATATATTTAAGAAATGAATGTGATATATTTAAGAAATGAATGGGATATATTTAAGAAATTAATGTGACATATTTAAGAACTGAATGTGATATATCTAAGAAATGAATGTGATATATTTAAGAAATGATGAAGCTACACATTCAGAGTACAGAAGTTCACAAAAACAATCACCATCAAATATAGAATTTTAGCAAATTTTACAAGAATTTTAGGAGTTGACGAATATAGACGAATTTTATCATGGTACATTAATAACTTAGTAACTTACTATTGCAAACTCATTAATATAAGTGTACTAGCAGGGCACCCGGTATTGCCCGGTCGTAAAATACGTTTAAAACGATATTTCGTATTTATTATTATACAAACTTTTTTTTCCAGTTAAAGAGAAAAGAAACATTTAAAAAATTACGTGCAGCGTTTGAACCTGCAGAATAGCTCATGCAAAAAACAAAACAAAAAAAAACGTAATTTTAAAGTTATATAAAGTCTTGCTGCTGAGAAAAAAAAAGAAATTTACGTGCGGAGTTTGAACCTACAGACCACGTCATGCAAAATAAAAAAAAACACGCTATCAACTTGCCCACACTAGAATTTGCACGGCCCGTTGTTCTATTATTGTTGTTAAGCGATTATATGGAAAAAATAGCTCTGCCGATGATAAATATATTAAAATACCGGCTTCGATTATCGATTATCGATAATGATCGGGGATATTCTGAGATAAAACATCACTAAGATCACTCCCAGCTTTATACACTAAAGTTCTGTAAATTTTCAAGAAAAATCTGTTCAGTTGTTTCGGACTATATAAGGAACGAACTCACACAAAGTTACATTTATACAGGGTGACCCCCCCAAAAAAACAGGCCCCAACTTTAATTAGGCCCTGTTTCTTAGTGTTTTGTCCGAATGAAATGAAGATTTGGTTATAACTAGTTTCAAAACATCACATCAGAACATTAGGGGTGTTTGTGGTCTTTGTTTCTCCGTTGACTGAAAAATGCTCAGAAAAACAATTGAATGTCGTCTATTTTTTTTTGGGGGGAGGGGGTCACCTGTATAACTGTAGAAATACATCATCGAATAAATTGAATTTTAACAATTTTCAGCAGAATTTTGTAGAACCTTCCAACACCTTCTGTGGAGAAGTTGATGAATAGAGATGGGTTTTATCTTTGCTTCAGAGAAATTATGCAGTAAGAAGTATTATTTTATTTTATACTAGCAAAGATACCCGTGCTTCGCACGGAGCTTTGTTGCGCACTCGGGTACCAAAATCTGTGGGCACCTTTCCAGTAAGTTGATGTTGTAAGAGCAACGATTGCATAAGGTGATTAACATTTTAACTACCTCTTGTAGTGACTGAAATTCAATCAGGAACTTCACAAAACATTTTCATCAAAAAGGAAGGTTACTTGATGTTACATAGTAAATTTTTCATTGAAGTAATTTTCAACTCTTGCTTAAATTTTATCTTGCACATTCAATACTAAAAACTTACCACAATCAGATCATGTCAGTTTTTCCTCATATCCATTTCTCGAACTTTTCACTGAAGAGCCTCAGGGTAAACTACATTTCTGCTGCTTTGATTTGGAGCCAGAATGTAGAGTTTTTCTGAACTTCCTGTCCGGCTGATGGAGACGTAGAACATACCGTGACTGAAGCAGTCTGATGTCAAGTCTACGCCAATGGTGTTAAATGTCTGACCTTGACTTTTGTTTATGCTCATTGCAAAACACACCTTCACAGGAAATTGGAGTCTCCGGAATTTAAATGGAAGTTCTGAGTCCGATGGAACTAAGGGGATCCTTGGCAGTAGAACGGTTTCGCCTTTGTAGGGACCACAGGAAATGGTGGCCTCAAGTACATTGGTGTACAATCTGGTGATAACACATCTGGTTCCGTTTGTTGTTTTTGGCGGTTCCAAGGATCGAAGAATCATGATTGGCGATCCAATTTTGAGATTTAAAATGTGTGGAGGCATTCCAGATATCTCCAAAGAGTTTAAAAACTCCACAGGGTAGTGAACAGCTTCATATTCATTAGTAGCCGAATCAACTGACTTGTATTGCTTTGTGTCTCCTGGAAATTCATTCATTATTGAATTGTTCAAATGATTCACATTGCTGTTTAATGGCGAAATAATAGCCCTCTCAGCAAGCCAATCCGGTGATTTTCCATTGTTTTGCAGGTCTGGGTACACTTTGTCTTTCAGTTGCTTCTGATTACCGACACATTTACCAAGCGCAGTTGGAATCTTAATTGTGTCAGGTGAAGAAGTGATAGGAAACTGACCATTACCGATTTGGAGAAGCAATTTTGAGAAGTCTGCTGTAGCTGTGTTATCAGAGATATAGGCTCTCATATTAGTAGTCAGTCTCTTCACTATAACGTGCCTCCAGAGATAGGATTGTTTCAAACTTGCATTGACAATGTTAGCCCTTGTGCCATTTTTAACCACTGGGAGGATTTGACGGAAATCACCGCAAAATAAGGTTGGAATGCCACCCATGGGATTCTTGTTTCCTGTGATGTCTTGCAGTGTTCGGTCAATTGCTTCATAAGCACTCTTGTGCGTCATTGGGGCTTCGTCTACAATGATTGCAGAGGTGTCTCTAATTACATTTGCCAAGGCTGAGTTACCAGTAATTTTGCAAACTGGCTGATCCATTCGATGAGTATCCAAGGGTACTTTAAAAGTGCTGTGAAGAGTGCGGCCACCTTGTAGTAGAGTAGAAACAATGCCACTGGATGCTGTTGCAAGCACAATCTTTCTCATGGATCTAATCTTTGCAAGGATCAAATTGATTACAAAAGTCTTGCCCGTACCACCTGGAGCATCAAGAAACATCATGTTTTTGTTCATTTCACCTTGTGCTTCCAACATTGCCATGAATGAATTGTAAACTTCTCTTTGAGAATCGGTCAGTTTTTCTTGCATATTTTTTGCTTGTAGGGAAAGTTCTTCAAGATTATAAGTAACTTCACGTTGATACTCTCTCGCGAGTCTTTCATCTCTCCCTTGCGTTGGTGCAGGTAATCCATAGCTTGCCAATGGTTGACCGCACATAAGGAGAACTTTTTCTTCAATTAGACAAAGAGTTTTATTGTAGATGTCCTCATTAAAATCTGCTTCTGGATTGTTAACTTCTTGCCTGTATCTGTGAAGAATGTCTTCAGATATTACATCACGAAAAGCCATCCAGATCTCAAGAGGATTTCTTGGCTCACAGGCTGTTAAAATTATCACAAATAGGCTTCGCAAATTTTAAGGTGATTGAGTGGCACTTGCCTCTCCTACTGCTTGATGCAAGTGATGGTCATTTTCTAGAAGGCCTCGAGCAAGGCACGCTGCTCTGTATGTTTCAAACACCTGACCATTGTATGCTCGCAAATTTTGAAATGAAGTTGGACCAGCAACCTCATTGAGCAACAGGCGTAAGAAATAACACTCCCCTGCTTTTGGACTAATCGTGTAGATTCTCCCAATGCATGGTGCCTTCCATACATCATCATTTTCAGTACCTTCAACTTGTACCTCACGCATTCTTCTCATCCATTTCTTTGTCGATTTGTTCCAAGTGTAAAACTCAGGGACTTCTACGTATTTGAGACCCCTTGCAAAGTCATCCTCATGGCAGAGTTGAAAAAATGCTGTCAAAGTTGTGGCAGGCGGTGGACCTTGGGCTCGTTCCAGAGCAGTATCAGCTGAGAACATGACATGCTGCCCATTTTCAAGATGAACAGAAAGTTGTACAATTGGGGGGAAATGTTCATGGATGGGATGTTCCAATATCCTCCAGGCTGCCTCTGAACTGCCGACATACCTTGCATTCTGGAACTGCTGGATCTCATCCACAATGTGACTTTGTACTTGGCCTTGTTGGTTAGCTGCTCCATCAGTTCTTTGTAGTTCAAACACTGCTTGATCACATCCTTTATTCACGTATTTGAGGACATATTTGATGCTTTGGATCGAGCTGCAAATTTCTACGTTAATGTGAGCGTTGAACTGCTGAAGGAGGACCTTGTTGTACGGAACAATCCACTGGTTTGTTATTTCTTGATTAACATACCGACCATTTCTCTTCATCCTTATTGTACCAGTCTGGCCTCCATCTTCTGGTTTTCTTCGCCTGTACTTGGGGTAAGAGTCTTGGCCTTGCTCGGTACACTGAAGAAATTCTTTTGGGTATTTTTTGGAACATTTGTTGTCAATCGTACATGGACACTTTGGATTAAATGGTCCACAAGGTCCATGCACCATATGTGCCATCACTTTGGCATGAAGATCAGGATCTTCCTCTTTGTCAGGGATCTCTGCAGATATGCAGAGATCCATTTTTTCTGGTAGAAGTTTGTCCTCTGGGGCCTGCCAGGTGAGGATGTGTGCATGCGGCAGTCCTCTTTTTTGATATTCAATACTGTACAGGAAAGCCCTCAACCTGCCAAATCCTCCCTTTTTAATAAATTCAAGTAACTTTTTTAGCTTCTGCCTGAAAACCCTGGCAACAATATCTGGACGATCCTGAGGGTCTTGCCCTTGAAGACAATTTTCTGTAATTTCTGTCCACTTTGGATTTGTTGTGAACGTGATGAAGAGGTCGGCTCGGCCCATTCGCCGAACATATGCCATGGCATCACTTTGACGCTCAAACATGTATCGAGGGCCTCCTGTATAAGTTGCCGGAAGAACAACTCGTTGACCAAACTGTTCTGGATTCCCATCCTCCCTAAGAATTGAATCTCTCAAGTTGCTATAATTGTCAGCTCTCAGGGTCTGTTGCTCACGCCTCAGGAACTGTAAATGTTCTGTTTCAATCTTGCAGTACACATCCACCAGCCATTGTTGAAATAGCCTTCGGTACCAGAGAAAATAGTTTCCAGGCCGAGTCATTAAATGGTACGAATAAAATTGCTGTTGGGTAACTTTTCGCCCA
This sequence comes from Euprymna scolopes, assembly GCF_053919585.1. Classification (NCBI taxonomy): domain Eukaryota; kingdom Metazoa; phylum Mollusca; class Cephalopoda; order Sepiida; family Sepiolidae; genus Euprymna; species Euprymna scolopes. The sequence continues at coordinate 97,247,329 of NC_136505.1, forward strand.
TTGGATGCCTTCATGTAGATGTTGTAAGATGGAGAACCATAGGGGTACATTAACGGGTACATTAAAGTATCGTAGAGGGGATGTAGTTCGGAGATCCATTTTAATGTATCATTTCTAAAACGCAAGACAATATCCCGGTTAGCTGTTGGTTCATTCTCCATTAATATTCCAATCTCATACGTTGTTGTTGGAGCATTGAATCGCCGTGGATGCTCTTCTTGCGGCCTTCGGTCTTCCCTTATGACAACTTTATGTTCTACCAAGTGTTCTTCTTCAATCCTCTCCTTTGTTGTTTTCAGCTGACAAATGAAGCTGTTGTTCTCATGTAAAAATTCAGTCAGACTTTGGAGAATGTCTCTATTGAGTCTACTGTCACGTCCCCGATTATGTAGTTCCTCTTCCAGACTATCCAAGAAGTAGACTTGAATAAACTTTGCTGTTTCATCTTCAGGTGGTAAAAGACTCCCAATCTGGTGGCAAACCTGGCCTCGAATTCTAAAAGAAGGATTCCACCCATGTACTGCCACAATTTTGTGACCAAATGATGTCATTGCAAAACAATTGTTATAACTGCGTAGATTTTGCAGAAAATCTTTAGAGATGGGACCATTGCCGGAGAGCAAATCTTGAAGCAACTGAGGCAGTGGTGGAAAGCTATCAAGCACAACTTTGCCAGAAGAACAACAACAACCAGGGGGTTCTCCTTTAAATTTTACAGCTGAGCAATGTTGACATACTTTGTCCATTTTTCCTATATCAGCTGTAGTGAGAGAGTCATTTTTGTTGTAGAGCAATCCTTTTCTATTGCAGTGTTCTATTTCATGGTGTCTCAAAGCAGTCATTCGTTGTCTAGCTGCCTCGTTTTCTGTCAATTGCTGGGGCAAAGTCATACTCTCTCTCCATGCAGCCTCTCGTTGTTGCCCTTGGTATAGGCGAAAGCTTCGTTGGGTTTCCGATTCATTCTGATGTCGTTGAGCCACTCTCAACTGACCTTGTGTACGTCTACTTACCTCATATAATTCATTCGATCGTAATATTGCTTCTCTTTCCAGTGCATATCTTTGCCTTTCTTGAATTTCATCTTGTGATGAATTTAACCGCCTTACAGCATGTCTAGTTCTGTCAGCTTCACGTTGGGTTTCTCTTTCCAAATCTGACAGTCTTGCTCTCCTTTCTCTTTGACGTATCCTGTTAAGTTCTAGACGTCTTTCTCGATCTGGATTGTTTTCATTGGAGCGAACTGCAGCAACTCTTAGTCTATTAGCTTCCAATCTTTCCATTCTTTCTTCCTCACTTTCGTTTCTACTTCGTTTGGGTGGCATAATTTCGGTTTTAAACGGAATTGTTTAACGATATTAATGATTGTAAATTAATTAAGCGTAAAGGAAATGTATACTAACTGAAATGGACGAACTATAAATAATATTTCTGAATAGTACAATTATAAACAATTATATTGTACCTATTTACTATGCCTCCCCACGGGACAGAGTTAGACACCAGGGTCGTTTTTTAACGTGGAGAAAAGGTACAAAAATAAAAATTGTCTCAGTCGTGAAGGATTTCTCCTCCACCGAAAGAGAACAAGAAAATGAAGTGCAGCATCTGAAGAACAGATACTACACTTTGATCTTGACCAAAAGGAATGAATAAAAGCGACCTACGTGTGACTCATTACTTCCGGGTGTAAACGTCACAGTCTAAAAGTAATAATTAAAAAAAAAAAGTAAATGTAAAATAAATGTAATACCAACTTAGGTTAACTAAGTAAACAGTACAATTAAAACAGTTCTATTAAAACAAATAATTACTAAGATCTAGGTAATTGTTAGTCTCATTGTTATGGTTTTAAAGAAAAAAATGTGTAAAAAAGTTCTGCTTTTGTGAGTACGTGTATTTCTTTTAAATTACATAACCTTTTTATTTTATTATTTATATCTCTTTTAAATTTATATATTTTGTTAGTAAACTGGAAGAAATTCAGTTGAATAAAACCTTGTTCGTGTTCTTTACGTTAAACTCATATTTTTATAAAAGGTTCATCCGGTTTAAAGAAAGCACTAAGTTTAAATAAGACTGGAAATAACTAATTCGGTACTCCTGCAGTATTTTACCCACCGATTTCACGATCTTAGCCGAGCGTTGATCGACATCCGTCGGAAAACGCCGGAACATGGCGAGCGGTACGATACTCTATCAGCCAATCAGGGCGCTTCAAACGAACGCGCAGCAGACGAATAATTTTCATTGAAATTACACACATAGCGTTTCATTTCAGTTATTTTATTGTTTCAAAGTAAAAATACACAGCCTTTCATTTCAGCTATTTAATTTAGCGATAAAAAAAAAAACCGGGAGCTGTTGGAAACATACGCGAATTTAAAAATTTTGACACAACCCTTTTGTCTCCATAATAAATCAAATCGCGGAAGGCTACCCGGTTTGGGAAGGAGCTTCTTCTTTCCACATCCTCTGAAAACCCTTTGCTCCCTACTTTGCCTCTACAGTCAGTAGAAAATCTTCCAGTCGGAACTAAAGATAAACAGTAATTGTTGTCCCCCCCCTACAAACATTACTGAAAAAAAAAACATTGTTGTTACTGTTTAATAACGTTTTGTTAAAAACAAACAAAAAAAAAACATTGAAGTGTTTATTACTGTTGCTTACCCCCCCCCAAAAAAAGGTATCGGAAAACAAAATGAACCAAAAAAAAAAAAATATATTCAACAAAATAAATTTATTTTACTTTAAAAAAAAACTTACGGTAAGTGTTTGTGATTTATTTTATCCAAATTTTTTGTATTAATTTTATCCATTTTGTTGTGTGTGTGTGTGTGTGTAATATCTTTTCCTTGTAATGTTGTTGCTAATTCACATACTTTTTAGCGTTCTTGCACCGTAGCTCCGAATTCTCGGCTTTCGTCGGCGTTAACGCCGAAAGCGTTCGTCAACGCTCGGCTAAGATCGTGAAATCGGTGGGTAAAATACTGCAGGAGTACCACTAATTCAATATATAAATAGAAAAATGAAATAAATATAAGCTTTAAGTCTTAAGATAGTAATAATCAAAATGTAATAAATTATTTGTAGTTCAAATCTATGATAAGACAGGCTTTCGAAATAGGCTCGACCAGAAAGATTAAATTGGAACGAAATTATAATCTCCGTGCCATTTTCAAAACAACCCCACAAAAGTAACGGTATCCTGCAGTTGGTTAAAATGACAACAACGTTGGTTGTAAGAAAAATGTAAAAGAAAATGCGCTTATCTGTTTATTTTGACCTGTTTTATTTAATTAAAAAAAAATTGGCTATAACTGGAAGAGAGCGTTATGTTTTGGGGGTTGTTTAAAAAATAGAATGGAAATAAAGTTAGTTCCGTTTTAATTGTGTTTAATTGCGGCAAGCGCTAACAAAATCGAAAAATCACTGTTTACATTCGAAATGTTAACTTTTATAGGTTTACAGGTTTGCTGACAAGGCTGGGGGTGTTTAATACAATTATTTTACTAAATTGATTTTTTTTCATTTAAAAATAAAATTATTTCTTTTTTAATAAAGTTTTATTTTAAAATATTTGTTTTTGTTTATTTATATAAAATTACGATAGTTGAATTGTATTCTTTCAATAATATTGGCAAGTAAAATATAAAAGATTAAAACGGAACGAAATTGAAATTTCCATTACATTTTCAATACAATCCCAAAACATAAAGCTTTCCTCGCAAATGAATTGTTTTGATAATATACGTAAAGTGAAATAAATCGAATATAAAATTAAATGAAAATATATTAAATAATTAAATGTTAAATAGATTTTGTAAATAGTACAGTTGAAATGATTAGAATATTTCCAATATGTAATAAGGTCGAGGTAATTAGTTAAAGAGATTTAATATAATGTGATATGCAAATGAGCATAAGTCATTCGATACGGGGGTGGTTTGTAGACTAGTATATAAAGAAATTAGGCAAAGATTCTTATATCTCCTATAACAGAAACATCCTAAAATGGGTTCTAATGTTTCTCTACCCGGAGAGATCTACCCTCTTACCTCCTTTATATTTCGTTGATGATGGAGAGCTGTACACACAGACAGAAACACACGAACCCTATTACTTTATAAAAATATAGATGTGTGAATTGTGAATTAGATTTTTAAAAAGTAATACGGCTTAATGCATGAAAAAGTTATAACGCATCATTCAGTTTGTCTGTCACGCTTAATTAAAATGCTTTAACATGATCGCATCTTTTTTATCACGCTTGAGAGTATTTTATTGTAAATAGATACGTTCGAATATCTCTACAAAAATTATGGCTATCAGTTATATACATATTTGATGTTGAAATTACATTCCTTCAATCTGTATGTTAATCTGTCACGCATCGCAATTAAATAATCAGTTTTATCTCTGCATTTCTTTTATTTGCTTTAGTAGATACGCACAATAACGTATTTTTTAAGTAGTCAATATTTATCAAGGACAGGAGACCACTCGAGGACAAAGGTTAATAAGTTTACAGTAGTCAATGGGACACTATCGTAGTAATAGTTAGTAGTGGAAATTTTATAACAAATAATTACTGAAAGGGACAGCTTATCAAGAATTTGTTTACATTGGACTTTAAACGACCATATCTTAGTCAACTGGAAATTAAGGAAACGGAAGAGAGTTCCACTGGCGTTCATTTCTAAAAAAGAAGACTTGTTCATGGAATCTACGCTAAGCTTGGCGCACAGATAAAGAATAAGGGAAGTCATTGATAGTGGTTCCAGCTAGATTAGTGTTTTTCGTTAAAGCTTGGTGAGAGGAAACCATAATTTCGAGCTCAGACGCGCACTTGCCATAAAAATAACGATAAAGACGAGACAGGCTCGCAACGTCTCTTCTGTGGGAAAGAGGTTTTAGGGAAGGGAGAAAGGCATCTCCCACTAGGTTATGAAGTCTATTTTGTACTCTATCAAGGCAGGATAATTTGTTTTTAGCAACTCATGCCCAAATGTTACAACATTGGACGTACTTGGCTCTGATGCAGGTAGAGAATTGCATCAGCACTGAGGTATCTACTTGAGCAGTAGAATGATCCCACCATTTTTTCAAGAAAACTTGGCAACGGATTTGATGTACGCGTTCTATTTCAGATCAGGAGTAAAGGCCAGACCCAGAATATTGTCAAAACATGGGACTTCCCCAAGACGAGAACTATTTATTTCAATTCATGGCGGACGGGGATCGGAGCGTTGATGATGTAAAGAGAGAAACTTGATTTTAGATGCATTAGAATTAACGAATCGTCTTATTTCCCATTGAACTATGCTCCCAAGATCAGAGAAGAGAGAATCAGAGAGAACTTGGTCATTTACAGCTTTTAAAGTATTGCCATAGATAGTACTGTCGTCAGCATAAAATGATCTTAGTGTGTGATTTAGGAGGTCACTGATGTAGACCAGGAAGAGAGTTGGGTCCATGATGGATCCTTAGGATCTTTAGTATTAATACTGTGAGCTTCTGATTTCTGCCCATACACCACTACTCTTATGAGCCTTTCACAGAGAAATGATTTCATAATTGAGAAGATATTCCAGCTATACCGTAGCTAAAGATCTTGTGAAGTAGACTTTTATGCCATACTCTATCAAAGGACTTTGATATGCTAAGTAAGCCTTTGTTAGGTGATTCGCAAATCATATGGGATATAATGCTTAGCAAATCTGTTGTAGATCTAGCAGAACGGAAAACATATTGCATTTCACTAATGATCGTTATCATTAGTGAAAACTATTGGCTATTTCTCTATTTTACACATATTCCAGCAACTTAATCATGGCGCACAGAAAACATTTTCGTCTGTATGGAGAAGGAAATGAGCCATTACCTGTCTTTTTAAATACTGGAAATACTGATGATTTTTTTCAGGGTGTTTGGAAGCAATTCTCTTTAAACAACGCTTAAACGGCTTTTTAAGTATATGATCTTGTTCTAGTTGAAGGTTTTGAGTTCTATAATAAGAAGTCAGTCAAAGCCAGTTGCTTTACTGGATTTAAGATATGTGTATGTCACATAGCGTGTTTTCAGATACAGGAGAAAATACAAAATGGGTTAGAGGCCTTGATCGCATAAAATACAATTAGCTGCTAAATTCCTTACAAAGAGTTTGGCCTTGTCCGATGCTGAAGAAACCTCAGGTCCATTGATGATAGTTGGGATAGAGAACGCGCTTCTGTTCAGGAAGTTGTTTGTTATTTGCGCAAACTTGTGGGAACCAAGCCGCTGCTCAGCTATTTTGGACTTGACGAACTGGGCATACAACTTTATTACTCTTTCACACAGGTTGCTGGAAAGCGGCTTTAGTTTCAGTATATCTATTACCTTGGAAGCAATGGAAAAGGTGATTCCTGCGCGCAATTCTGGAAAGAACCACAATTGGCTGGTAAGTTTGTGCTGAAATATTTGGAGGGTATAAAGCGGTGTATAGATACGATAAACCAGATGTTCTAATTAGATCACAGAGATTAAGCAACGTTAAGCATAGTCTGTACTAGACGAGTGACCATTTGGAAAAACAACCACTGTATGTAAAATGACATTAACACCACTCTGTAAAAACCACAAACAGCTAACGTGGTCATGATCTCCCCTCACAGAGGTAAACAAAGGAATGGTATTTCCTTGAGATTTTTTTTATTTTCATGGAACAGGGTGGTACGAAAAAATTGTCGCCCTAAAAAAGTCGACATGATTTCTTTTCTGTATGATGAAAACCGGTGTCCTTGTTTTGTTACAAATCATCTACTAGTTGGCCAGTTGTCTACAGATACCAATGGGCCTTCTATCATGTTTCAAAGTGACAAAATATTAAACCAGCGAGATAGGAGATGCGCCGCTGTACAACTCATACTCTCTTCCGATACAAGTTATGAAAACATGGCTATTGCAAGCATCCTCAAAATGGATCACTGGATTGCCACGAATAACAGGGACGTGCCAAGGTGACGAAAAAAAAAATTCAGGCCACGGTTATGGTTTTTGGTGTGGTTTCAAGTGAGAGCAAAATCATGCAACCTAACATTTTCGAAATCGGTTTGAAAGGGCACATTAAAATGTACCTGGATGTTCCGAAGAATGTGGTGATTCCCTGGTGCAATCAGGTGACCGCTGGCAGGACTCGGCGCCAGAATATGTTCAAAGAGTTTCAGGCTTGGCTTCAGAAAGAGTGCTACAACTTTGCACCCTTCCTTCACTGGTCTCACGCCTCTCCCGACCTGAACCCGCTGTAATACTTCGGTTTGTCATACGTCATAAACATTACCAACATGACCTCAGACAACAACAAAGTCAACCTGATCGCCGCCATATTCGCCGATATACCGCCGTCGGCTCTTGTGAAAAAAGGCATGCCTCCAGTTTCGAACCCGTATCATGGTGGTGACTGAGGCTTAAGGCGGCTACATTGAATTGATGTTAACTCTACTACATAATTAAATTATCTGAATTGATTTTCTCAAAAAGTTTGTAAATAAGGCTGTAGTGTGAGATTTCTTTCACAAGGGTTTTGCCCCTGGTAGAATGGAAGAAAACCAAACAGAAATTACAACAAACTCACCTTAAGACTTCAACGTAAATTTTATTAAAGTAAAAAAAAAGGTCCGAGTTGCAAAAAATGAATCAGCTTCAGCTATCTGCAACTTTGGGCTGGTACCATTCCCGAAGGGAATAATAGTTCGTCTTCGATAAAGGCTAGGTAGAATTCCCGCTGACGAAGTAGTGCGCAGGTTGGATATGTTGAGGTGATTACAAAATGGATGCTGCTAGCCGGGCATACACAAGGGGTCCTGTAAAGTTAGTTCAATGGCGGACAAGGCAAGTCAAACCGTAGACCTTAATTTCGTCTTGACAGACATTAAATTGTTGCACAAGCGTGCAAATATAAATTCGCTCTACTTAAGGGCATTGGTAATTGCAATGATAATATTCTACTCCACATTTGAGATTAAAATGTTTCAAGCAACGAAGTATTTTTCGCTGCCTCGATTCGAGTGAGAATTTCACGTCTGTCCATCCCTTTACGGATTCTGGTCTGAAAAGGGAATTTGGCGCCAACAACATTCTCGGCAGTTAGTTATAACATGCAATTTGATTGGTTTAAACAATTCCGTAGCCGGAGAAACCGTGCAATAAAAAGCTTGTTTATTTCTGCAGAATTTCTTACAATCGTGTTGTATTCCTTATAGTGATAACTCAATTGTTTTACCACATATTTCATACTTCCGGGCATCACCGGTTGAACCTCTAAGGGTGAGTGCCGCTTAGGAGGTGTCCCAAAGGACTTAGCCGTATAATCTCCCAGCGGATGTCTAAGCATCTTTTGAAAGAAGTTAATTATTTCGGTTGATCGGTCTATTACACCTTAATATGTAAATAGCATCTTGGCTAATTATTTCTTAGTCTTGCACGCTTATGGATAATCTTCTTCTTGAATTTTAAGGAGCTGAGGTTATCCCTTCGTTTGTCTATCACACTGGCATTCTTTGATTGCATTGTCATTACGAAATTCGTTTTAATTTTATACGCATTTCGATATGCGGTTGTCTGTTGTTGTAATTGTTGTTGTGGATTATCATTCATTCATTTCATATTGCTCAGATGATTATAGTTGGTATTCATTTCCCCAGTATCTTTCTAGTTAGAATTCTTTCTAGAAAGGTGTCTTGTATTTAAGAGAGTAACCACGTGAAGGTTGCCAACATAGTAATTGAAAAAGGTTCTCTGGAACAAATGGATTTGAATCTGAGACACTTTGGTGTACAGTCTGTGGTTTTAAACACGTAGCCACCGTCAGATCCGAGCGGTTGACTGTCCGACGTTGAGTCGATTCAGTCGTTCGTCTATTTTCATTGAACCGCTATTCTTTCTATCAGGAAGAAGGGTTAGAGCACAAGCATATAGAAATCCAGGGATAAAAACAGTATTTTTAGTTTCTTTTTATATAAACACTCCGACTGAATGCAAAAAATCTTAAAGAATTCCGTTTGATTATGTCTATTTTATTTCCCTTTCCATATGAGACGAGACTGCAAGAAAGCGAACAGCTTTGGGAGGAAATAAAAAAAAAGGAACAAAAAAACAAAATGTCGCAAAAATCAGATTTTATTCTATCGGTAGACGAACCGAAAACTTTTCCGAACGCAGTGAAAGCATGCGAAGCGTTAGCATGGAAACTGGAGGTCTCGCGGCGGGGAAGAAAGCTGAATCATGTTTTTTATATTGTTTTGCCGTTTTTCTGTTGAATGGACGAACCGCTGTGACAGCGAAAGAAAATAGATCTGCGATCAGGCAGTTTTTGTTTTTGAGAAAGAGATAACCACTTTCTTCCCCTTCAGTATTATTCACTAATATGGCGAAATATTAACAAAACGTTTATGGCAACATATCTATTTATCATTAAATATGTCTGAATGCAAATGGTTCTCAAACGCATATTCATTATATATATATATATATATATATATATATATATATATATATATATATATACAAGTGAACGTGTCTGTGTGTCTGTGTGTCTGTGCACATTTCCCTACGCAATAACTCTGTTAATATTAAGTCTACAGACTCGAAATTGTATATACAGGGTACATAACTTTGGGTAAATCTTTGTAATGCATTTTCAGCGAGAAACTTGGTTGTTAACGGGTCAAAGTCACACGATTAAAACATTTTAGAACTCTACTAAACTCCTCCGCCAATTTTGGGTCTAAACACTTGAAATTTTAGATATAGGTGCCTTGAACATGGATCTAATTCCATAAATTGATGAGCCCAAAACAATAAATTTGAAGTCATAATAGGAGTCAAAGTTAAAAAAAAAATTGACCGCTTTTATCTTGCTCCAAACACCCGAGAAACTCCGGGTTGAAATGCTTATATATATATATATATATATATATATATATATATATATATATATATATATATATATATATTTACTAACAGGTGAGAAGTACAAGGTAATGTGTCATGCCTACAGTCAAGCAGAGTGCTGGGGATATTAAGGTGTGGGGATACATCAGTGCTATAGCTGTTGAGGAATTAGACTTTCTAGAGTAGAATTATACATTCCAACAGGTACTATGAAATACTGCAGCAGAAAACGATCCCATACCTGTGTCGCGGGACAGTGTTTTCGCATAACAATGCCCCTAAACACACCTCAAAGACGACTACTGCTTTACTGAATAGGCTAAGGGTAAATGTGATGGACTGGTCAAGTCTGTCGTTAGACTTGGACCCAAATAGAATACCTTTGGGGATCCCAAGGTTGTGGTGGGTAAATCCTCAAATATCCTTCAGTCCCGCGACGTCGGAGGAGTAGAGGAGCATTCTAATGGCTACCAGTGAAACTCTGATAAACTCCATGTTCAAGAGCGTAAATAGAGTTCTGTGGCCACACAAAATATTGACAGTTGACATGGAGTATGTTAATATTGACAACTTTCAGTATGGGGTGTACCGACTTTTGTTAGCATGGGTTTAGCTTTTAAGGTTTATATGTTGAGTTATTTTCAGGAGAAAATAAATTAACTGTGTTATATAAGATGCACACAGTCTACTTTTTATTGTGACATTTTGACTGTCTGGTCCCACGAAGAGATATAATTAAATATCTGCAGAAATGTAAGGGATGTACTCACTTTTGTGATACAATACACACACACAAAAATAGTATATATGTTTTTTTTCTTCTTTTTACACAGTGATCACCACTTATCAAGGCCCGGAAGCCACTCAGGGATATGGGTTATTGCAAGTAAATTACGTTAGTGTGGAGATTTGATGATGTGTTTACTTAAGGGGGCGGTTCATTAGGAATTTGTTAACATTGGATTTGAAGACGTCCAAGTTGTAGTCCGGTGGGAAGCAGGCAGACGGAACAGAGTTCCACAGGCGTGCAGTTCTAAGAAAAAAGCTTTGTTCATGGAATCCACGTTTTGATTTAGGCACAGATATAGAGTGGGGGAAATTTTTCACAGTGGATTCAGCTAGACGGGTGTTTTTCGTGAAAGATTGGCGAGGGGGGCCAGAGATTGGAGTTCAGACGAGAACTTGCCATGGAAATAACGATAAAACAAGGATAGGCTCGCAACGTCTCTTCTGTGGGAGAGAGGTTGCAGGGTAGAGAAAAGGGCATCCCCCACTAAGCCACGAAGTCTATTTTGTACTCTGTCAAGGCACGATAGGCTGTTTTTAGAAGCTCCTGTCCAGATATGGCAACAATATTCCATCCTTGGACGTACTTGGCTTTTATATAGATAGAGAATTGCATCAGTAGTGAGATATCTTCTGGAGCGGTAGAAGGATCCAACCATCTTTCCAGCGACCTTGCCAACGGACTTGATGTACGTGTTCCATTTCAGATCAGGAGTAAAGGTCAAACCCAGAAGCTTGTCAAAACACGTTTATATATAACACGGAAGAATACACATATAACATGTATATATATATATATATATATATATATATATATATATATATATATGTGTGTGTGTGTGTGTGTGTGTGTATGTAGTAAGTTATAAAATGTATATGGCAATTAAGCTACACTAATTATTCCGCGTTTCATCCACTCTAGGACTCTTCAGGCTTTTACGTATTGAGCACTTTTGAAGTAAATACTTAAAGTTCACGCATAAATCTATACTTTCCTATATTAATTTTAAGTAAGTAAATTAAGTAGCTATATATATGTATATTTATATATATAGTCGACCTAGAACCTCTCGACGCCAAAAAGAATAACGGGAAAAATTAGAAAGAAATTGGAAAAGAAAAAAGGGAGCTCTTCAAAAAAGAATATAAACAGATCATAAAAAGTTGCGGGCTCTCTAAAAAAGAGGATGCAGACATATTCATGCCGTGACATACATCCGTATTCATACATAAGTACAACATATACATATACATAGATACGTGTGTAACAGCGACAACACACACACACACATACAAAAACACACACACACACGTGCATGTATATATATATATATATATATATATATATATATATATATATATATATATATATATATACAAGAAAATCCGCACACGGAAGAATACACAAATATATGTATAGATACACAAACATCCGTAATATATATATATATATATATATATATATATATATATATATATATATATGAATATATATATATATATATATATATAGTATAATAGTATGTATATGTGTTCCAAATATTTAGTTGTGTCAGTTAGTCATTTATTACTTTTCCAAAGTATCTATTGCAATACTTTGTCGTATTGCGATTAATACGCTTGCGAAACTATGTTATCGCTGCATAAGTAGTCACGCACTCTTCAAATGTTTACCTTAAATGTTTACCTTAAACAACTTATAAAGACACAATTTTGGACAACTTACGTGGTTCATGTAATCGACACCCTCTGCTGTTCCCTCTCACTTGTTATATTAATATATTGTTGGTCGCAAGGCGAATAAATCAGAGTTTCGTAGCCCAATTCTGCAGGGTCGGTTTAACAACATGCGGTCTGGCAGTGGAGTAGAATTGAGCCTTTTCTCTTGACTAATGCTCGGTATTGTTGTCAAAGTTTCTAATACTTCGCATCTGTTTCTTAGCAGTATTTCTTCGTCGTTATGGTTTCGCTTGAATTCAAAGAATTGTAATGAATGAATCCGGTCGCTGACCAGCAAACAGTCAGCATGACCGTCTTTAACTGCAACTCTGACTTCGCGAAGTGTCGTGGAGCTTCTTCAGCGTCCAAATACTCAACTGAGCGTCGCCGATTGTCGTAAAGAGCACACAAGTCCCAACCCGGTCGGGAAACGCGTCATTCTTGTTGCGTAAAAAAGGGGAAGATAACATTTCATAAATGCGTTTCTTTGGCCGTCGTTTAATTCGTGAGGTAGACATTTATCAAATTATTTATCTTTCCAAACTTTTCAAGAGGTTGGAAATCGTCCCATAGGTTATGCCTAATTCTGAAGCAAGTTCTCGAACAGTTGTGCGTGGATTGACCTCGACTAAGGCTCTTAATTGATTGTCGTCAACATCTGATGACCGATCACTATGCTCATCGTCAAGACTCTCGTCGCCGCTACGAAATTTTTTAAAGCACTATTGTGCTTTACGTTCTGTAGTGGTTCCTGTGCCGAAGACTTCATAAATATCGCGAGCTGTTTCAGCAGATTTTTGGCCTAGCTTGAATTGAAATAAGAAAATTGTGTGAATTTGCTTTTTCCCTCTTTATATTCAGCTTTATGAAAAGAATTTTTTGATAGGTTTAAACCCATTGTAATTATAACGGTTACATAGAGCGAAAAGTGCTCTAAAAATTATATATAAAATACAGTAGTATAATGAAAACTTATTTCAAAATACATGCTTTTAATACAGAAGTGAAATTCCGCAACGAATTTTTTCTCAGCTTAATATATATATATATATATATATATATATATATATATATATATATATTATTTGTAATGTATAATTATCCACTGACACGTGTTTCATCGTCTACGCCTCATCGGAGTGGAAGAATCTAGCGAGATTCGAAATCGGAGCCCCAAGGTAAGAAGCCTAAACACTGACCCCTTCATCCACCTCGCTGACTGTTCGGATATATCGCGATTTACGTATATGTTATTTTTTATTTATTTGTTTTTTTTTTTGCGATAGGTCTTGAATGAATTCAATTCTTTACGAAATTGCATTTTTGCCTGAATATGAGCTGGAAATAATTTTCCCTTTGACCAATGTGTTACTCCCACATGGGGAGCGGCATATATATATTTTTTAAATATAAGTATCCACTGACACTTGTTTCGTCATCTACGACTCATCAGAGTGGCTGAATCTAGCGAGCTTCGAAATCGGTACCCCATTGTAAGAAGCCTAAGCCCTTACCCCTCGTACACACACACACACACACACACACACACACACACACACACACACATATATATATATATATATATATATATATATATATATATATAGGATGGCCCAGTTAAAAGTAGCCCGATCCATAATGTTTCGATAATCAATTTTTTTCTTGTCGACGCATTTAAAAGTAGCCCGTTCTATCAAATCTTTCTCTTAACGACGAACTCACACCACAAGAAAAAATGTAATTATTTTATCTAACAGGATGGCACTACATGAAACGCGTCTCACAGATCACTGACACGAGTTAATGATATGTTTACGGAAGAAAGAACAGTAAGCAACGGCTTACGACCACCGCATTCATCGGACTTGTTATCATGTGATTTTTTTTTTAAAGATTATGAAAATGATCCTCACAATCTAGACCAACTAAAGGAGAACATTAACTACACTATTATCACAAGAGAAGATCTACAGGCAGTATCTGCAAACGTTGTTAAACGTGCCCGGAAATGCACAGATGTCAACGGGGAGTACTGTCAGAATCTTTCATAACACTACAGGTAATTTAAACAATAAAAGAATGTTACTCCTCTCTACTACACTTTAAGTGACCCACCCTGTATAAGGAGCCGTTTCAAAAGTAAAGCTTTGTGTTTTTAATTAGGATACCGACGAAGACAGGAGGGGTATAAATGAAACGAACACGCTTTTGTGCTCCTGTATTTTTATACATAATTTCCACTGTTCCCAATGCACGAACAACGACGGCTGTGTCTGGACGTCAGGAGATAGCCTTATTATACACGGGTTGTTTCAAAAGTAAAGTCTCTTTTTTTTTTTACTCCAAAAGGTGTAGAGCTACGAAAATGGAAGTGTTACACTTAAAACGAGCGATCCATGACAGGGTGTCTTAATTAGCATCTCACAATCAATACTTACAACAGAGATATGTAGCTTTCAGCTCATAAAAGCATCATTTCAATCAGCATGAAAATACAATTTTTAATACCGTCTACTCGGATTGAAGAAAAAATAGGAGGCATTAATTTTGAAACGGCTTTCGTCTTTCGTTTCTGTGTGTGTGTGTGTAGGGTTGTGTGTGCGTGTGTGTATGTGGCTGTGTGTGTGTGATTGTGTGCGTGTGTGTGTGTGGTTGTGTATGTGTGTGTGTGGTTGTGTGTGCATGTGTGTGTGTGTGTGGTTGTGTGTGCATGTGTGTGTGTGTTTGTGTGTTTGTGGTTGTGTGTGTGTGTGTGGCTGTGTGTGTGTGGCTGTGTGTGTGATTGTGTGCGTGTGTGGTTGTGTATGTGTGTGTGGTTGTGTGTGCATGTGTGTGTGTGGTTGTGTGTTTGTGGTTGTGTGTGTGTGTGTGGTTGTGTCTACATGTGTGTGGGTGTGGTTGTGTGTGTGTGTGTGTGTGTGTGTGGTTCTGTGTGGTTGTGTGTGTGAGTGTGTGTGGTTGCGTGTGTGTGTGTGTGTGTGGATGTGTGTGTGCGTGTGTGTGTACAGATATAGACAGAAAGGAAGAGATAGGGAGAGGGGGAAAGCCGAAAATATGGCAGGCCAAAATTAGAGAAGAGTAAGGCTACTAAAAAAATGTAATTAATGTTTAATTAATTAAATTAACTTTAATTAATGAAAAAAAGTTCTTTTTTTTATATTTTCCATTTGATGTTATACAATCTACACGTGTTTCTGGCGTTTCCCGATAAATAAGAAAATACTCGGTTCAAACCTATTCTGTTTGTATTTCTCTTATCCTTATGCGTTCGTTCATATATTACGGTTTTGTGAGTCAGAAAACCATTAGCACATTTCTTTGATCTATGCCTCTTAATGGCCAATGAAGTGCGAACTTGTTTGTCTTTATACGGCGTACTTATTAACCTTTGTCTGAAATGGGAACTATTTTTATTTGAATGCGTGAATTTGTGTGTTTATATATTGAAGAGCCGATGGATGAATTTTTACGATATTCTCCAGGGGATTGTGTCTAGCAGCGTATTTATTTGCAATATGTTTATTCATCATCTTTTTTGTGTGTGCAAACGTCTGTAATTTTTGTTCAACGTGTGTAACTTAATTGATCATTGCGTCATTTTTCTAAGTGCGTGTATTAATTACGTTTTAGCATGTTTGTCGTATAGGTTTTAGCGTTAATGTCCTTTGCGTTGCGGCAAATTCATAATTCCACATATTTACACGTATTGCTGTTAAGAGATTTGTAGTGCGTGTGTACTTATGTTTTTCTTATACTTACATGAGAGAATTTATTTCTAATATTTACTTCGAACTAGCGGAATCTGTGGAAATTCCATAGCGGATCATTTCATATGTATTATATTGATGTTGGCATTCAGTGGATGTCCAGCATAACTAAGGACGCCTTCATATTATTGTACCTATTTACTATGCCTCCCCACGGGACAGAGTTACCCGATGTAGCTTGTTCATAAAATACGCTTAAATATGATATTTTAATTTATGCAGATTTCGTGCATATTATTATATAGTCAGTTTTCTATCGATTCTTATATATTATTAAATCATTGTTTTAAAAACAAAGAAATATAACCATATGATTTGAGTGCATCAGCTTGAATAGAAACTGAAACAAAAATGTATATATATATATATATATATATATATATATATATATATATATATATATATATATATATATATAGTTTTAACAAAAACCAAGAAACCAAGGAATGGATTAATAGCAACAAATAGTGTATTTCATCGTAAGTTACAATTGTTTGAAGAGTATTCGGACAAATTCAAACATTATGGCGTTTGGAAATTTTCACAAAAACAGCCTTTCTTCAGACTTATTGGATAAAAAACACTTTAACAACAAAACATTATGGAAACCATTTCCCTTTATAAGAAAAAGAAAACAAGCGAAAGTATTTACCTATATCTCATCCTTGCAAGGTTTAATTTATATATATATATATATATATATATATATATATATATATATATATATATATATATGTATATATATATATATATATATAATATAAAGCTGAACGTCTGTGTGTGTGTGTGTGTGTGTGTGCCTGGTCACGAATAGGCTCCTATATGGTCAACTATTTAAAAAAAAAACTTATTGCATATAATGATAGAAGATGTATCGAGGATCAGGAATGGTATGTTTCAGCTGGAAGAACGGTGGTTCATAAAAATTGTGGGGTCTGCGTACGCGCCTGGCCCCCAAAGTATGGAAATAAAAAATGAAAAAAAAATATTTACAACGGTTTTTTTATATAGATATGCATAATAATACTTTGATAAGCATTTTTTAACTTAAACAGGGATGGTATAATAAAATTGGGGGGTTTGCGTTCGCGCCCGGCCTCCATATAATGGAAATAGGCACACACTTTAATAAAGACTTTTCATATCTATCTGCGTAAGTATACTTTGATAATTATGTTTCAGTTTGCTAGTATATATATATATATATATATATATATATATATATATATATATATATATATATGTATGTGTGTGTGTGTGTGTGTGTGTGTATAAAATAAAAATATATATATATAGTATATTTTTCTATTATATTTTTTGGATTATACCGTCATTGGATTATTTACCTTTCACCAGACTATCCATTCGCGTGTAATTAGCTTTTTCTTCACCATATACCCTCTGCTCCATTTTTTGGTATCAAGTAAGATCTTTGGCTTACTTGTTTCATCAAATACTTTTGTATGCAAAATCCGATCCCGCGTTTTGCTAATTCCTACCCTCTGATGAGAAGGAAAGTATTTCTTCGAAACTCCGCGGATTTATCAAGTGTTTCCTTTTAAGATTAAATATGATTTAACTCTTTTTCAAAGTGTTTTTTAACATGTTTTATTAACTGTTTGCTCCTATATATATATATATATATATATATATATATATATATATATATATATATATGTATATGTGTGTGTGTGTGTGTGTGTGTGTGTGTGTATGATTAAATTGGGGTAAAAATTCGACGATATGATAAGAACGGAGGTGGTAAGACTGAAATCCTCGACGACGTTTCGCCCGTTTAGTGCGGGGTTTTCAGGAGTAAAAATATAAAATACTCACCGATGAGAAGAACAATGTATATAAAGAGGGAGGCTGGGAGAGTATATTACACATATTGGTAATGGTCAGACTCAACGTTGCTTAACTTTGGTGATCTGGCGAGAACAGGTGTGTCAACGTGATTGTGCCGCATTAGTGTTTTATCCTCTATAATCATAGATGTGCTTTCAGATTTTTGTTCCAATGCTAAAATGTAGGGGATATTTTTCTTCAAACATCAGATTCATATTTACTTATCTTTGTTCAGTTAAGGTTTAGGCACAGATAAAGAGTGAGGGGAAATTATTGATAGGGTTTTCAGCTAAACGAGTGTTTTCCGTGAAAAAATATATATAGTAGTAAGTTATGAAATATATATATCAATTAAGCTACACAGAATATTCCGCGTTTCATCCACGCTAGGACTCGTCAGGCTTATGCGAGGATTTTGTGGTTGTCTCGCGTTTTTATATACGAATTCTATTGAGTTTTACTTAGCCCATCAGCTTTCTAGTTTCCACTGCCCAATTTCTAATCAGCCAATGAACAGGCACTTACAGGACCAGTTGACCTCCCGTTCACCCGTTCCTTTGTGTGTTCTATTTTTGCGGGGAGCGTAGATATCTAGTATCCTGACCTATTTTAAACCTAGGTTAAATGTTTTTTTTAATGTTAGTTTATATATATATATATATATATATATATATATATATATATATATATATAATTATTTTTTACTATAATAATTAAATACCTACAGACACTAGTTTTTCATCCTTTCCGAAATCTTCAGTGCAGGGTGTCACGATTAATACTAGCCGAACGATTCGAACCCCGCATCACGAGACATCTCTGGCTCGATTAGCGAAAACCTAATCCATTGGGCTACCATTAACCGCGTGATATAACGTCGAATTTAAACATTTGTTTTAATTTTAAATGTTCATTTACGTCAGTCAGAGAGTGATCTAATCGTTATACGATGATCTATGCTTAAGAGCTAAATTGATCGACTTTTAATTCAACTGAAAGTGCTCAACGATAAGAAACGAATTTCTTGAAGGGGCTGTCATAATTATTTTTTTACTATAATAATTTAATACCTACAGACACTAGTATTTCATCCTTTCGGAGATTTTCAGTGCAGGGTGTCACAAAGAATACCAGTCGAACGATTCGAACCATATATATGATAATTTATATATATATGTATGTTTATTTTATTTGTTTATTTTCTATTGTTATTGTTAGTTTTAAAATTATTTTGTATCGCTATCCTAGAGTAAAGTTTATCCTGTGAACATATTCGCTATTTCTCTCCTACAGTTGAATAGATGTTGGGGTTCTTTAAATATAGGATAGCAAATGTTTCATGGAGTTATAATCTAGATGAATCGTCATATATTTATTAAAAGCGTGTGCGTTCGTATCTAACCAAAAGTTTTTTATCAAACCCAAACAAGAAGCCCAATACATTATTATAACCTATCAGATATTATGATCTCATAAGCACATTCAATGACAAAATCGCCGTTAAAATATAGTAAAAGCGACCCATTAATTCGAGCTTGAGGGGAGCTGGCATTAACTAATAATAAAGTAGAAAAATCCACGACAAGCAAATGTATGTGAAAATTTTTGCAATCTGTGTTAATTGTGACTGAATGAGACACTTAAAATAATAACCTTTCAGCTACAATCACCCTTTCACGAATAACATAAATGTAGATAACCGTAAGCATAGTTATCACGTAGATTTTTGTTTTGCTAAAGTTGATATTCTTTTTTTTATGGCCATATTAGATGTGTGTGTGTGTTTTTCTTTTAATTACGTAGGAACGGAATTTGATATAAGCTATCAAATTAAGAAACGTAACTAAAAACAATATCAATCAGATTTAAAGAAATATTTCAATTACAACACATTTAATGTTATAAGCAGACGTTCTCATTTCGTTCTTCCTCTCGCCTGTCGACGTCGTCGAAGTGCTAAACAACAACAACAACAACAACAGCAAAAATACTTTGAATGTACTTTTTAAAAAATTTCCTGTCCGTGTTTTCCATAACAATTCTTTACATGGACTGTCACCGGCTAGTTGGAATTCATTGTCGTCTGCTCTCTTTCTCCTCTGTTCATGCCGTCACGTCTTTCCCGCTCTACTCTCTCTGTCTAACTGCTGCTCTTATCTCTGCGTGACGACACCAGTCCTGCCACCTCCCTCTAATCCTCTCTCTATTTCACTTCGGGCACTGCTGTCTACGCGACGTCACTGCACATTATGGTACATACAGACGTGTGACCATATCGGTTTCTGATTTTCTGTGTGTGTGGTTGACTGTGCGTACAGTAATTTCTATAAAAGATGTGCACATTTTACTTGTTATCAAAGCCAACAGATTCTGGACCATTTTTCTCTATTGATTACTGTGTGTTATTTGTCCTGTGCAATATTTGGTAGTCGACTTTCCTAGACTTTACCTTATCTCTTTGATAAGAATTTTTTTTTTTTTTTTTTTTTTGCTAATCGCAAAATCTGCTCTGATGGGGAATCTTTACGCGACATCTAATGCACTCTTTATAGGTCGTGCGATGGACATAAATAGGCACATAAAACCTTTTCTCTCTCCCTCTCAGTGCGTGTTTATTTCTCTCTCTTTTCTTTCTCTCTCTATGTTCTTTCTGTCTCTCTGTCTCTCTTTTGACAAAAAGTATCTGTCACATACCGTGTACTTCAGTTCCTCTTGTAATTTCTCTGACATTATATTTTCGTCCTGCTTTCTTAAAATACGTTTTAAGACAGCAAGATCTACACCCCACCCCACCCCACACACATATATATATATACATATATTATTATTATTATTATTATTATTATTATTATTATTATTATTATTATTATTATTATATATTACGACACTTTTAAATGTACTTGTTTTCTTGTTCCATTCAAAAATCGACCGATGCAGGCATTGGCAGCTAAGGAGCTTAGTCATGGTTTTGTCCTACAGATTACCGATTATTTTCTCCTCTTCTTCTCTTAAGAAAACATCTTTTCGTACACTTTTCTATGAACGCTCCAATCACTAAAAGAGCGTACCAGCGAACTCTACACACTTCAATTCGTGGCATCAAAGAATGAATTGCTCGAAGAACAAGAAAAACAGTGCAGACGAGCAGAGCTTTTTTAACCTGAACGCCATCATCAGAAACAAGCGAGAATCTTTCGAAGCAAAATTTCTCGAATCACAGAACACAATCTTATTAGGCGTCCAGTTGATATGCGCCGATAGCGATGAAAAACTTGTTACAAACATTTAGAAAGTATGGACAGATCTGAAAGGTTACAGAGGAAAATTATAACATTTTAGTGCAAGTGTACGAAAGTCTTCCTAAATTTTAGGACAAAACATTGAATGTACATGGATATAAACAGCATGTTTTTTTAATTACATTTTCACCCCAAACAAGGCAAATTTCCACTTTGGTGTAGGGGGATACTATCAGGGGCAACAACTACTGGGGTACTATGTAGGGATTTTGGCAGCAAGATGTTGGTTCACGTTACACTTGAACTTCTGCACGTCAGTACTGTTGGGGAAGCAGGGACCTGGAATGGAATTCCAGAGTCTAGCGGTTCTGGGGAAGAAACTATTGGAATAAAAAGATCTTTTACATCTAGAGATCTCTACAGTGTGGGGTGAGATTTAGCAGCCTGTCGGGTTTGTCGAGGGTGCTCACGTCGTGGGGGCACAAGTGTCTGCAGTTCGTCAGATCGTTCACCACTAAAATACTTGTAGAAAAGGCAGAGGGATGCAACATTTCGTCGATGGGACAGACGCTGAAGCATAGATGCCAGTTCAGGGCCTATCAGGTTTGCGACTCTCTGTGTCAGATATGTCTATTTTTTCGATTTGCTGTCTTCGGAAATACTGTTATATAATGTTGGTATTATTATGACGTATATCCTGTATTGTTGTTGTTGTTCGTCTTATGAAGCGTCTTTGTGTTTCATATAGAGAAAGGGTACATTCTACTACATGAGCACCAAATTGAGTGTTAGATACGTTGTTGTATCATAAAGGATTGAGTGTTTGATCTTATCAGAGTTAATGTCGTTGTGTGTGTGACATGCATTTTCAACATACCCCTGCTTCTTTGATGTTGGTCCATCTGGAATCTCTCGTCTGGGAGGGAGACTTGTACCTGTTTTTGGGGACGAAGATTTATTTCACTCCACCACAAGACATTGGTTCTATAGTTTTGTATTCACCTTTCAGATCGATCGCAGAAGAATGGAAAGTGAATTTGGCATGTGTGGTTTCTTCTTCTAGGTCTTATTTCTACCACGTCAGCGCCCCCCCCAGCGAACGGGAGGAAACAACGGCGAAATCGTCCGCTCTCTTCCAAGTCCCCCAAAAATCTCCCCGATTCAGCTAACCTGATCACATGACTCACACGCAATCCGATCACCTGATTTTGACTTCCGGTCAACATGTCTAAACTATAATTCACACTCCCCTCTCTCTCTCTCTCTCTCTCTCTCTCTCTCTCTCTCTCTCTCTTGATCCATTCTATAACAATACGTGGTCAAAATTTTTTGAAAGTCCTAATACTTTTTTAGAGAGCATGAAATTATTTTATTTTTTTACCATAAAAAACTTGTTTCGGAATTAGAAAGGAAACAACAAAACAATAGTATTTTATCTCATGGTTCTCCAGCAGTGTTGTTCAAACACCACCCCTGTTGAAAAACTCAGATTTAGCTCATGATTAATCATTATTAACTGGTTTATATTATTGAAAATGTAACCAGTACATGTGTTTTTCATTTTTTTGTCAAGAAAAAGGATCTGACTGAATTTTCATAGACTTCGGTTTATCAAATTATATTTACCGTGCTTGCATTATTATCTATTGTATAATATTTTTAGGTTTATCAATGTTTTATTTAGCAATGTATGAACGTTATGTATATATATATATATATATATATATATATATATATATATATATCGATCGATGCAATATATATATATATATATATGTATTACATTTTCACCTCCAAAAAAGGCACATAGGGTGCTACTATCAGGGACATAAGCTACAGGCTACTATGTGGGGAGTTGCATGTAAGTACAGTTGGGGAAGCAGGAACCATGAAGGGAATTCCAAATCTAGCGGTTCTGGGAAAGAAACTACTGGAGTAGAAGGCTCTCTTAAATCTAGACATCTCAACTGTGGAAGGGGTGGAATTTTGCTGCTTGTTGTGTTTATCGGTGGTATTTACGTCGAGAGGGCACAAGTGATTGCAGTTCGTTGCAACATTCACCGTTTAATACTCGTAGAACAGGCAGAGGGATGCTACGTTTCGTCGATGGGACAGAGGCTGAAGCTTAGACGACAGTTCAGGACATATCAGGTTGGCGACTCTCTTTTGAACCTTGTCTAGGAATGAGAGACTAGTAGCAGATGCACCAGCCCAAATATGACAACAATACTCCATACATGGGCGAATGGTGGCCTTAAAGAGGTACAGGATACTTTCGGGCGTTAGTAGCTTTCTAGCACGGTAGAGAGAACCTACCTTTTTACAGCAGTCCTGGCAATACTCTCAATGTAATTTGTCCAACTCTTGTTTCATGTGAACGTTAGGCCGAGAAGTTTAAAAGATGTACTTTCAGATGAAGAGTTTTGGCTATTGCTATTGGTGGTTTCTTGTGGTTATTGAATGAAACAAGTTTAGTCTTGGCAGCATTGAATGTGACCATCTATTTTTGTCCCTATTCCACTACAGATTGGACTTCGTTTTCTAGTGTTTCCATCACTTGTTTAGATATGTGTTCATTTGTTTTCTTGTTGTTTCTGTTAAGAGCGTGGTGTCATCAGCATATATACCCATCTCACGGGCAATTTTGTCAGGGAGTTCATTTATGAATATTAGGAATAATAGAGGTTCAAGGATAGACTCTTGAGGCACTCCAGCATTTATATCATACAAGCATTTCAGCCCGGGTGTTTGAAGGTGTCTGTTAAAAAATAGGGCGGATAGCACCATATATTTTTTAGATGAATAATGTTAAAGATTTTTTGGTCAATGTCAAGTTTCTTTTGAACGCCTCGAAACATTTATAAATGACGACTTTTATAGGTTTTCGGTGTTTTTTTTTGTTTTGTTTTTTTACAAGGTAGTCACCACATATCAAGGCATGGCAGCCGCTCGTGGATAACGGTTATTGCTTGTACAGTACGTTAATGTTGAGATTTGATAAAGTGTCTACTTAAGGGAGCGGTTCATCAGGAATTTGTTTACGTTGGACTTGAAGACATCCAAGTTGCAGTCAGGTTGGAAACAGGCAGACGGAAGAGAGTTCCACAGCCGTGCACTTCTAAGAAAGAAGCTTTGTGCATGAAATCTACGTTTCGGTTTTGGCACAGATAAAGAGTGGGGAAAAATATTGACAGTGGTTTCAGCTAGACGGGTGTCTTTCGTGAAAGATCGGCGAGGGGAGACCAGGGATTAGAGCTCAGACGAGCACCTGCCATGGAAGCAACGATAAAACAAAGGCTCGCAACGTCTCTTCTGTGGTGCTGAAAACGAATATCACATTTAAATTTGGGGCATGATATGAAGAGATTACTTTGTCAAAAACTGGAGGAATACTGTCCTATATAAATTTAAGGTAAAATGAGCACCCACTTTCTGGCCATCTAATAATTTCTTCATATCATAAAACAAATTTAACTGTGATTTTCGTTTCTAGCGCCCCTGAAAACCAGCGCTTTGGTTTTTTTTTTTTTTGGTTTTTTTAACTAAGAGATTCGTTCATTTTTTTATTATTAGGACGCTAATAATGCCGTCAGTAAGCTTACATGAGCGTTTTTTTAGGTGGATATTCAATTATAGAACTTGTATAGTTTTTAACAGGTGCTTCTGTAGTTGAATTAACCGTTTTTTCCGTAAGTAACATGCCGACGTTAACCATTAAAGCAGAATCGTTTAATATTTCCCATAAATTCTGTTTACGTTAGGGGGCTCCACATCGCCCTAACGTAAACAGATATTTTGTGAAATATTTAACTGCTGAAGCACCTGTTTACAACTATACAAGTTGTATAATAAAAAAAAATGTTTTTGTAAACTAACTGACAGCATAATTAGCGTCCTAAATTATGAAATGAAAAAATGATCGAATCTTAGTAAAAAAAAAAGCGCCGGTTTTCGGAGATGCTGAAAACGAATATCAGTTAAATTTGTTTTGATATGAAGAAATGACTACGTGGTTAGAAGATGGGTGCTCATTTTACGTTAAACTTATATAGGAAAGTAATCCCCCACTTTTTGAAAAACATTCTTAATATCATCAAACTACTTATCTGCCCGAAATTAAAATGTGATATTCATTTTCAGTACCACCAAAGACCTTTAAAAATGTTTTTGGGGGAGTTGGAAAGAAATTTGAGTTTGGCGGATTTTTTTTTTTGTTCCAGAAAAGGCTCAAACGTAAGTCAAATAAATACGTTTTTTTGTAAAGTTTTTTTTTTTTTCTAGAAAAATTGAAAAAGAATTACCTTTATTTTTTGGGGTGTTAGTTTTATTCTTTTATTTTTTTTATTTATTTGTTTTTTTTTATCAAGGAAAACCCTGAAAACTTGAAAAATTGAAACAAAGCTGGGTGGGATAGATATTTTTTTCTTTTTTGTTCATATTAAAACAGATATAGTTGTTGTTTCCTCAGACCGTTGTTTTTATTATTGGGGTGTGTATGTAAATCGTATTCCGCATTCGCACTGGAGGCCTTTCTGTGTTGCTCGCTCAAATGCCCACAATGGCAATTGTATGCCTAGACTTATAAAAAAAATCGGTACCAGTCCAGATGATGTAATAGTTCGGATTGTGGTAGCCTGACACCTCCAGGAATAGCCATCGCTTACTTTTCCATGTCCATATGATTCACAAGTTTTCGTCCGTGCCAGTAATTTTTTTCTTGACAAAAGCCGAGGACTCCAGTTGGTGTTTCCAGCTGCTCACTTAAGGCTGTAAAACCATCGCACTACATTGTCATGGGTTCAGCTTTATATTTCATCAGACGGCTTAATTTTCTCGGCGACGATCGTCTTACTCCGGCTGTTAACGTCATGTTCCAGAGAGAGCCGGGCGTGCACTGAGTTACGTCTGGATCACTCTCTGCATGAGTACAAACCATTTTATTTCTTATTGTTAAGTTATCCGGTTTTTTTCACTGTATTTAGTAGTTTTACGCCGATATAATTCATTGTTCTGTTAATAATTGATAAAAAAAAATACAGCCATTGAACTATAAGTGGTCTGTTGGCCATACTTATAGGTAAATGTGCACTGAACAGATAGCATAATACTTAAAGTTAAATTCAAATTTTGATATATCTTTTAATTTAAACGCAAAAAAAACAATTGGAAAGCTGAAAACGTACACAGTAAAACAATACGTTTGAAAATGCTCTTATGGTTGTCAACAGGTTAATGTAGATTTATTTGTAAGAAAATTGCGTTAAAATAACTTAAACGTAATATGGAAATGAACCATGTAAAAAAAAGTGCAGAAAGTATTGACAATTTTTTATTTGGATAATTTAAACGCGAAGAAAAAAAACAATTAGGACGCTGAAAACGTAGACAGTAAAACAATACGTTGCCAACGGGTTAAAGTTGATTTATTTGGAAGAAAATTGTGACAGTATAGTTGTAATACAGAATAGTTGCAAAACACCCCCACCCTTTCTATGTTAAATAATAATTTCTAAATAATAGCGTTAATATTTTAGTGCGCAGGTCAAATTCTTCAAAGAAACGATTATGTTTATTTGTTTACACTGTTATGGGTTTATGTTTATGTACGCATAGGCAAACGGAAGTCGTAAACCGGATGTTGGGTTACAATGCCCGTTACAAGGTCAATTGAGTTTTATAATTATATAGATTTAATATAAAATATACTTTTTTTTTACCATATATGATATCACATACATCGCTTTGGTATAATTATTATCATAAATCGGTATTTTTTTAGTTAACCGACCCCTCGGTATTCACCTTCGAATTGTTGACTTTTAAAAGTTTTGGGGGACGCTGTGAATGAATATTGCATTTATTTCTTGCGCAAACGTGTAGTTATTAATATTTGAAGACATTTAGTGTCCAATGTAATCACTACAGTTTGGCAAGCAAGATGGCCGCCCGTGCATTTACTAAAAAACACCAAAAAGAGCCAAACGAGCAAAAAAAAAAAAAATGACCCCAGGCATCCTTTCACTTTCTCATGATTGGACAAATAATTATTTTTATGATAAAAAAAATACATTTATTTTCGTTTTTTGACACTAACCGATTTTTTTCTTCTGAAACCAAATCTGATAATCAAAACCGTCGCAAATTTACCGTTTGCATGTTATGAACCCCTGGACCCTTGGACTTTTTGAAGAAATGTTAGTTTCAATAAAGTGGGGGATCACTTTTCTATAATAATTTAACCTAACATGAGTACCCACACGTCCCCCCCAACAAAAACATTTTGTTTATATTGGGGCGGGGGGGGATGTCGGGGGCGGCCGGGAGGATATAGGGGCGTTGTTGTTATTGTACTATCTAGAAATGTTTTCTGTGAAGGTGTGTTTTTCAATGAGCGTAAATGAAAGTCAAGGTCAGACTTTAAAACCAAACTGCTTCAGTCACGGTATGTTCTACGTCTCCATCAGGACAGGAAGTTCAGGAAAACTCTACATTCTGGCTTTTTTTATATTGGGGCGAGGGGGTATGTCGGCGGCGGACAGGGGGATGTTGTTTTTTTTTTTGTGATTGTACTATCTAGAAATGTTTCCTGTGAAGGTGTGTTTTGCAATGAACATAAATAAAAGACAATGTCAGGTGTTTAAAACCATTGGCGTAGACCTGATATCAGACTGCTTCAGTCACGGTATTTTCTACGTCTCCATCAGCCGGAGAGGAAGTTCAGAAACACTCTACAATCTGGCTCCAAATCAAAGCAGCAGGAATGTAGTTTACAACGAGGCTCTTCAATGAAAAGTTCTACAAAAGGATATGATGAAAAACTGATATGATCTGATTGTTGTATGTTTTCAGTATTTAATGTGTTTGATAAGATTTAAGCATCGAGTTGAAATTTACTTCCCTTTTACAAAATCCACTTACTGAAAAGGAGACCACAAATCGCGTACCTAAGTGTGCAGAAAAGTCCCGTGCGATGCGCAGGTATCTTTGCCTTATATATATATATATATATATATATATATATATATATATATATATATATATATATATATATATAACCATCGACATGGTTTCGTGGTAAACAGCTGATAATCCCTTAAATAAACATTAGCACTATGGTAAATTAAGAGGGACCAAGTTGACGTATTGAGTTTTTGAAGGAATGATAAAAATATAAAAATAAAATAAGTTTCATTAATATGCTTTTAAAGGTTAATAAACATCAAAGACATATATATGCACACACACACACACACACACACACACACACACACACACATATATATATATATATATATATGTATTAGCAAATGTACCCGTCGTTGACTGGGTTCAAAAACAGCCTACAGAAAATGGACTCTAATTTATGAAAGTATGATAGGTTATGAAAAGGAAGGGTTGTAAAGAGATAGCTTTGAATTTGGGGGTATCAAAACCAAAGAAAAATTTGATGAAAGAAAAATAAAATAGATAAAATCCATAATTTATTATACCATACCTGTTCATACTGAAACACTTGTCATAATATTCTGTGGATCTATATTTAAAAAACCTTGTTAAACTTTGTGACATATTTCCATTCTATGGAGGTCAGGTGCGAACGAATACCCCATAATTTTATTAAACTATATTTCAAACTGAAACATAATTATCAAGGTATACTTACGCAGATAGATATGAAAAGTCTTTATTAAAGTTTGTGCCTATTTCCATTCCATGGAGGCCAGGCGCGAACGCAGACCCCACAATTTTATCATACCATCCCTATTTAAGTTAAAACAAACTTATCAAAGTAGTATTATGTACATCTATATCAAAAACCCTTGTAAACGTTTTTTGTAATGTTCAATTTTTTTATTTCCATACTTTGTGGACCAGGCCCGAACGCAGACCCCACAATTTTAATGAACTGCCGTTCTGCCAGATCAAACGTACCCATTCCTATGTTTCGATACATCTATCATTATATGTAATCAGTTTTTTTTTTAAATATTCAACCTTATAGGATCCTATACGTGACCAGACACACACACACACACACACAAACACACACAGACATTCAGCTTTATATTATATATATATATATATATATATATATAGGATTGATATGTAGTTTGCTTGAAGCATTGTGTGGGATAGGTATGTAAAAGAGATTTAGAAGGCTGTCACAATGCGAGGAATGAATTATAGTCGCTGTTGGTAAGAGGAGACGAGAACAAGTGGCGATTTACAAATCAATAAGTACATATATATATATGTTTTATTATTTTTTTTTCTAATATATATATTTATTCAGTTGTATGGTAAAATGTCTTACTTGTTTTCATGCGACGTGTTCCATAATAATTTCGGAAAAATTTTCCCTTTTCAAATGGTGTGCGTAACAGGTCGATTCAATGCATACATAATCACAGGCACATGGTGACCCCCATGTAAAAATAAATCTGTAAAGAACAGAAAGCGCCGTCTGAACTTCGTTAGATGAAATGACCATCATGGCTCTTCATATTGGTCAAAAGTGCTTTTTAGGCTAGGCAGTGATCGTGGGCAGTACGTCAGTCGGAGGAAAGACGAAGAATTTAATACTAGGTTCTCAGTTTCAACTCTGCAAGCCAGTGGAGGTTCAGTTTTGGTGTGGGGCATTATTAGTATCAATTAATATGTTGACTGAGCATTTTCTACCGTACATTGGTTGGAATTTGGATGATAATCCCATTTTCATGCAGGATAATGCTCCCATCCACACATATGGCAATGTCAAGAGGTTCCTGGAAGAGCATGATATTCTATGTTTGGATTGGCCTACACAATTTCCAGACCGCAATACTATCAGAAACGCATGGCATTACATGAAGAAATTGCTATGTAATGATAAAATGTCAAATTTTGAAGAAGTTTAGATAAAAATTAAAGAAGAATGTCTGCAATCTAATTTAAGGAATTCCCAAAAGATTGCAGGCTGTCAAAGTGCAGAAGGGCTACGCTACTAAATATTAAGTAGTTCATTGTGTTCTTGTTGTATTTGTGTTGTATTAATGTCCTAAAGTTACATGTAAATAACAATTTTCCATTGTGCGGATTTTCGTTTGACCTCCTCAATTTGAAGTTATGTTTTTTAAGTTGATGTGAACACTAGAATATTTCAATTAAAAGTCAAATATTAACAGGTAAAATTATAGAAGAATAAAAGGCTAATCAAATGAGGTATGGTTTGTTTAAACCGTTATATTAAATTTAGCTTAAATTTTCAGTTTTTGAAAAAATTACAAGTGCGGACTTTCTTTTTGCCGCCGCTGTATATCTTGATATAGATATAGTAAGTTATGAAAATATATAAGGCAATTAAGCTATACAGAATATTTCGCGTTTCATTCTTGTGAGATTTCGTGAGACTTATGCGAAAAGTTGTGTTTCTCGCGCGTTTATATATACACATATGCTATTGAATTTTCTAGTAAGCCAATCAGCTTTCTAGTTGTATCCTAATCGATGTACTCAGAGCATATACAAATAAATGACAAACTGCCTATATTCGCGCTTTAAGATGTTGTCCAACTTGTCGTTTATTTCATTAAGCTCGTTTAATATTAAATGCTTGGCAGCACCTTTTTAGTAGCGCAAAAACGATTCATGTAATTATAATGATTTTTTTTTAAATTTATTCCGTCATTACTTATCAGAAGAGTAGGAAATTATCAAATTTAAAAAAAATAAAGAAATATGGGTATTGTTACAAAATCTGAAAATCGGAGTAGAATTTGCAATAAGCATGTCGCTCTTCGTTTAGTTTCTTTTAAAGTTGATGAACTCATATATTTCTAATTAGTCAAAGGCGAAATAGATTTAAAAATTAACATAATGATTACATGAATGATTTCGTGCTAGGAAATAGATGCTGTCGATAATTGAATAGTTTTACATGCTTCAAGAAATAAACGGTAAGATGGAAAACATCGTCGTATTAGAATATAGACCTTTTGTTTTTATATATATATATATATGTGTGTGTGTGTGTGTGTGTGTGTGTATATGTATATATATTGAGTAAAATGATTCATAATTTATAATTAAAATCGGTTTCAAAAGGAAAAACAAAATCAATAAATTGTACGATCGTTTCGGAAACGATGTTTTTATGGAAATAGACAATACGTCTTGAACAATGATTTTATCATTTGATTTTATAAAACAAAGTCTCCTCATCAGCAAATATAGTGGGGGTGGTTGCTGATGAGGAGCTTTTGTTTTATAAAATTAAATGATGAAATTATTGTTCCAGACGTATTGTCCATTTCAATAAAAACATAGTTTCCGAAACGATCGTACAATTTATTGATTTTGTTTTTTTTCCTTTTGAAACCGATTTTTAATTATAAATTATGAATCATTTTATTCAATATCTATGCTTATCGAGCTTATTATATATCTACATTACAACGAGCACTGTTTTCTTTTAATTATATTAATGCCTGTACTAATACATTAAAATAAACCCCTCTCTTTAGACTGTTGGTCTCATTCCCTCAATATATATATATATATATATATATATATATATATATATATATATATATATTAAGGCAATCATGAAGGGAAGACGTATACCTTGGGAAATCATTTTATGTTGAAAAAAAGACCGAGGAGAAAAGGAAAATGGATAGCGACTAAAAAATAAAAGTAGCCAGTATCCCATTCAGAGTTTAAATGGCGTAATGAACACCTTTACGTCATTAAAACTCTACGTAAAAATAGATCCCTCGTGATAAAGGGTATGGCGTATTTATAATGAATCATCAGGAATACGTCAACAAAATGTCACTTATATTAGCGATAGTGACAAATTTGTTCAATTAGGCTCTGTTGACATCCATGATTCTACGAGTACTCTGGAATCTAAATTCCAGAAAAAATTAGTTAAATGGATAAAAAATGGTTTACTTTCTTCTGAGGTAGTTAGTGAGATTAGACCATCGGGCTCTATCCGTCCAAGATTATATGGCCTACCCAAAACACACATAGCGGATATTTCCTTAAGACCCATTCTATCTATGGTAGGGTCCTCACAACAGAAGGTTGCAAAACGGATCTTCAATATTCTTCAGCCAGTATCAAATTATTATAGTAAATACTGTCTGAAAGATTCATTTCATTTCGCTGACTACATGCAAAAATCAACGAGTACAAATAAATTTATGTGTTCATATGATATCTGCGATTTATTTACTTGCGTCCCAGTTTTAGAAACGATAGATATTTGTGCTGACTTTTTATATCGCAGCAAAATCCAACACCTTCCGTTCCTGAACACGTATTTGTTGAACTAATTAAATTTGCCGTTACATCCATTGAATTTAGTTTTAATGATGTAATGTATAGGCAAATTGAAGGCGTGTCGATGGGCTCCGTGTTGGGACCTACATTGGCCAACATTTTTGTAGGATTCCATGAGGAAAAATTAATGTCCGGACCCATAAAACCATTGGTCCATTTTAGATATGTAGACGACACGTTTTGCCTATTTAATACTGATTCGGAGGCAAACGATTTTTTCTCGTAACTAAACAGTATACATCCGGCGTTAAAGTATACGTATGAAAGTGAAGATAATTCCGCCCTGGCGTTTCTCGGTGTTTTGGTAACGAAAACTCCATCTAGTTACCTTACATCGATTTATCGCAAACCAACATTCACTGGGCTGTATACACACTGGGATTCATTCTGGCCTAACAAGCGCAAACATAATTTAATCTGGACATTAACACATCGTGCCCAAATGATCTGCTCGCCAGAAAAATTGGATGAGGAATTAAATACAATTACAGATGCTCTGTCCAATAATGGTACCACCATTAAAAGGAAAAGAGCAGATTTTTTACGAACAAAACCCAATATGGTGGATAAATGTTCATTTTATATTCGATTGCCTTGGTTGGGGAAAGTAAGTGAAAAATTCACCAAACAAATTAGTTCAACTGTTGTAGGATGTTATTTTGCTTGAAATGTTAGTGTTGTGTATAATACAAAACCATTAATGGCTTCCAATAAAAAAGATGTTCTACCCCCTCATCATATTAGTAATATCATTTATTTATTTAAATGTGGTTGCGGTGTCGACTACGTAGGTCGAACGTTTTTAAAATTGCATACAGCAATATGTTTTTTAAATTGCATACAATCACATGTACCGAGCAAAATCAGGAATGGAACATTCCTACCTACCGACGCTGTAAACAACATATATGGATCCGCTATAACGAAACACTTTATTAAATAGCGGGATTGTGCAACGAACTTCAGCATCCACTCTTTCTCCGTATTGAGTCGAGCTCACTCCGTATATCATCTAAAAGTCTTGGAGACTGTTCACGTTCGCCTTAGGAAGCCTTCCCTTTGTAAGCAAAAGGGCTGCTTGTTGGGTTTGAACGTGATCAGCCTCTAAAATTCATCCCCATGCGATTGCTCTTGCGACCGTCTCTTTTTTACATTTTAACATTAAGGAAAACAAATTACTAAAATAATAAATCCCTCGATTCCAATTTTGATGAGTGAGGGCGAAACATGTCAATTGACTTGTGCTAATTTTTTTCCTCTATTTCCCTACATTTATTTTTTAGTCTCTATCCATTTTCCTTTTCTCTTCGGTCTTTTTTTTTTAGTATTAAATGATTTCCGAAGGAATACGTCTCCCCTTCATCATTGCCTTAATAAAGTTTTGTACCCCCAAGAAAATCATGAAATATATATATATATATATATATATATATATATATATATATATATATATATATATATATATATATACTAATCTATTTCAGGTATACAGATTATTTAAATTGTAATCAGATTGGTATGGACCGAGTTTTGTCTTCAAAGAAGTCCAATATTTTAAAAGTTTAATTTAATGATTATTTCAAAAGTTTCACAGAAGCTGTTGTCAATATCTTGCTTGAAGGTTTTCTCTACTCAAAGAATACGTCCAAGACACTTGCAATGATTCTGATCGATATGACTGTAAACATAATCTTGATCGAGTGCCTGTTCCCTTACAAAGGAATGAAAACTTACATATGTCGAGAGAATCGATAAAGAATCGAAAAGTAGGCACTTTAACATCCGTTTACATTTAAACACTGAACATATACACAAAACTTATTAGTTTGATTCATTTGTTTGTACTTCAAATATAATATCATTTTAGTTCTCTTCAGTTGGTATTTTTGTATGTGGCTATATATATATATATATATATATATATATATATATTTATACATAAATATATATATATATGTATATATATATATATATATATATATATATATATATATATATACTATATATATACTCCTATAACTTCGGTTTTCTTTATTGTGTATTGATATTCATATTAAAACCCTCTTTTCTATTTATTTAATGTATTTATTTGCTTCCCCACCAAAGCAAATTAGGCACAAGGCCGTTTTTAATGTGGGGTAAAACCAGCTCCCCCAAAAGTAGACAAAAAGGGGAGCATTCTGGTTACCAAAATAATAATTGTCCCAGTATAGAGGGTTTCCCCTCCATTGACTGGTACAAATTATCTTAGGTGCAGCATCTGCAGAACGGATAATACCCTTTGATCCCAGCCCGAAGGCCAAGAACAACAGAAAAAAGGCAAGGTATTTATCTGCTCCCCCACCGAGCAAATTAGGCACAAGGCTGATTTTTAATGTGAGGAGTGCAGGGGAAATGGGGACAAGCTCCCGGGGAGTAGGGGAGCTGGATAGTGACAATTGGTATGAAGGGTTGCCCCAACATTGACTAACGTCTTATATGTGGGGTTTCCCCCACATATGGTCTTTGCTTGCAGTATCTGCCGGAAAGATACTACACTTTTATCCTGGCCGAAAGGCCAAGAACAACAGAAAAAAGGCAAGCGTCTTTTCTATTTTTTAAAAGAAAATACAATTTTTCTTATATATGGGGTGTGGGATTGCATTCACTAGCAAAAGATCTAGCTAATTTGCATATTCTTTTCAACATTCATTTAAATTAATTACCTATTAGTTTTTTCGGTTTTCTTATGAGATAATCATCTTTAGTTAACTATTACGCGTAATTATATTAATGCAGATATTCTACTTGATTTATACTTGCATACTATTTTCGTAAAATGTTTATAGTAAACACAAAATTGTTTCCATATATATTTATGTATACGTATATATTTTTGTTTAACAGATTTGGCCTACCAAACTCCTCCTAGAGTCTTTGGTCTACAGACATGAAACTTCATATATACGCTATTTGAATCCATGCGAAAATTGATATTTGGGTTTTAGCCCGGAAAAATCGGTACAAAAGTCAGAAAATTAAAAAAACAATGAAATTTACCAGGTGAAGGTCGAACGCTGGCATTACGAATGCATAACGTAGTAGCTATTGGTTCATGTTTTAAATTTTAGCCTTGCAGTAAACATGTTTTCATAGTCCAGTCATTGACGGCAAAGGCAAAATGAATCGTCAGCGGAACGTTTTGGTTTCGATTCTCGGTGGATGCGCATAAGCCTTTTTTTATACTTTTTAATCATTACTATATATTGCATCCAATCTATCTAATTATCTCTATATATAAAAGCGAAAATGTATGTATGTATGTATGTATGTATGTATGTATGATTGTGTGTCTGCTGAAAACTTTTGAACGACGGAACAAAAATTCACAAACTTGGTATCATATTAAAGGCCCCCCGGACGACAAATATCGAAAAATTAGCCCAAAAAGAACCATCAGAAATGCGTCAACTGATCGATTTTCTGTAGGGGGGGGGGAAGTGACATTTTAATGTTAAACATTACATATTTTTAAATCGATTTATAACTGCCCTAAAAAATACGGGCGCCAACTCTTCTACATAAAGTATGCACGGGGCCGTTTATTTTGGGTCAACTTGTATTTAAAACCCGCTGAGTCATGTCACGTGATCTTGACGTCAGCCAGCTCTAATGGCAGTCTGAATTTAAAAAAACTTTATCGGTAAAAAGAAATTAACCCTTACACAAGCTAAACTATGAACTTCTACGCTATGACAACGTTACCAAAGTTATTAGCACAGTCAAAATAGTTAGATACGATAGTTAAACGAAAAATAACAAGCCAAAAAATGTGAAGTAAAAAAAAATACGCTTAAAAAAATATTAACGATCGAAGTTTTTACAAAAGTTTTACAGCCAGACGCCATTTTCCAGTCTTTAGAGTAAGGAAGACGAAGTGAGAGAGAGAGAGAGAGAAAGAGAGAGAGAAAAAAGGAGAGAGAGACATACACAAGCGCAAACAGAGAGAGAGACAGACAGACAGATAGAGAAAGATATCTAGACAGGAAACGAAATACTGCTACGTTATCTCGTAACGCTCCCGCGATGACCTCATTTAGTGGCAATCTGTCAATCAAGCCTCTTTCACTCGCTTTATAATCCTTATTTTACCACTAAATTCAATTCCTCTTATTATTGGCCGGTGTGTGTGTATATATAGATCAATGAGTTAGAAGAAGAGAGGCAGTTTAATTCTACAAGAGGAGACTTATCGGGATAATATAAAGCTAAACAGGTTTCATTGGAGCCTATATTATTTTATATTTTTACATTACACTCTATATAATACGCTCCTCCTTTATCTTAGAATTCGATATACCTCCAAATATCATCTAAAATTTTATTGATTTATTTCGTTCCTGATGAATCCCACGCTAGACGTTGCATTACCATTATGTTACCTAACATCTTCTCTATTTTTCTGATGAAAAGAATTAAGCTTCGAAATGCCTTGGCATAATGAGCCCCCTCTATACTCCAACTAGATGTGTGTATACCCTTATTGAATAAATGAACCAATCTATATTTACCAATGTATCGTTTGTTTATTTTCCATTTCTATTGTTCTCATATATATATATATATATATATATATATATATATATATATATATATATATATATGATTAGTTTTTTTTGGAAAAAGAATTCCAGCAGAGTGCTCAATTAAAAGGAAAATCCAAATTTTAAGAGCGTACTTATATTTTGTGTACAGAAAGTTGTTAGTTGAGACAGGTCATTGGTACCGTCGGTTTCAAGCCCGATAATAAGGCCAGTTTAAGGTATCCTTATCAAGCTCTCTTCAGCCAATATTCGTCTCTGTTAGTTGAGACAGGTCATTGGTACCGTCGGTTTCAAGCCCGATAATAAGGCCCGTTTAAGGTATCCTTATCAAGCTCTCTTCAGCCAATATTCGTCTCTTATATATATATATATATTATTTTAAAAACAGTAATCTACAGACACGCTTGACTGGTGTTAGGTTTCGAACCCCCGACCTTATGTATTTCAGTCCAGCGCCCTAACCCATTATGCTATGATACAGGGATGTTTTACTGCTTTGTTTTTATTGTTTATCTGTTTACGTGGTTGTTGTTGTTTTTGTTTTTTTTAACTATATTAAGATTAACGTCTCCGCCTCAGGGATCCGATGTTTTTCTTAGAAAGTCGCCCATTTTTTAATTGGACGTTTATTTATTTGTTTATTTATTATTTTTAAAAACAGTAATATATATGTATATGTGTGTGTGTGTATGCATGTATGTATGTATGTTTGTGTGTTTGTGCGTGTGGACTAATTTCTTTAATATTTCATGATAATAAGATTTATCATTATAAATGAGATAAAATTGCTCCAGGTTTTTTTTTTTCAAAATCCATTGACAATTCAAGAAAAGACAACATTAATTGGGCCAAATTTCGATGTGTTCAATATCTTCACACAAAGTTTGCATATAGTTGATCTACACATTTATGGTCGATGAAATAGTTTTAAACTAGACCGCTTAAGGCAACAGGGCTGCTCATTAGTGTACAAGATAAATCTATGCCAGAGTTTTAAGAAAATTTTGAACGCTGTCTGGATGTGTATGTCCAAACACAGAGGTATCAGGACATTTTTTTTATGGAAATCGCTCTCAAGGCCTGAAGCCACTTGATGCAAGAAAAATAAGAACGGGCGATGATTATCGCATAACTAGGAGGTTCTTAATTGCCTCAGTTCTCAAAAGATGAAAAGTGTAGAAAGAAAGAAAACTGTTAGCGATAAGAGAGTCTTACATACGTGCAGTTTAAAAAAGGAGCTACTGAAAATGGAGTATTAAAACAGTAGACAGATTAGTTATAGAGCTAAAACAAAGTAAGAAGGGAATATATAAGACAGTTCTGAATGAAAACATGTTATATTAGTATTCAGAAAAAGACTAGTTGTAACATAGCTCATATGAGGGCGTATGAAAATAGCAGCAGCAGCAGAAAGATGGATGGCAAGCGATCGTATCAGCAGCAGTAGCAGCGTTTGAACACGTTCTGGAGCATGTTTGGGAACACGTTTCAGAGCACTTCGAGACCACGTTAGAGACATGGCTGACCTTCGAAAGAACACAAGTCAGAGTGAAGGAACACGATCACGTCAGAGTAGACGATAACGTTTTATTCGGTAAAGTACTCCGAAATAAATGGCGTTGTTACAAAGAAAGAGTGAGTCGAATTATTACTTGTCTTCTGTTCTTTGCGATGAACTCTGCTACAACGTGTAGGTCCTGTGTGTAAACGTGGGTAACGTTACATCTGAAACTCCGCATAAAAGTCAAACCGAGTTTATTCGTACAAAATAAGGTTTAATACAAAAATGGTTACATTATTTGGATTCATCAGACAACTGTTCTTGTGTGTGTGTCATTTTCACAACGTTTCAGTAGATATAATCTCCGACCTTCTTCGGGTGTATCTTGGCGAACTTGGGAATGTCTAACTCTGGAACTGGGACGGAATTTCGGGCGGAAGCCTTTATTTACTTCACGGGGTAGAATACTCTTGTTTCCGCAATTATGACTAGATAGACGTCATATCAAATTCGCAATTGTATCTTTCGTTAGTCCACCTTGAGAATTGCACTTTCAAACTTCAGAAGAATATTACATTTACAATTGAATTTTACAAGTATTCTTACCTGTATAAAATGTATGGGCAACCTGGTTGGCATATTTCAGTAACCCCTCCCCATTCCATTTACAATAAAGTATCCCCTTGCGCACGGAAGAAAGCAAAGCATGAGATAGTATAGCTCATAAAATGCGCAGCACAATAGACATAACTAAGTAAATATTAGCAAGCGATTTCATCAATGCCTTGACTTCGGATTTTGGAGCCGAGGAAAAACAACTGTCTGGTAACGGAAAACAAGTTTATACAAATACTTTTATGATCAGAAATCTTCAACTAAAGTTTAAACTAACCTAACGGAAAAAAAAATCAATTGAAAGATAAAAGATTAACAAATCGGACGATAGTTAGCATATAACGCCACACACAGAAGTTCTGAAATCGAAGTATAGCAAAATCGATAGCGCCTATAATTTTAGACGTATTGATATTTTGGCACGTTCTATTTACAACGAAACTGTTTTTTTTTTGTTTTTTTTTGTTAACAGGCAGAGCTGTCCCTCTCACACATATTTTATAATATACTAGTTTGATTCAGTAAAAATGCTTAAAACAAAAAAAAAATACTAATAAATATTTTATACACAAGTTTGTTGTAGACAATAAAAAAATTCGCATTTGTTCATTTAAATAAATGTCAATATTTTGATAATTTTCATATAAATTCATTTATCTGTTTTTTATTTAATTATTTTAATTAATTTCAGTAAATATTGACCAAAGTATTGCCCATGTATGACACAAAAGAGAACAATACAATTCCAAATGAATAACACTAAACATTAATTTATTACGAAATGTTTAAAAAGCATCTATGTATGCAAAGAGCTGTGTTTGAGTTTTTCGTCTCTACTATATACATGTTGAGCTTTGCTGTTATTTTTCTATGAATAATTATATTCAGTATAAGTTACTTTACATGTATAAGAAGCGATGAAACAAAGATTGTTTGAACAAAAAAATGTCTGAAAAGGTATGATTAAGTTAAAGAACGACTGAATCTCTATTATACTAAATACTTCGACAAAATGTCAGCATAGAACGTCACGAACAGAAAATCATAAAATAAAGAAGTCACTAAACGGATAGTAACGTCGTCCTGCTGCAAAGTGAGCGAGAATTTGCCTGTGAATATGGAAACACCAAGTGCTAATAATCATCAAGCGTCTAAGATCTCCCTAAAACGAAGTTGATGAGGAGAAGCTGACACGAGGACAATTTTACGTAGAGGTAAACATTCAAAATCACATAGTAATCGCGGCTTTGATAACATCTCAGTATAGCTAGCCTACACTCATCTTTACGAGGAATGATGCACCTTCTCCAAGTTGTGTTTCCTCAAGCAGGGCTACCTGGCGTTACCCGGGGTCTTATAAATTTAAATAGAAGTGAAATCATATGTAATATCTTTATATAAACATTTCCACTCCTATCCCTCTTTTAAGCCATCTATTCATGTTTCTCTCTTTTCCTTTCATTTTTTTTCTATATTTATCCTAAACATTTAAGTATCGTTCGCCTAACTCATTCCTCCCCTTCCTTACTGTGCTGAAAAATGTTATTCTAACACTACAGCTATCTCTTCCAAATATAATAATGCATTCTAATATTAATTAGATCGTGTATGTGACCTTAAACTATATCCGATGGTGAGGCCCCAGCTTGTGGGCTTTGGGAAGTGTGGAGCCACTCTTTTATTACAATTGCTCCCAGGTCCACTCTGACCCGTAGTGGTAGTACCTGTTAGGGTCTCAATTATGGGTTAAATAGGAACTGACTTGAAAAACAAAACTCAAATATATTCTATTAAAAACGTTTTCTTCAATATCAAATGGGTTTGGGGCATTGTATAACCTGAAAAGGGTTGCTGTAAAACAAAGACAGACAACCAATCATATTTATTATTCAAAGAAACATCCAAATAGAACAAAAAATGACATTCTAGAATCACGCTAATTTCGTTCAACCCACCCGCTTTCACAATACTATGAAAAGAAATTAAAAAAAGGAACGATCTTAAAATACATATGATATAAAGTAATTTTCAGATCGTAAACTGCTTCAGCTATTTCCGGGACTGATATACCACCGCTCGTTAAAATATACATGGCACACGCACAAACGACTCAACTTTAAATTATAGATAGCAGGGTTATCCGGCATTGCCCGGGGTCATATAAATTTAAATTGAAGTGAAAATATGTATAAGATCATCGTATTAAAATTTCTATCATTCCCCCTCTTTCTAGCTATCTTATCTTCAGCAACTGGGAAGTTATGCTTAAGCGAGTGAAACACTAGTTATAGATGCATCAGTCCGGATGTGGTAAAAACACCCCGTGCATGGGTAAATGGTGGTATTGAAGAGGTATAGCATACTCTCTAGTGTGTGTAATTTTCTAGCACAATAAAGGGATCCCATTTTCATGGAAAAATATAATAAATGAACAACAAAAACGATTTCACACTTTATTTTAACTTATTTGTGGATTATTATCCTCATCTTTTATAGTTGTTGTTTTAACGACGTTTCGGACAACTATTCCTCAGGTCTTTGTCAGGTTATTAACCGCGACGGGATAGGAATGCCGAATCTTAAACTGTATCTTCAGTAATTACTGTCTTCCATAGTTGTTGTCGTCCCACCAGGATTCGGCCAACTAATCCTCTGGCGGGCTCTAGGTGGAATTGAACCATTATCTTCTGACAATGCTTACATGAAACGGTAGCGATTCAACGTCTATATTCACTGCGCCACGCATCCCGAAGTGCGGACAAGGTTGGATTTTTTGGTCTTATAAACCAAAGTGATTTTTTTATATGATTTGCATTGTGGGGTCCGTGCCGACTGGTATATATTATTTAATTATCGGAATTCTTTTTGAGATCAGTAATATGTATATATTATTTTTATTAAATATTTTATTTTTATTTGATAATTTACTTACAGATTTTATTGTAATAATATCAAATTATGTCACCGCATTTCTTATTTAATTCATAAAAACAATAAAAAATAAATGTGTGTAGCTGTGTTGCCGAGGAGAAATAACATTAAAATTATGACTTGAACAGGTTTTGTACATTTTTCTCATACATGAGGAGCCTGAATATCCCACCATATTAGATGAAAGAAGCTAAATACTCAAATAGACTAGACGAATTCTCAACCTGAAATCCAGTAAGACTAACCGACTACGAGAAATATATACAACTAACCTGGGTGTCCAGCGTTTTCCGGGTGTTTGGAAGTGTGTGTTGAACAGAAAAAAGAAAAAAAAGTGGAAGTAGGCAGGCAGACACGAACCCGTGACGCGACGGTGGAAAAGAAAGTGAAAGTAAATCTGACGTCTTACCGCTACTCCATGAGTCCAAAGTGTTCAAATTAAACGTAGTCATTCAAAAACTTAAGATGGCTTACAGAAATGGCATTGCTTTTAAAACATCCAAGCAAATTAGACACAATGTTGTTTTTGTTTTATGTGGGGGAAAACAGCTCCCCCAAAAATGGGGCACTCTGGCAGTATCCAAATAAATAGTAATCGTCTCAGTATGAAAGGTTTCCCCTATATTTATAACCCTTTCTCCCTTGCAGGGGTCGCGCCCGCACGGTAGAAAACGACGCGCACTAACCCTAAGGACGGTTGGCTATATTTTCGCTCCGTCGAGCCTCGGACCCCGCACAAGCATCCGTCTCTCTCCCTCTCTCTCTGCTGAGTCTCTCCGAATTGGACGTTGGTATCTGGCCGTCTAGTGTTGTAACGCCCAATCGGGAATTCTTGGTAATTTCTGTCGTGATCGTCTTCTCGTCGGTGGCCGTCTCTCTTTCTGTCTGCGAGGGCTGGAAAGTCAAGTTTGGTTATGCTGAAATCGAAGGCAGTCTTCACAAGTATAAATGGAAACAATCAACAACGATGAGGATAGTTTAGGCTGTTCATTTAGTGATTCGGTATACATTAAGGCTTGGCTCGTCCCTTATACGTTCGTCAGGCTTGGAATGCAACCCCCACAGTGTATTTAAACAAAAACTCTAAGGGGCGGTCTTGTTAGTTCTCTTCGTCTCAATAAGAAGAGACTGGCGGCATGTGTGGCTTCCCAACTCCTCTGATCGACAGACTGTCCGATTCTCCTCGTTTGTCTATCTCCGCAGTAGTTTTATTAAACGTCATCCTCCCCTTCCTTCTGTAGTCGACCCAATCTCTCTATTCGACGGGTAATCATAATTCTTTCTCTCTCTCTCTCTTTCCCAACCGACCCCCTCTCGATTCAATTCCGAGAATTAGTTATCTCTCTAGGCAATTAACCAATTTGTTCCCTTAAAATTAGAATGACTAATTCAATTGTTTTCGGTTTTGTTCTTTCTCTATTATCACCTCCCTTGTTGGTTTAAGTGAATCATGTTATCATTACAATCGGATCGTCGACTTTACTCGTTGACCCTTCCCAGACCTCCTTGTGTTTTCCTCGCCAACCCGACATCTAGCTTATCTTTAGTCTGCCCCTTTTGAACTCCAATAATTTACTTGTCAACCGATGACAATTCGTTGGTTTCTCACGAGATGGGACTGAGACCTCTCGGCCAGCTCCATCCCACTCACCCTCAACCTAGGAAGCAAGGTTATCCGGTGTCGCCCAGCTTCGTTACATATTGACCAAGGACCAGTTACAGAACAGATACTACCAGGCCCAGAGACTAGGCGTCTGTGTTCCAATAGTTTCGTTTTATTTATACGAAAAACAAACACTGGACACGCTGTGAATTTTTTTTAACCCGAAAAAAAAAAGAATAAGAAAGAAAGATGTCCGTTTGCGAACGCGAGATATTACAATCTGGGAAGTACGCAGAAACTCGCGGAACTTAACCAACGCTATAACCCCTATACAAAAAGCCTTTTGTGGACATACACAATCGCT
Source organism: Euprymna scolopes (assembly GCF_053919585.1). Classification (NCBI taxonomy): domain Eukaryota; kingdom Metazoa; phylum Mollusca; class Cephalopoda; order Sepiida; family Sepiolidae; genus Euprymna; species Euprymna scolopes. The sequence continues at coordinate 97,291,540 of NC_136505.1, forward strand.
CGTGCCTATTTTGCCCTTTATAAGATAGACTAACGGGGGGTACCTTGCGTGGCCTGGGTGTTTGTAAGTGTGTGTGTTAGCCAGGTGTTTTGAGGTGTAAAAAGAAAAAAATGGTTTAGTAGAAAAGTAGGCTTGAACCCGGAACTTTTGAGGTGGAGATGGAAAAGAAATGGGAAAAAACCCCTGGGACCTACCCATCTCGGCCACGAGAGAAGAGGAACAAAGGACCCCATAATTTAACGTTTATAAAATGAAATTAACAGGTGCGAGAAACTTAAGTCGCGTGATGTTTGACCTTGAAACATGATGCGGCTGCAAGCCAGTTTTCGCTTGTTTTATACTGAAAAGCGAATAATACACGGGACGCTCTAAAAATCTGGAAAAAATAACGCGTGAAAGTCGGGAATAGATGAATAGATAAGTGTGTTAAGTTGACGTTTATAAAGCGAAATTAAGAGAACGTTAAGTCGCGTGATGTTTGACCTAGTTTTGTGCTGGAAGCCAGTTTCTGTTATCCCCGCTACGCAGCGATCAAAAAGTATCTAGAAAATAGCTTGTAAAATAAATAAAGATAGCTGCGACCCGAGTTCCTTAATCGTAGATATTATTATTTAGACAGCATATAAAAAGTTTTTAGAAGGAGCGAGCCGACCGAGAATCACGGCGTAAAAAAGCCTTTTGTAGATATACATAATAATAATAATAATAATAATGATATACATACATACATGATGATTGCAACGTCTTGTCAGACGAGTGCCACTCCCGCAATCACTAAAAGACCATGAGCCCGAAGATAACCTTTTTTTTAGTCCTGCCAGCGAATTCACACGATCAAGCAGACATGACATTGAAGACGGTCCTTGACATACATACATACATATATATACATATACACACATACATACACATACATACCCATAAACATACACACATGCACAGATCCACACATACATACACAATACATATAACACATACATACACACATATACATACACACATGCACACACATCATATACATACATATGCATACGCATATATACTATCATATACAAATACATACACACATATACATACATATTCACATACATATACGTACACATGTATGCACATATATATACATACACACAAAGTTACCCACATATACCTACACATGTATATATATGCACCTATACGTATACAAATATATGTATATATGATGATTGCAAAGTCTTGTCAGACGAGTGTCAATCCCTCAGACACTTAAAGTCCATGAGCCCAAATGCCTGAGGGAGTATTTATACAAAGATGATGTCACAGAGTTTTAGCTTTGCACGACATCTAAGACTCTCTCTTAGTTCAAAATGTTGAGATCCAGCAACAAGCAAGAGCAAGATAGCCAACAACAAGTTAAACTGCAGACCAGCTTAATGCGGGTACTGGTCTCCCGCTTTATGTTTTTTTTTAAATCAGAGATTTACTTCTCCTAGAAAGGTTGCCTTCACCACGGCTTATGGAAGCCATCTCCACCCCAACACATATATACACACACACAAATATACACGATGCTAGTTGGCCTTTGACCCGGAAAAAGGGTTCATTCGCCCTTTGGAAGGTCTTGTTTTTATACTTCCGGGAGACTAGCCACCCTTCTCACCAAACAAGTCTGGTGGGGGAGCCAGTTTAGTCGCCGGTGACCCGACCATGAGGCAAGTAGTACTGGGGTACCAGTAGAATATGACATAACCTTGCACACATGCATATGTATATGTATATGCATATATACATATACATATACATACATGCACACAAATATATATACATATATACATAGATACATAGATACATACATATATACATGCACACATTTTCGCTTTTATATATGTACATGATATATTTAAATGATCAAATATTCCCACTTCCTTTAATCAGCGTTTGAAAGGGAAAGGAGAAATATTTGAATACCTAAGTATCTCATATAGAGATCAAATGTTAGATCCAGCGAATGCGTCACTTGATTTCTGAGAAATTCAACTGAAGTACAATTAAACAAACTATAAAACAAATACAGTAAAAAGGCGCAATTGATTTTTAGGTGGATGTTAAGTTTTATCTATTTTCGAAGATACAAACATAAAAGAGAAACATTGTCATAATAAACAACTAGCGAGACATGTAAAAATTCCACAGGGAATTCATTCATATGTAATATAGTGAGGTTGACCTTCTGTAGATGTTCAGCGTAAATGGAGACGCTCTTATATTATATATATATATATATATATATATATATATATATATATATATATATATATATATTATTAAAACTGCAAAAACATTTATCTACACTAGTAGGGATACCCGGTCGTAAAATACGCTTAAATATGGTGTTTTAATTCTAGCGATTTCGTATATTTTATTATAGAGGTAATGACCAATCGAGTTTTATATATTATAAAGTTGTGATTTCAAATATATATATATATATATATATATATATATATATATATATATATATATATATATATCCATATGATTGGGTGCATCAGTTTAAATCGAAACTGAAACTAAAACTTATGAAGAATTATTGGTAAAATGAGTTATTACAATAAATTGTCCATAACAATTACACGACAGTCTTGAATGTAAACGTGACACACAAAATTCATAACACACACGCTTTCATATTTATATATGGATAACAAAGTGATTCAGAGTTTGACTTAAACCCTTTGTGACCTGGATTATGACGTAGATGATAAAAATATTTATTGTTAATTTTACATGGCAACATGCTGATGCTGAATGTAAGCAATGGACAGCTGTAATCTGCAGGTATCTGATATCTACACATATACTGAACTAATACGTACAAGGTGTGTTTGAATCACTTCCTTCCTCATTTATGCCGTTATATTCATAACTTTATGACTGACCGAGTTAGTTCGATCCGGTTATAAAAGATTAAATGGGCTACGGTAAGGTCAGCTAATGCTACCATTGCAAATAGACTTGATTATCTATTGTCAACGTTTCAACGAGATCAATGTTTGATTCCTTCATCAAAAGGGCTGAGAAAAGTAAATGCGCTAAGATGTCTAATAAAACGTTGAGATGAATCCGGTTTCTAGCTGTAATTTTAATCAAGTGCTTCTCACTTAGGTATCTAAGTGCTCCATCACTCGTTTTCCTATTTATGTTGATTTCGCAGTACATTAATAGATTTAAAGAATTCAGAGAAAACGAGATCCTCTTTTTTCATCGATACTTTTTAATTCCTTTATTCTGTTATTTTTCTTACAATGTGGTGGTCATTCAAAGATAAGGGTTAATGGGTGTACGAAGGTCACTCAAACAGTAGCGTAATGGTTGTTAGTGGATGAAAAATCTAGAAGTTGATTACTTAAAGTGACGACTGAAAACCTATTCTTTTACATTGGAATTGAAGTCGACCATCTAGTAATCGGTTGGAAAGCAAGTTAGCGGTACAAGATTTCACAGGCTGGTAATTATAGGAATAAAGCGACATTTCCTTTGGATTTAAGCACATATAAAGAGGGTGGGAAATTGTTGGTAGTTCTTTTTGTGAGTGTCTGGACAGTGATATAATAGATTGCGACTCAGACAAGAATCAGTAATGAAAATAACGACAGAACAGAGCCAGGCTCGCATTGTCACCTTTTAAAAGAAAGAAAGAGGTGTCAGAAGAAAGATTACGCAATCATCTACCGAATTACAATGCAAGTATTTAACTTTGTCAAGGCAGTATTTGGTTCTCCGAGCGATTCCTTCCAAAATGGCAACACTACTCAGTTTAGAACGCATTTGACTCTTATAAATGTAATGCATTGCGCTATGAATTAAATACCTTCTGAAGCAGTAGAAATACGCAATAATTTTGCCGACGGCCTTGGCAACATAATGTATGTAAGTTTCCCATGTCAGGTCCGGAGTTGAGGTAAGACGAGAGTCATTAATGTTAAGTGAAGATTGGTGCGTTAGTATTGAACATATTAGCGCTTGATTTTGGATGTGTTAAAATTAACCACCGAACATTTGCTCAATTGTACCAAGTGCTCAACGTCGGAGGAGATAGAGTTAAAGAGATCTTCGTCATTACTGACCTTTGAAATATTTTCATGTATGGTAGTGTCGTCTACGTATATGTCGACGAATGAACTTATGATGTGGTTTGTGTAATAATTTATAAAGATAAATAAGAGAGCTTGGCCAAGGATTGATTCTTTAGGTACGCCAGCGTTTATACTTTGAGCTGTGAATGTCAACCCCTTAACGACTACTTGGATAAATCTGTCGTAGAGAAAATATTCGGCGATTGATAATGCATTTCCAGATATTCCTTAGCTGGACATTTTGTAAAGTAGACCTTTAGGTATAATCCTATCAATTATGTGTGACATATCATGAGCTATTGATCTAGAAGGAAACCTGTGTTTATAGTTTTACTGATTCTATCTGAAATTACATTCAGTACATCAGCTGTAGATCTCGCAGGACGGAAACCATATTGCTTGTCACAGAGTAGATTGGTTTTGCTGAGATCATTGACACTTTCACCGTTTAATACAGATTCAAACAACATTCATGACACACAGAAGTATTTAGCAATATACAGAAGATCGCATTTTTTAATACTGGACAAACTAATGAAGTTGTCTACGTGTGGAGAAGCATTGCTTCTTTGGGTATCGATTGAAGAGATTTGCAAAAATGGATGCTAGCTCTTGTTGCAGCTTCTTGAGTACTGTGACTGAAATATTTTGAGAGCCAGTTGATTTGCTGGCATCAACGTACTTGATAATTATAGCAACATCACGAACATATGTGTGTATTCTGCTCAGATTACTTTCGGTCCTGTAATGAATTTCAGAAGATAAGTGGTTCTGATTCCATGTGGTTAAATTTGCTGGAAATTTCTAGGCAAAGAGTTTGGCTTTGTTAGATTCAGACGAAGTTATCTCAATTCCGTTAATGAATGTTAGGATATAGGGTACGATTCTGTTAAACCTCTCCTCTTGTTCTTTCGACTTGATGAACTGAGTATATAACCATGTCGCGTTTTTAAAATCCTTTGTCAGTGATTGATAGCAACTCTAAGGCGAATTTATATCAAAACATCTATTTCGTTCAAAGCAATTGATATAGTGGTTTCTAAGATCAATGGCGGCAACCAATTCAATGTTGGACCAAGGCTGACAGTTCGGTTTCTGCTAAAAGTTTTTTGAAGGTACATAGTAGTCAACGCCGAGAGTTAACCAAACAGTTAAGTCGGATAGTATTGTGAACGTATTCTTTTTAAATGTGGAGCACAAGCATAGTTTCGATATGGATATTCGGAAACTGTTCCCGTCAGCCGTCGAGTATCGATTCACTGTTCAATGATGAGTGATATTTTGTTAGTTTCTTGTTATCTACTTAGTGAATTAAGGACGTGTACGGTTTAGAGAATGTTGTTAGAAAAAGATGTAGGAGATCCGCTTAAAAGCCGTCAGTATCGGATATCCGAGTGTGGTTTGTGAACACTGTGCTAGTTAATAAACAAAGGAGAAATCATGAAAAAAACTCCTTTTTTGTTTTCATAATACTCACCCACAAACAAGTCATATTACCACTTTGACGTAATAGGTTAATATTTTGGAACTATACTTAGAAAACATAAGTGAGATGTCGTTTAACATTACATTAAAACATCTGGATGTCAGTGCAGTCAAGGAAGCATGTATCAGGGAGGGAATTTCAAGGTCTAGCAGTTATCAGAAAAGAAAATTATTAGAGTAGAACACTTTCCAGCATCTAGAAACAGTTTCACTGAAGGGGTTAAATTTTTTTGCTTGTCGGGTTTTTCGCGGACATGCACATCAAGAGGATACAAGTGAAATGAAATTATCACAGAACATTCTATTAAAATACTTGCCAACTAGGCACAGTGATGCAACATTGCGGCGATGGGACAGAGGTCGGAGCTTATTTGACAGTGCCAGACCTATAAGAGACTTTCATTGGACCCTGTTAAAGAGGAAGACACTAGTAAAAATTCACCAACCAATATATGATACAGAATACTCTATGCGTGCGAAAATGGCGGCTTTGTAGATGTAGAGGATATGCTTTTCATCGCATTTTCACCCCAACCCTAACCCTAAACAAGACAGTGCTACTTTGACGTAGGAGGCTAATATCTGGAACATAATTTTTAGAGGCACGATGTAGTGAGGTGAGCAGCAAGATAGCTGGTCATATTACACTCGAACTTTTGCATGTCAGTACAGTCAGGGAAACAGGAACCCGGAAAGGGAATTCCAAATCTAGTTCTAGGGAAGAAACTTTTAAAGCAGAAGGCGTTCTTACATCTACATATTTCTACTAAGTGGGGAGGGGGTTTAGCTGCTTGACGGGCTTGTCTGGGGCATTTATGTCGAGAAAGTACAAGGGCTTAGGTCGCCGGAAAACCTACCATTAAAGTACTTGTAAAACAGGCAGAGGGATGCAACATTTATACGATGGGACAGTGGTTGAAGCCCAGCTGATAGTGCGGGACCTATTAAGTTAGCGACTCTCTTTTTAACAGTTTCTAAGAGAGAGAGAGAAAGAGAAAGAGAGAGAGAGAAAGAGAGAAAGAGGGGGGATAGAAAGATGCGCCAGCCCAAATGTTGCAGCAATAGCCCATGCATGGGCAGATAGTGGCCTTGTAAAGGTACAAGATACTTCTAGGCGTAAGTAACTTTCTAGCACGTTAGAGAGAGCTCACTTTCTTTGCAGCAGCCTTGGCAATGCACTCAATGTGTTTCTTCCAATCCGTAAACGTTAAGCCGAGGAATTTTAACGAATTACTTTCAGGTAATTTATCGTCAGCCATGGATATTAGTGGTTAAGGTTTCTTGTAGTCATATTGTTTTGTCCTACGACCATCGAGGATAGCCTGGATTCTTCTCTTACTTAAAAAGAATTTAATTATGTTGAGTATTCGTCAAGTAATCCTGTCCTATCTCATTTTCACGAGAAGACTATTGTGGCATACCCTTTCAAAGGCCTCAGATATATCTAGGACTTATACCCTAGCCTCTCCTGCCTTATCCAGTACATGGTTTATAAGTTCAGAGATTACAGTTAGACCGTCTGCTATAAAATGAGCTTGTCTAAATCCATATTGTTGTCAGACAGAACTTTAGCAGTTGTGAGGTGGTGGACTAGGGCTTGATTAATTCTGGACTCAAATATTTTGGCGTAAGAGGGAGGAGGCTTGTAAGGTTATAATTTAATGGGTCAGTTTTTTCGCCAGAATTCTTGTAAACTGGTAGCACAGAAGCGGTTTTCCAACAGGAAAAAAGGCGAGAACATTAAAACATTTGTTGAAAATTTGGACGAGAACTGGAATAACTTCAGCGGAAAATGCTTTTAATAGTATAACCGGAATGAGATCAGGTCCACGTGCTTTTGAGGTTTCTAGCTGGGTTTTTTTTTATGATGTCATGTGTTTGAGAAGGCGTGATTATCAGATCATCTAGTTTGGTTTCCTGAGTGAGTAACATTCTAGCACTATAGAGGGAAATACATTCCTCGCGACAGATTTCGCAATGTCCTCAATATACTTGTTCCAGTTCATGTTGTCTCGGAATGTTAAAGCTAGAAGTTTGAAGGAAGAATTGCTATTTGCCATGGCTATTTGTGGTTAAGAAGACTTTTTGTAATTGTTAAAGAAAAGCATAAATGCATATCCTCATTCCACTAAAGACTGGGGGGGGCATTTAATAAGGAGTCTGTTTGACATTTAATACATATGCATCTGTTTTCACTAACGCTAATTATAGGGTGTTGTATCATCGGCAAATATACCCATCTCAGACATAATGTTATCAGGGACATCATTTGTGAATATCAGGAAAAATAACGGTCCTAGGATCGGTCCCTTGACACTTTCGCCTTGATATTATGCTGGTAAGATGAACATTCATCAAAAACATCGTTTTGTTCCAGTGGACAACCTATTCTAACATCGTGAACATTGAAATATCCGCAGCGAACGTCGGCTGAGGGTTAAGCAGAAAGAGCATGATCAATTTACTTAGCGATAATCTCGATGATAACTACTCTACCATCAAGGAGACTTCTTGGCCTTTTGGTCAAGATTAAATATTTTTTGAGCGCCCATGTGCCTAGTTATTTGTTTATTTCTGTTTTGTTTGTAAACTTTCAGAGTGATAAAAGAAATATATAATTCAAAGCGTAGTATCTGTTCTTCAGATGCTGCATTCCAGTTTCTTGTTTTCTCTCAGTGGATGAGAAATCCTTAACGACTGAGACAATTTTATTTTGTTCCTTTTCTCCACATTAAAAAACGACCCTGCTGTTTTACTCTGCCCTAAATACTTTATCATCAAGGAGAAAGCAGAGTGTGAATATTAATGGTGTGTCATGAGTGCTATTCTGAAGAACATATATCGATGTGTGGATGCTCTTTTGAATATGCCGCTGCCAAGGTGGGGAGGGGGGGGCTTATGCAGGTCACATAACTACTATGAATCGTTACAGATATTTACTTTCTTCCCATTGCAGGAACATGTGACACAAGGTCGAAGGTCGAAAGGAGGGAGGGAGGAGAAATAAAAGCCAATGCTACTAAACGAGGAGCACTCTAGCTTATTAAAAATTGCCTGGGAGGCCCCATCGGCATTCCCCAGTAGAGGTGCCTCAGACACTTAAGCAATAAATTTACTCCACCCAGAAGTCAGGAGGCAAGGACTTGGAGGATGGACCTCCTAGGACCACCCAAAACAAATGTCTCAGCCTGCCAGATTTAAGGCCACCAATATGACCCAGTTTCTGATGGAGTGATTGCAGAGTCAGAACCTTAACTGATAAGCCAATGCAGCTGCAAACTGATATCAAATGAATGGCACAATTCATTATCCAATAATGTGTTAGAAATCTTAAGACACGGTTTGATTGGAAAATTTAAATAGTCTTTTATGAAGTCGGAGTTTGTTATTAAATATATCTAGTGTGTTCCTGCATACCGGAACACTATATGTAAACTATATAACAAGGAGATCACGTATTTGGTCTTCTCTATGTAGCTATAAAAGGAAGAATGCGGTTTAGGACACTTCTAAACCTATATACTCGACGTATTTTTGGTCTACAGATTTAAAATTCAATATATAGAATATTTACACACGAAGAAAAGTTTTTCATTTCTTTTCATTAGGTAAAGGAGTTACCAACGTGTCAAAATTAAAAAAAAATTGGTATCGGCGACCGTCGGGTTTTTATGTTTGTCAACTGTTTCACGACTGCGCATGCGTAAATCGTTCACATTATGTTAAGCATAAATAGGTCTGAAAACAATCTTTACAAAAAGTGTAAAGCTCGCCTAAGGGTTATAGTACGATACTTATTGTCTTACCTCGAGTAATTTTTTTTATTTTACTTACAAGAAGGGTACTTTATTGAGAGTGTCGGACTGACTTCCTCCTCTTGGTTGTTATAGTCACACCGTTTTGCCCGTTTTTCCACCCGGCCTTAATCTTTTGTATCGAACTGGGGAACCGTTTGTTAGAAGTCTCGAACCCAACCCGTTATTATTATTATTATTACGGGGGTACCGTGTTCGGACTCCAGCTAGGCTCTGGGACATAGTTGCTGATTCTCTGTTTTTGAATGTTACTTTTCACTGCCTTCGTTCAGGATTGAACTCAGCACACTTGGGTAACTGTAACCCAACCCGTTATTATTATTACTGTTTAGTAAAAGAAAATTGAATAAACGCATGCATATGTCTTTTTTCTTTCCTTTTTTTTTACTTCATTTTGTTTAAAAAATGAAATACTACGTTTGATGCCGGGAAACGCCGTGTACATTATCTAGTATAATCTATAAAAATAGTGTATATTTATGTAAGAAGAGCATATTATTAAGAATTCCACTGTGTTATGAAATTTTGATTTTTTAGCACAGGAATCACCACTTATCAAGGCCCGGAAGCCACTCGAAAATAAGGGTCAAGTGGTATACATTAGTCAATGTGATTATTGTGTAGTAAACATAAGTGGTGTGAATTTTATAAATTGAATTACTTAGGATGACGGTTCATCAAGAACTTGTTTATATTGGACTTGAAGACAATCAGATTGTAGTCAGCTGGAAAGCAGGCAATCGGAAGAGAGTTCCACAGTCGTGCAGTTCTAAGAAAGAAGCTTTGTTCATGGAATCTATATTTAGGTTTAGGCATAGATAAAGAGTGTGGGAAATTATTGATAGTGATTTTGGCTAGATGAGTGTTTTTTGTGAAAATTTGACGAAGGGGGGGGGTGGCGTAGATCGACGTTCAGCTGAGCATTTGCCATGAAAATAATGATAAAGCAGAGAGAACCTCGCAACGTCTCTTCTGTGAGAAAGAGATGGCAGGGAAGAGAAAAGGCACCTCCACTAAGCTCCAAAGTCTATTCTGAACTCTGTCAGGGCAGAATAAGCTGCCTCAAGCAGCGCCTGCCCAAATGTGGCAACAGTACACTATCGTTGGCCGTATCTGGCTTTTATATAGGTAGAGAATTGCGTCAGGAGTGAGATAACTACTGGAGCGGTAGAAGGATCCCACCATTTTTCCAGCGACCTTGGAAATGGAATTGATATACGTGTTTCATGTCAGGTCAAGAGGAAAAGTCAAGCCCAGACACTTGTCAAAACATGAAACCTCCCCAAGACGAGAGCCATTCATTGCAACCGTTGTCAGATTGGCATATGAGCGTGGATTGTTTAGAGATAGAAACTTGGTTTTAGATGCATTAAAGGTAACCAGCCACTTCTTTCACCATTGTAACACATGCTTGAAATCAGCGGAGAGTAAATCAGAGAGAACTTCGTCGTTTACAGTCTTTGATGTTCTACCATAGATTGTAGTGTCGTCAGCATGTCTACGAATGATGTAACGATGTAATTTGGAAGATCATTAATATAGATCAGGAAGAGAGTTGGGCCCAGAATTTACCCCTGATGGACTCCAGCATTAAAACTGGAAGCTTCTGATTTCTCCTCATCAACCACTACTCTTATGACCCTATCAAAGAGAAATGATTTAATAATTGAGAATACATTTCCAGCTATACCATAGCCGGAGATCTTGTGAAGTAGACCTTTATGACATACCTTATTAAAGGCCTTTGATATGTCAAGAGCAATTGTCCTAGAGAGGAAGCCTTTGTCGAGAGAGTCGCTAATCCTATGAGATATAACTGTATACACTGACTTTATAAGCATATCATATCGATCATTAACACTCATCCTAATAATACTGGAAATACAGCAGCATTATATTTACATCCTTCATATCTAAAGGATTGTGTTTGTGTAACTAGGCAAACATCTTCTAAGATATGTTAGATATTGCCAGTGAATGTCCAAAGGAGAAAAAAAAACTATCAGCGGTTTACACACACGCAAATCGATTCAACTATTGCCAAATGGAGTACATAATTCAGCCCAGAAATATTTTAGTAGATATCAGCCAACGGGTAATACAAGTGCTGTTTTATTTTTAAAATATCAGAATATATCAACCAGGTTTGATTGATAGGTGTTTAAGAAACTCTGTTTGGTCAAAACGACCCGAGATCCCAGGCTTCGAAGAGTCCAACCCAAAGGAACTCGTCAGCGTTATGTATGCATGTGTATCTCTCTTTCTCTTTCGTTTTACGCTCTTTCTGAAATAAATTGAATTATAACTGCAATTATAAACAATTGAAGCTTAGATTCCAAAGACGGGTTTCAAATTACTCCTTAATCGTGAAAAAAATAAATTAATAAATTCACATTTTTATATAAAAGCAATTGAAGCTTAGATTCCAAAGATGTGTTTCAAATTACTCCTTAATTGTGAAAAAATAAATTAATAAATTCACATTTTTATATAAAAAAGATGATTTGTTCGCTACTTTATGAAGCGTTCAATTTTCAGTAGCATAGATTCCTGCCTGCCATTAACGACAACGTAAATGCTGCTTGTAAAGACGACCAGGCCCATACGAACCAACGCATAGTCGATTATAGCCGACGCCATATCGACTCCTTGATGTAAAGGGATATGCCTATTGTTTCATATTCGCCCGGGGAGCTGGTGTCATTCCAGGAGTGAACAATCGCTCTCGAAACGTCCAAAAGACACGAACAAACCAAGAGACTCTCACCGGGAAACGATAGTTGTACAATTCCAGCTTCCTTCTCTGACAAAACACAAAACGAACTAAAATTTCTTCTACATAAACAACTAAAAGAATGCATAAATGTGAAAAGACATCAAAATCTTTAAGCCTGAAAACTTAACAAATTAACTGGATTCGACATAAAATAACACGATGACAGTAATACTTCGTTAACTAAACTGTAGGGAAATTTGTTGTACACCATTAAAGCGTCCGCACGTGTGTACGTCATGTGGGAGTAATCTGTTTGAGGGAAGAGAAGAAAAATAAAGATTTATGATTTAGAAGTTTCCCAAAGTGACGGCAACCCACGTGGCTCGTGTGCAAAATGTTGCCGCTCGACTGCATAAAAAGGGGGCCGCGGGGAAAACGGGGACGAACGGTGACGATAATCCTTGACGACGGTTGTACAAGAATCCTTAGAGAGAGCAGTTCTGGGAAAAAAAGCATTTTTCATGAAATCTGCGTTTAGATTAAGGCATAGCTAGAGATTAGGGGATATCGTATATAATACTTGTAGGTAGTCGCATGTTTTTTCGTGTGAAAGTTTGGCAAGGGGGAAGTTCAATCGAGCACTTGCTATGAAAATTACGATAAAGCCAAAACAAAGTCTCTTCTGTGTGAAAGAGGTTGCAGGGAAGAGAAAAAAAGCATCACCTGCTTGATTTCGAAGCCCGTTTTGAACTCTATCAAGACCTGACGGGGCGTGGCGAGCAACTCCTTCCAAGATGTGGTAAGAGTACTTCATTTTAGGGCGTACTTAACTCTTATACAGATAGAGCATTGCATCGGGAGTACGAGACTTCTGGAGTGGTAGAGTTATCCAACAATTATTTCAGCGGTCTTGGCATTGTGTGTGTGTTTTATTTTCAAGTTAGGAGTGAAGGTCAGTCACCGAAGTGTGTCAGGACATGGAGCTTTCCAAAGACGAGAACCGTTCGTTTCTGTTGAGCAACTTGAAGATTTAAAACGTTTTAGATTAAATGAAAAAAAAGGAGAGAAGTGTAATATGCCGTAAACTAAGCAACCAATCTAAACAATAATTATAATAATTATTTAAATATATTAAGAACTTAAAGAATAGAACTTTTACCAAAATGATCCTAATAGGCATTAAAAAATGCAACATGTGTTTATACGCTCTAAAAATAAACCAAACAAAACATCATTAATAAATATTTAAAAAAAATAAGAAACATTGTTAAATCTTCGGTCATTCGTTTTAGACTGATTTAACTTTAGAACATTTAAGTTAAATATTAGATTTCGGTAGAAAGTATATTTTAGAGATAGCAACAGTTTTTACAATTGTAGAGACTCACTAATAAAGCCCCGCGTATTATTTGTATTGGCCTTTGTCTTGGAATTATCAGTCAGAGCGACATTTCTACGCAATTATAACTTTTAAGTTTTCTTAATTAGATGCTTGTATCTGATAACCGTTGGTAACAGTTACGAGTATGTAAAATACCAAACTGATAACAGTTTCCGTTTATTAATATGTCTTTCTAGTAGATACAGACAGGAAAATGACAAAGAATAATTAGTACTATTTACAGTAGTGCGAATAATAATTGTCAATACTTACATTTTTATGTGAAAATGCATAGTCTTAGTTTCTTTGTTTTGTTTAACTTTGCGTTAGACCATTTAATCTGGAACCTAATTGAATGTATATGTTTTTAGATCCAAGTGTATATTTGAAACCGGTTGTACTTATTTGAAAATTCAATTCACAGCCGAATAGTGTTTCTTTTATATAGTTTAATTTACTATTTTGTCTCTTTAGGGTTAAAACAATAATATAATAGGTGTGTGTGTGTGTGTTGGAGAGATGTGTGATGTTGATATTTTTATGGATATTGGACATATTTGTTTACTTAGATTAAGAAGATACTGCGTTTCTGAAATTTTAAGATGATGACTGGCTATTCGTATTATTTGGATTCTTTAAAAAGTAAAATGCTGAAGTAGTGTTACCCAGACTTTAACCAGTAATTACTAGGGCTATGACAACAGAATATACTTTTCGTTATTTTAACTCTCGAGCATATATCCGACGCAGTTAGACACAGTTAATCTATATAAAAAGCATATAAGATATAAACGGATACACAGTCAAGAGTATGCTGTAATACATAATAAAAAAAAACATAATTGTGTTTTTTTTTATTATGTTTTATTAATGTTTGGATATATATATGAAGATTTATATATATCTTGACTTTATGTATTTCCTCATGGTAAATAAGAGGCAGATATTTCTGTTTGTTTGTCGAGTGTACTTCAGATTAGAATGAGATTTGGAGTTGATATTTTCCAACTTAGGTATTCTTTTGTATTATGGTAACTTGTGTTTTGGTAAGACCCATCTTATTTCTTTGTGTTGATCATTCCTGTGCGAAGCCCAAAAGGTTTTATAGCGAGTTCATTTACTTTGGAATAACTCCCTGTATTTTCGATAGAATCAACTCACATGTGCATGAGTATTTAAACCTTACAAAATATCGGATTTTTGTCAGCTTCTACACAAAAACTCGCACTTTCCTCAATGATCCCCTAAACACATTCAATTGTATTGTAACATCTATGGCAACAATTAAAAGCCCGAAAATGAGAAAGGTCTCTGATGCTCTATCTGTTTCTTTGAGCATGTGATGCAACGGGGAGAACAGTGGTTGGTTAATTTTAATGTATCTAAAATCAAGTTTCTCTCTGTCCATCACCAATGTTCTGGCTCTCATATGGCCCCAATTGTAGTGAACGCCCCTCTTCTTGACAAGCTTCCAGATCTTACCTTCAGTCCTGACGTGAAATAAGGCACATACTTCAAATCTATTGCCAGGGTCGCGGGAAAAATGGTTGGACCATTCTATGGCGGCAGTAGATATATTACTGCTGATGCAGTCCTCTACCTGTATAAGAGCCAAGTACGGCCTATGATGGAGTACTATTGCCACATCTTAGAAGGAGCTGCTCTAAGCAATTATCCTGTCTTTACAAAATTCAAAGCCGACTTCGTAACCTACTTGTTGATGTTCCTTTCTTTTTCTTGCAACCGTTTTCTCACCGAAAGATTATTACGAGCCTACCTCTGCTCTATTGCTATTGTTATGCTTGTGTTATCTCCAATTTTGGCAACATTTCCTAAAGGGCACTTGAGCTATCTGAAACCTTTATCAATGATTTCCCCTACTCTCTATCGGTGCCTAAACCTAAACGTGGATTAAATGAACACAGCTTCTTTCCTAGAACTATCGGGTTGTAGAACCCTGATCTGCTGGTCTGCTTCTGACTAGATTATTGTCAAGTTCAAGTTAACGTAAACAAGTTCTTGTTTAATCGTCTTCTTAAATAATCAAACTATACCAAACTTCAACTATTAACAATCACTGTACTATTGTCCTAATGGCTACTGTACATACATTAACCCTTATCCTCGAGTAGTTTCCGGGACTTGATATGCAGTTACCCATATTCTAAGAACTTACCTCAGGCCTTAATGTTAAGTCAGATGAATGATTTTCGGAAAGTTTTATTGGATTATCTATATAAATAAACTTGCTGTAGTCTAATTTAGATATGTATTGTATAGTGTTTCATTCCGTCCAATACTTCGCGTGAGGCACCACACGTAGCATTTGTAATGTTTGATTGCATTAACTCTTTATATATTTCAGATGAGGAATATAGAATACTGACCACTTTTCTATTGGAAAGTAATCCACAAAACTTTATTCTGCTACAACTAGGAGTTATGTACTTTCAAGTTTCAAGCTTGGAATATTGTATAAACTTTCCTTTCTAAAAAAAAAACAAATGTTTTATATTTTGTAGTTATTGAAGGAAACAAGCTTAGTCTTTGCAGCATTTGAGCGTACCATCCCTGATATGGTTTAAATAGGGTTGACTTCTGATGAGTCTATTTGAAATTGTGGCTGCAGAGAGAATATGCCACCTTTGGGGCGTATAGTATGATATCTCTAGGTCACTGCGACATAGTCTTCGCGTAGTGTTTAGTGATGTTTGTGCTTCTTTTGCCATTTGTCTCATGGATAATCTTGGATTTCGCCTGATTTTTTTTCTAACATTTTTGATAAGTTTAGTTGTTCTGGAGATGCGGTTACGCTCTGGTCGTTGTCGATCTTTGATCGACTAAGTTTCCAGGTAACACTCAATCGTCCTTTTTGTGAGCAGTTTTTCTTTTATCTTGAGGCTTGTCCGTAACTTGGATATTCCTAGTAGACGCAGAATCTTCTCATACTGATTTATGATAAATCTTCTCTTCAATTAAACAGACATCGTTTAATTAGTATCTTTTGTTCCTGAAAAACAAGAAATCAAATACAAAATTATAATATACTGACAATAAAATAGTAATTTTGTAACAGGGCTAATATCCCACCCTGTATTATTATTATTATTATTATTATTATTATTATTATTATTATTATTATTATTATTATTATTATTATTATCATTATTATCATTATTATTATTATTATTATTATTATTATTATTATTATTATTATTGGTTCACATGGAGTTTTCAAACAAATCAACAAGCGAACGGTTTGGAGGCCCCTGGTGTTCTCTGGAAGTGTAGTGACAACAAGTCTCCCCAGACGTCTAGCTATCTCCACCTCCTTCGATAGCATTTGCAAATAAATCTGCGTCATCGCAACAGCCCCATACCATTGATTTCTCGCTGGTAGTGGCTATTGGTTTATAATGGAATTTGATTGGCACTAAGCCTTGTTATTATTATTATTATTATTATTATTATTATTATTATTATTATTATTATTATTGTTATTATTATTGTTATTATTATTATTGTTATTATTATTATAATTGTTGTTATTATTATTATTATTGTTATTATTATTCTTATTGTTACTATTGTTATCATTATTGTTATTCTTATTGTTATTATTATTATTTTTATTATTATTAGAGTTATTGTTCTTAATATTACTATTGTTTTTATTGTTATTAATATTGTTATTAATATTATTATTATTATTATTATTATTATTATTATTATTATTATTATTATTATTATTATTATTATTATTATTATTATTATTATTATTATTATATCATTCAAAACCAACGTCGCATGCATGATTAAAACTTAAATATTAAAAATAAACTAAGATTTAAAAGCAAATATATAACGATTATTTTTTTCAATTTTGACTAATTTTTAACCCGTTAAGCTGAAGCCCCATAAAAGAACAGTCCGTAAAAAAACAACAAGTACCGCTCTGAAAGGTTCGGGGGAGATAGAGTATGAAAATATAATGACAGACAGACATATAGCTTATTATTATTATTATTATTATTATTATTATTATTATTATTATTATTATTATTATTGTTGTTGTTGTTGTTGTTGTTATTGTTATTATTGTTATTCTTATCATGATTGGTGTTATTGTTATTATTATTTTTATTTATTATTATTATTGTTATTTTTATTATTGTTGTTATTATTATTGTTGTTGTTATATGATTGTTGTTGTTGTTGTTGTTGAAGAAGAAGAAGAAGAAGAAGAAGAAGAAGAAGAAGAAGAAGAAGAAGAAGAAGAAGAAAAAGAAGAAATAATTTTGTTATTATTGTTATTGGAATAATTTCGTTGCAGTGAAATCTATCCGGCAAAAGTACATTCAATATTCTGAGGTCTCAATGAATCGGTCTCAATGAATCCCTTCTTAAAATTGTTGCAATCCAAACGAGTTTAAATTAATTTTTAGCCTATCGAATCGTGAAGTGAATCCCCGGGAGATTCCGTAAATACTGTAATCAATATTACGCGCGTAATTTTATCCGTTTTTAATTAACGTCAGCGGAACAGCTGCATTTAGCTGCTCAATTTGATGTTGCATTTCTGGTTTCTACAATCGTGGCCCATGGGAAACGTTGACAGGAATGCTTGTATTGTTTTAATGATATTGATAACAAAACACATGTAGAAAAGATTCAAAATAAATGATACTAGTTATTAATTCGTAGAAAATCTAAAGGCATAAGGTATTTTAAAAGTAATTCTCCTTCTGACGACATATATATATATATATATATATAAATATATATATATATTAATAGCGAGGATAGGAATAGAAGAAAACAAAAGTGAAACAATCTCAGCAAATACCCATAAGTATATATATATATATATATATATTTGTTTATTGTTATATAAACATGTTTACATCCCGCTGCTACACACAGCCATTTGTTTCAATCAAACAACAGATATCATAAGGCAGCGACTTGACTATTCAAATGTTCAATGAATAATTATTAGCTCTTTTTATTGAGCAGTATCTAACAACCTCGTTGAATTCACTAGTCTATTACTTTTGAATAACAAAAACCCGAGTATATATATATACACACACACACACACACACACATATATATATATATATATATATATATATATATATATATATATATATACTAGCAAGCAACCCGATATTGCACGGCCATAAAATACGCTTAAATGAGATTTCGAGAAATCCAGTTTTCGTATTATTATTATCTGATACTGGACCCAATATATAGTAATCATTTAAAAAAAAAATTTAAATGACTCGTACGCAATCGCTGAGAGTCGAAACAAAAACGTTTAGCTTAGGATTTTTTTTCCTTTGGCGGTAATGCCTGGGTTATGAAGGCTAAAATTTAAAACATGCATATTACGTTACGCATGCATATTACGTTATGTGATAAGCCTTAAGAAAGATGTTTTGTTTTAGCATTTGTTTTTGTTGTTTGTTTTTTTTTTTAGAGATCCTAAAATTTTTTCTCCAAGAAAAGTTACTTGGTAGGGATTGATAAGCACAAGAAGTGCCCCTATACGAAAAATTTGGGAACCTGGTTAATTAAGTGCTTAAAATAAGCTGGTTGCACGTAACGACTCCAAGCAAAGTAGTAAGTCTTGGCTTAGTTAATAAACAGGCGTTGGAAAGAATACGAAAATTCTTAAGGGGGCCAGTAAACCGATGAGAGGTAGTCCCGAGGCAATCACATATAGCTTAATGAAGTAAGAGACAGGCAAAAATATGCCGTAGATTACGTAAGAAAGATATAACCTTGTATTTTTTTTTTTAGAGAAGCATGAATGTGGGATATATCTGCTGGATCTTGGAAGCCCTGGTGAGAGAAAAGAAAAATCACAAAAAAATCGGGTAATTAGATAGAATTTAGGCGCAATTAATTTGTTGGGCGCGAAAGGTGTTAGTTAGTTAGGGGTGATATTTCTAAATCCTCGTCGAAGTTTCAAGAATCCAAGCAAGGAAATCCGAGTGAATCCGTATGAGAGTAAAAAGGGATATCTTAAACTTCTGAAGCCAACCACAAAGATTTAAGTATATGAGCTTTGGTATGTCCCGTATGAGATAGTTATAGAATAAAAAACAAAGCCATACTTGATAAGACTAACCATGCGGAAAGAGAGATCAGAACACTTTTGAGACGAAGGAAGTCGTCCATTTCGAGAAAGGTGAAAACCTCTAGTCTGCAGCATATGGGTGGCTGGAAAATAGCTGATGTGTATCATAGGTAAATATCCTACACCCAAAAAGTAAATGCCACAAAGATCAGAAAGGTCCTGATCTTATAAAAAAATAAATAATTGTGAAGTCGGCCGTGAAGGGCTGACTGAAAGAGATTTTTTTTGTGTGTGTTTTTTTAGCCTGATCTTTCTAGCCGTGTGGTTGTGTAGATGTAAAAATAAAAAATGTACTAAAATTAGAAATGCATACATTTTTTTTTGTGAAATATGGAAGGGAGGGATGTTACATGATAAAGGCTGTCCCCTGTTCATGTAAGTATAAAAATAGAGAGATTAGTTAAAATGAAAATAAGAGAAAGCAGAAATCGAACCCTGGACATAAGTTTTAAAGAACAATAGGTTTAAATGGAATGTCCAGTAAATTGTTAATTCGGATGAAATAAATAATAAATAAACTATTCAATTGTTAAAAGAATGTGGATAATAAAATACGGTTAAATAAATTAGATATGTAGGTTAAATTCCTTTGTGGAAACAACACAAGAAAAATAGGTTATTGGGAAATCAATGTCGAAAACGTGCAAAGTCGCGCATGTTGAAACACGTGAATTTTGCTCACGTGGCCGGGATGCATGGATTTATCAATATAGGAGGTGGGAGTTAGTTGGTCGTAGAGACAGTCATAGAGACAGTCAGAGAGACAATCAGGAGAGACAGACTGGGGAGACGGTCAGGGGAGACAGAGACAGGCGGACGTCTGAAGCGAGACGTCACTTCAGAAACTAAAATGTGAAACTTTGAGTTCTTAATGAGGAAGTCACGACCGGTCGTAAGAAAATAAATCCACCATGTGTTTGTGATAAAGCTCATCTTTGTGTTTGTGATTTCTACAAAAAGGTAAATTGTATTGTTATTATATGTCTGTGTTATAAAATGTCATTACATACACATCTCTCTCTAAGATACAACATCATATGTAATAAGACAAGAACTCTCACTAAGACTCATATCATTACTAATAAGAACTCACGTAACATACGCGCACAAGTGGTATAGTCTAATACTAATAATAATAACTATATAACAGTATTAAGCTACGCTCTTTGTGTAGACAAATCGAGCGGATGCATTAGGACGATATCAAAGCATCGTTGAGTCACTACCCACACAGCAGCAGCCGTATAGCGTAATGGCGAGAAGCCTTAACTGTCATTTGGGCTGTCTGGTTTCGATCCTGGCTTGAGGCAGTTGCCTGTCTACCCGCATTGGTGAGCTACAGAGCAGTAATGTATCTGGATGACTATATAATGTGTATGTATGTATGTATGTATGTATGTATGTGTGTGTGTGCATTTATTTTTTCTCTCGTGCATATTTCATTAAATAAAAAAGATTTTTCTATGTTCGATTCTTTGTTTCCACTTCTGAATAACAACCTTCACTTCTGGAAGGAACTGGCTGATGTAATGATCATAATCCGGGTCGTTTTTTTTTGTTTTTTGTTACATAGGCATCACCACTTATCAAGGCCAATAGGCGACTCAAGGATAAGGGTTAAAGAGTGTACAGTAGGAATTGGACAATATAGTAATCGTTAATAATGGAAATTAGGAAAATTTGTTAACTTATATGGAACGGTTCATCAAAAACTTGTTTACGTTAGACATGAAGACAACCATATTGTAGTCAGCTAGAAAGCAGGGAAACGGAAGATAATTCCACATGCGTGCATTTCTAAGTAAGAAGCCTTGTTCATGGAGTCTACGTATAGGTTTAGGAACAGATAAAGAGTGGGGGAAATTAGTGGTAGTGTTTTCTGCTAGACGGGTGTTTCTTGTGAAAGTCTCGTGAGGGGATCCATCGAGCACTTGCCATGAAAATAACGATAAACAAACTAGCAACATTTCTTCTATGAGAAGAGGTTTCAGGGAAGAGAAAAGGGTATCTCCTAGGAGGCTACGAAGTCTATTTTGAACTCTATCAAAATATCTATAAGTCCTTTCTAGCAGCTCCTGCCCAGATGTCACAACGGTACTCCATCCATGAACGAACCTGGCGCGTATATAGATAGAGAATTGCATTAGCAGTGAGATATCTTCTGGATCGATAGAAGGATCCCACCATTTCTCCAGCGGCCTTGGGAACGGATTTGATGTATGTGTTCCATTTAAGATCAGGAGTAACGTCAAGCCGAGGAGCTTGTAAAACATGAGGCCTACCCAAGACGATAGCCAATCATTTCATTTGATGCCAGATGTGGATCAGAACGTTGATGATGTAAAGATAAAAGCTCTGTTTTAGATGCATTAAAAGTAACAAGCTACCTCTTTCCCCATTGTACCACTTACTCAAGATCAGAGGAGAGAGATCTTGGTCGTTTACGGATGTGCTACCATAGATAGTAGTGTCATTAGCATAAATGCCTACGATTTGGAAGATCATTAATGTAGATCAGGAAGAGAGTTGGGCCCATTATGGACCCCTGAGGGACTCCGGCATTAATACTGAGAGCTTCTGATTTCTGCCCATCAACCACTACACTTATGTACCTATCAGAGAGAAATGATTTAATAATTGAGAAGACATTTCCAGCTATACCGTAGCTGGAGATCTTGTGAAGTAAACCTTTATGGCATACTCTATCAGAGGCCTTTGATATGTCAAGTGCAATTGCCCTAGAAAGGTAGCCTTCGTCGAGAGATTCGCTAATCATATGAGATATAACTGTTAGCAAAACTGCTATAAATCTATTTCACAGATTCCAGCAACTTACTCATGGCGCACAGGAGACTTATTGGCCTGTATTGAGAGGGAGATGAGCGATCACCTGAATTCTTAAATACAGGCATACTGATGAAATTTTCCAGGGTGAAGGGAAGCAATTCTCCTTAAGACAACGTTTAAACAGTTTTCTAAGGATGGGCGCTAGTTTTGGTTGAAGTATTTTGACTACTATAATTGGAATACCGTAAGGGCCGGTTGCTTTACTGGAATCAAGGTTTTTGATTGGATTGAAAACATCACGTAAGATATTTGTATATCACATAGCATGTTTTCTGATACAAGAGAAGATATTGGAGGCTGGCGGCCTTGGTCCCAAAGGGTAGGATAAGCTGCAAAGTTCTTGGCAAAGAGTTGGCTTTGTCTGATGCTTTCGAGATGACCTAGGTCTGATATAAATGTACGGAATTATCCCTGTCAGCCATAGAGTATCGATATACTGTACGATGGAGAGGTACATCTGAGGACTTATTACATTTCATTTTTACTTTAACTGATACAGCAGAGTGGTAGTAAGATCCAAGTGGAGACAGAACGGAAGCTGAACACAGTCCAGGGCAACGTGAGAAAAAAGGTCTAGGAGACTTGCCTACTCACCGTCAGTATTGGGCACACGGGTGGGTTCGTGAACAATCTGAGCAATGGAGAAATCATGACAGAACCTCCCGTCATCATCGGTATTGTTTGAGTGAGTTAACCATTCCACATTGTGAACATTGAAGTCTCTACAGACATGAATATTAGCTGAATGATAAGCAGATAGGGCATGGTCAATTTTCTCAGATATGCCTTTAAAGGTAGTAACTTCGCTGTTGTGGGGGCGATAGATAGCAAATATAAATGCAATACTTTGAGCAAGTTCAACCCGGAAGCACATAGTGTAAGTTAGAATCTTCTCTGGAGATATCCCTGCCACATGGAAACTCATCTTTATATAGGCACATATTCCATGCCCATGGCGATCTTGGGGGTCAGATTTGAAAGTTAAATTAGAGTATCCGTTAGGATTTATCGTCAGGGATAAATTAATGTAACTGCTTTTTTAAAATCTAGACTTCTTTTTCTCGTTTCCTTTTCTCATTGGTTTATTATTCCATTTTTCTTTTAATTGGTTTTAATTAAAACAGGGTAAAAATAAATAAATAAATAATATAAAATAATTAACCAAGTAAGAGCAAAAAACAGAAAAGTATACAAATTGTTAAAAGATCTTACAGGATGAAAATGTCTCTATGTGTGTCTGTTATTGTATATTTCCCTGGCAAATATCTCTGTTATTTTCCGGACTACAAACTCGAAATTTGCATAACGAGTATTAAGGTTTAGGAAAATCTTTTTCATTGATTTTCGGCCAGGATTTAGCTGTCAAGGGGTCAAATTTAAACGATTTGACCTTTGAAAACTCTACCAAACTCCTCCATCAATTTTTGGCCTAAACACTTAAAATTTTAAATTTAGGTTACTTAGACATGGATCAAACTTTTAATTTGACTTGAATCCAAAACCACAAATGTTAAAATGTCTAAATTGGGGTCAAACTTAAAAAGATTTGACCTCTGCGCTCTCTACCAAATTACTCAACTAATTCTCAGTCTAAACATTTGAAATTTCACATAAAGGGTGTTAAGAGATAAGGCATGCTTTTTAATCGGTTTGGGTCGAAAATTTGAGCTTCCATTGTGTCAAATTCCCATAGAATTAACCTCGCAAACTATTCTGCAACTTGTTGGCCTTAACATTTTAAATTTAGCGTAACGGGTATTTAGACAGGCAGCAATAATTTTAATATGTTTAGGGTCAACAATTTTGCTGCCAAAAGTTGAAAGAGTTGAAAGAGTCTATCAAACTCCTCTGCCAATTTTTGGTCTAAACACTTCAAATTTTAGATGTAGGTAACTTCGATGTGGGGCAAAAATTTAATTTTCATTTGACAGCAAAATTATAAATGTTGAGGGGTTCAAATTCGCGTCAAAGTAAAAAAATACTTCTGCGGTCTCTACAAAATTACTTAGACAATTTATGGTCTAAATATTTTAAATTTCACATGAAAGGGTATTCACACATAAAGCAATTTATAAACAGTACAAAGCGAAGCTGGGCAGAAATGCAAGCAGTAAATAAGGTTGGTGTTGAGAGTAATAGTAAATTTATAGCAAATGATTTTGGGTTTGAGATTAATAGTGAATTATTAGTAAATAAGTACGGTGTTGAGATTTATAATAAATTAATGGCAAATAGTTTTTGGTTATAGATTGATAGAGGATTATAGTAGATAAGTTTAGAGTTGATAAAATATTAAATTGATAGAAAATAATCTTGGGTTTGAGATTAATAGTTAATTAATAGTGAATAAGTTTAGATTTAAGAGTAATAGTAAAGTAATAGCAAATGATTTTGGGTTTGAGATTAATAGTAAATTATTCCTAAATAAGTTTAAAGTTGAGAAATAGTAAATAAAAAGCAAATAATTTTGGGTTTGAGATTAATAGTGAATTAACAATAAATAACTGTGGAGTTTAGAACAATATTAAGTTAATATGAAATAATATTGGGTTTGAGATTAATATATAATTAATTAGAAATAATTATGGAGTTGCGAGTAATAATAAATTAATAGTAATTTGGGGGATTACGATTAATAGTGGATAATTAGTAAATAACCTTGGAGTTAAGAACAATA
This sequence comes from Euprymna scolopes, assembly GCF_053919585.1. Classification (NCBI taxonomy): domain Eukaryota; kingdom Metazoa; phylum Mollusca; class Cephalopoda; order Sepiida; family Sepiolidae; genus Euprymna; species Euprymna scolopes. The sequence goes on from NC_136505.1 coordinate 97,316,721, forward strand.
GTCAATAAATAGCAAATACTTTTGGGTATGATATTAATACTGAATTAATAGTACGTAAGTTGTGGGTTGAAAGTAATAGTAATTTAATAGCAAATAAGTTTCTGGATTGAGATTAATAGTGAAATAAGTATGAAGTTGAGAACAATATTGAATTAATAGTAAATAATAGCATTTAAATAGATATATATATATATATAGAAAATAATTTTGGGTTGGAGATTAGGAATGAATTATTCGTAAATAAATTTGGAGGAGAACAATAGTAATTTAATAGCAGATACATTTTAGTTTGAGATTAATAGTGAATTAATAGTAAATATGTATAGAGCTGAGAGTAATAGTAAATTAATATCAAATGATTGTTGGTTTGAGAGTAATGGTACTATTATAGCAAATAATTTTTGGTTTTAGAGTAATATGTCAATAGATCTATCTATTATATTAATAAAAGTGAAATTGTCTGTTGTGTGTATATTTCCCTAACAAACTACTCGGTCGATTTGTAGTCTACAGCCTCTAGATTTGACATAAAGAGTATTGAGATTTTGGGAAATGTTTGAAATCAGTTTTCTCGTGAAATTTGTCTATCAAGTGGTCAAAGTTCAACGATTTTAGATTTGAAAACTCTACCGAACTCCTCGGCCAATTCTGAGTCTAAACACTTGAAATTTTGGATGTACTGGGACATGAGTGCAAACTTTATATATATTTATATATATATATATATATATATATATATATATATATATGCATATGCATATGCATATAAAGGTATAAACAGTACATATGGCCCGAGCAAAGCTACGCTGCAATGCTAGTATATCTATAACAGTGGAATTGTCTTTGGGTATGTGTATGAGTGTGTGCGGCCTCTAGAAAACTATTTTTGGGTCTATACATTTGCAATTTTACATAACGGGTATCCAGACAAAATAGATTTCGTGGCATAGTGGAGAGTGCTATTTTCTCTACCCTGCAACCTCTCTCCCACAGAAGAGACGTTGCGAGCCTATCCTTGTTTTATCGTTATTTCCATGGCAGGTGCTCGTCTGAACTCCAATCTCTGGTCCCCCCTCGCCAATCTTTCACGAAAAACACCCGTCTAGCTGAATCCACTGTGAAAAATTTCCCCCACTCTATATCTGTGCCTTAATCAAAACGCGGATTCCATGAACAAAGCTTCTTTCTTAGAAGTGCACGCCTGTGGAACTCTGTTCCGTCTGCCTGCTTCCCACCGGACTACAAATTGGATGTCTTCAAGTCCAATGTTAACAAATTCCTAATGATCCGCCCCCTTAAGTAAACACTTCATCAAATCTCCACACTAACGTAATGTACTTGCAATAACCCTTATCCCTGAGTGGCTTCCGGGCCTTGATAAGTGGTGACCACTGTGTTAAAAAAAGACATGCAGCAAGCTTTGTAAGTTATATATAAGAGAGAAAGAGAGAGAGACTGGGTAAGGAAACAAAGAAAGAGGAAGAAGATAAAAGAGACGCTCTTAGTATATGTATGTATGTGTGTCTGAGATAATGTATGTGCATGTGTGTGTTTGTGTGTGTAGGTAGAACCAACCGAAAAATCTGTAGCCCGAAGCCTTTGTAAACATTTCAATCAATGCATTTAAAATACCTTTTAAATGAAATCCTCGAAAATGCTGTTTCGATACGGAATTTAACGTAGCTTCTCAGAATTTTTCAATCATAGCCGCTGAGGATTTTTGTCGCAAGTTCTAAAGCAATCAGAGAATTCGTTCGATTCCACGAAATCAATGGACGCGATTTGATGCGAAAATTCCTATTCATTGATTCCTATCATCGAAATTGTTTTGTTTTGTTTTTTTTGTTCTGTTTTTTTTTTTTTTAACGCGAAGCTAGTTGTAGAATATCGTTTCATTTCGTTTATGCTGTTAAGATCCTTTTGTTTAGTAAGAAAATGGCGGCAAAAAAATGGAAACGTCGACGCGTGTAAATGTACGTGAATCCGCCTCATAGTCCATCTCTAAATATAAAAGCAAAAATGTATGTGTGTTCGTTTTTTCTGTATGTCTACAAAAGGCTTTTTCAGAGAAGCGGTCGGTCGGTTTACAACTTTTTAAAACTTTTTATATCAGATATAAATCGTAATATCTCAGAGTTAACAACAAAGCTTGCCTGTCTATTTCATTTGCTCGATTTCGGGAAGATGAATATTCAACATTTGTCGCTCGCCGCATGTGGGTTAGTCTTTTTCCTATAACATCTTGGGAAAATAAAAATAAAAAAAGCGTTCCCGCAGTAAATGAAATACTATCCCGCAGTCAAACTTGACCTCATTAACTCAGTAAAACGAGCACCTGCCAAATCCAAGTAATTAAATAAATTCAGACGTATTTCCGTTAGCGTCTCGCGGTGGGACAATCGTTAACGTCGCACTTTTTTTTCACACTTTAATTTACAACTTTGCTTCAACGGTTCGGGTTCGATCCTCATACTTACCTACCAAAACATTTTTTAACCCCACCCCAAACCTCGGAGTTTCCACACACACCTCCAAACACCCGGGCAACGCCGGGTAGCCCTCGCTAGGGGATCTATAAAAGTGAAATATGTGTGTGCGTGGACATTTCTCAACTTATATACTCAAGTAATATTTGATCCACAGACTTGTAATTTGGTATATAAGATATTCAGACATATAGAAAACTTTTTAATCCGTTGTACTCCCGGAAAAAAACTGTAGTACAAGAGTCAAAATTGAGCAATTGTTGTGTAGGAGTCATAAGATTTTTTTCTTACGAATGCGCACGCGTGAATAGTTCCCATTACAGATCGTTTAGGTTAAGATTAAGTAGTTTTAAAACACTTTATTGTAATCGTACTTGACTCTCTGCCTTTAGGATTTGGTTCTGATCTCAGCTCGAGGTATTGTTTTTACTTACAAGAAGCGAAGGGTTTAAAAATTAAACATAATAATCGCATGTGCATGTCTCAGTTTCTATCATAATTAAAATATAATATATAGTATTTTACAGGCAGGTTTCTAATCTGTATATCTATATAGACAAGAAATTTGATACATATGGTAGTAAGACATTTTAAAGGTCGTGACAAGCTGGCCTATTTGTTATCGTATTTGACTCACTGTTTTTAGATCTCAGTTTCGATCTCAGCGCGGGTATTTTTTTTATTTTTACTCACAAGAAGTCAACTGTTTAGAAAAACATAATACTCGCATGCACCAGTATCTTTCTGTTTTTTTACTTCTTTATTTTTTAAAGAAATTTAATGTTACGTTTAATACCGGGCAACACCGGGTACATATTGTGCATAGTGTATCCATAAAAATGAGAATACGTGTTTGTGAGGACACTTCACAATCTATATACTCAACTGCTAGTGTATAAATGCTATATTACATATGGTTGTAACCATGAAGATAAGAAATAAAGCAGTAATAGTTCTCATTTCTTGACCAGCTAGAAGCACTTTCAGCCGTAGAAATCAAATCCGTTGCCAATATTGCTTGAAAAAATGATTGGAATACTCTACCACTCTAGCAGGTATCTCACTGCCGATGCAACCCTCTATCTGTATAAAAGCCAAGTATGCCCTAAAATGGAATACTGTTGTTGTCACATCTGGGCAGGAGTTGCTCGGCGAGCCCTATCCAGCTTTGATAGAGTTCAAAACCAGCTTCGAAACATAAGTGTCGCCTTTACTCTTCTCTGCAACTTCTTTCCCAAAAGAAGAGACGTTGCGAGCATTTCTCTGTTCTATTGTTATTTTCATGACGAGTGCTCAACTGAACTCCAATCTCTGCACCCCCAATTGAGTATTAAGACACGTGGAAAAAAGTTTTAATCGGTTTTCATCTGGAAAAAAAATGGAGCTAAAAGGGCAAAATTGAAAAATTGCTATTGGTGGAAGGAGTGTCATCAGATATTTATCTGTTGGTCAACAGATTAACGCGTGCGCATGCGCAAATCGTTCACATGGCAACATTTTATGTTAAGAATAAATAGGTTCGAAAACACATGTAAAACATCGTGTACAACTTGCCCTAATAGTTATCGTACTTGGCTTGCGGTCTTTGCTTTGCGTTTTTATCTCGAGTGTTTTCTTTTACTCACAATAAATGTACTGTAAAGAACAAAAAACATAATACTCGCATGTACATCATGTTTCCTTTTATTTTCTACATTTTTTAAAGAAATTTAATATTGCCTGTAATATAAAACAACGCCGGGTACACATCTGCTACTATTATACAAACGAAATAAATTTATATATACATATATATATATATATATATATATATATATGTATAATATATATATATAATATATATACGTGTGTGTGTGTGTGTGTGTGTGTGTGTGGGTGTGTGTGTGTGTGTGAATGGAAATGTATAAAAAAGAACACAAAAAAGTATAAAATCTTATAACTTTCCTTTATTCGTTTTCAATTGGTGACGTGCAGGAATACAAAATAATATTATGAAATGTCTTTTTAAACTTTACATATATGTATATATATATATATATATATATATATATATATATATATATATATTAGATCCTTAGAATTCCTGTTCTCTCTTAGAATAAATAATATCATTGGAAATCAAAATATTGGACAGTTCCTTCATGTTTATTTACTGTTTACTGATTAATTTTTCTTTTATGTATATGTACTGTGTACATGTGTGTATGTGCGTCCTTATATGCATATGTATTGAAAACTGACGTGGCACCTTCTCATTGGCTATACCTCTTCCTTGTTTCGAGGCCAAACACTCGACAGTTTTTATACGTCCATTTGTTTTATTAATATGAAGAGTTAGTTTACTTGCAATTTAGATAATATAAACCTCACACCATACATATGCATAATATACTTATGCATGTGCAGGTATATGTATATGCATATATTGAAAGGTAGAAGTTGTACAAAATATGTGGATATACATATGTACAAGTATATATATATATATATATATATATATATATATACATACATATATATTAAATTGTAATTCAATGAATTTCAAAGAACTCTCATTGAAATGAAAGTGGGTTGAGTTTACATCAAACAATTTTTTTATTATTCTAAGCAAGACAAAGAATGCTTTAGACAATTAATCTCCATAACCTAAAGGGTTTCGATGTCTACCATCTCATCAGAGGAGAAAAAATATCAGAAAATACTTATAAAGGTATGCACCCTATTTGCTAAAGTCAGTGAGACCTAGAAAGTCAAGTTTATTTGCTCTATCTTGCATATCGAGCAATTTACTCGCAATTTAGATAATATAAACCTTACACCATACACATGCATACTATTTATTTGTTTATTTGCTCTATCTTGCATATCGAGCAATTCTTGTTTAGATGGGATAACTTATAGAATATTACGACCAGTAATATTTTGTAAACCTACAATCTCACGTTTTCATAACAACTGATTGTTAAATAAAAACTATTCTGAAGTATATATATATATATATATTTAACGATTGACTCCTGATGGGTTTGTTGATAAAAGGGGCCCCTAGAGTCTTCCCGACATTATTTAAAGCGCTTTAAAAGTTTTGTACCGTAAAACACTTATATATATATATATATATATATATATATATATATATATATATGTATGTGTGGATGGTTAAAAGAAAGTCATTCAAGTGCAATCTACATCCTTAGCACTTGTCTAGCCAGACATGTTTAATAACCTGAGAAGGGTTCTCTGAGGATGCGATTGCAGGAGATGAAGAGACTTACTGACAAAATAATTTTCCAGCGAAGGTCTAAAAATTAAACTTTAATAAAAATGTTTACGTAGTTCTTTAAGCTAAAAATCTTCAACAATTTTATATATATATATATATATATATATATATATATATATATATATATGTATATATATAATTATTGACAAAAGAATATATCAATTAGTCCAATCCCACGAGAGACGCAACAACTGGTCCATCAGGGACCATTTTTAAACACCCAGAATTATAAACAAAGGATCAATGGTAAATGAAGGAACAGGAGTGATCCCTATTTTGCATATATATTCAGTATACTTAGCAAATAAAAGGAGCACTTGTGTCGCCCTTTACTATATTGCCCACCCTCTTTTTTGTATATGTCAGCGTAGTTAGCATTACATTACATTTTTTACATTATAACAATTCTACTTCTACTTAAATTGTATGTTAATTAAAAATTATATTAATATAATTTTTACATAGGTATACAATTGTTATGAATAAACTTGACGTGTGAATATCTTCCTTGGTGTCATAGATAGCGAAAATATTAAAAAGATTGCAAATTATTTTCTCAACTATAAATTAACAAAAGATGAGCATTGAATTCATTTGTAATTGTTTTTAGTTTTTTTAAGTTTTTTTTTTATTTTTTTGACGTTTTTTTATTTTTTTGACGTTTTTTTAAATTTTTTTGACGTTTTACATCGTGCCCTATGTTTCGTTATTGGAATTTACTGAAAGGACCGCATTATAATCTTGAGGTCTGTTTCCAAGCAAAATAATCAAACATAGTGTATCTCATGTCATTGACATGGAAGAATATCGCATGCCAAGGAGCTTGTTGTACGAAGAATTCAGAAAAGGAAACAGAAACAAAAAACAACACAAGGACACAATCAAGCCTAATTTTCAGTGATGTGAACTTAGTCAAAAGGAATTTGAAGATTATGCCAGTGATCAATCAAACTAGCGATCCACCGTCCAAAAATCTACTGTAACTTTTAAGGATGCTCGTCGTCAGAAGTTTATTTTTGCCAAAGATCAGAGCCACAGAGCATCAGAATTACTGATGCAAATTACTAAATTTTGATACCTACTGTACCAGACTCTGTGCCTCCAGCCGCGATTGTGCAACTACTTCCGAAGACGCAGATTAGTCGCTAAAGCGAAGAATCTTCTTTGAACGCAATCAATAGCAATAAAGTCTGAAATCGCTTTTGACATTCAGTGAAAAGTAGCCGGCCATATTTGATTTAAAACGCCCATATTTGATTTAAAAAGATGTTTTTTTATGAATAAACCAAACGTATGGATATTTTCCTTAGTGTCATATATAGCGAAAACATTAAAAGATTGCAAATTATGCGCTCACCTGTAAACGATTTCAATATTTTGTTCAGTAATTTATTTTGCAATTATTATTCAATATTTTGTTCAGTAATTTATTTATTATTCAATATTTTGTTCAGTAATTTATTTATTATTCAATATTTTGTTCAGTAATTTATTTATTATTCAATATTTTGTTCAGTAATTTATTTATTATTCAATATTTTGTTCAGTAATTTATTTATTATTCAATATTTTGTTCAGTAATTTATTTATTATTCAATATTTTGTTCAGTAATTTATTTATTATTCAATATTTTGTTCAGTAATTTATTTATTATTCAATATTTTGTTCAGTAATTTATTTATTATTCAATATTTTGTTCAGTAATTTATTTATTATTCAATATTTTGTTCAGTAATTTATTTATTATTCAATATTTTGTTCAGTAATTTATTTTTGCTCAACAGAACATTTTTTTTATTTTAGAAAAGCTAAAAATATGTTTACGAAAATCGTAACTTGTTAGGTAAGCGAGCGAAATAAAGAGAGTGAAAATAAATGTTTATTGTTGTCTTCGACGAGAGAGAGGAAGAGAAAGAGAGAGAGCTTGGAAGAATATATACAGCGAGAGAATCCAATAGATCGCACATGTTTCAATAAATTATACATAAATTAATTAAATTTAAAGAAAAAACGTAACTATGTTTGTAAATAGTATAATTAATTACTGAAACTAAGGTATATATCGAGTCAGGGAGCAATTTACTCATAGGGTAAAAGTAGATATCATTAAGACGCCATGTTTCGATGGTAGAATAGTGTTCGTTTAGCGTGTTAATGTCGGTAATCCGGAATAGAGAAATGGTCACAGATTTTTGCACAGGCAACGCCATATTATCAAGGCCAAGAGGCCACTCGAGGATAAGGGTTAAAGAGTGTACAGTAGAAATTGGACAATATAGTAATGAATCCGGTGGATTTGTTAACTTATATGGAACGGCTCATCAAAAACTTGTTTACGTTAGACTTGAAGACCAGCCGGAAAGCAGGAAAACGGAAGACAATTCCACAGGCGTGCAGTTCTAACAAAGAAGCTTTGTTCATGGAATCTACGTTTAGGTTTAGGCACAGATAAAGAGTGGGGGGGGAATTATTGATAATGTTTTCAGCTAGACGGGTGTTTCTTGTGAAAGTTTGGCGAGAGGGAGATCATAAATTGAAGCTGAGTCGAACATGTTGCTGTTGCAGTTTCCATACGTGGGGCAATGACACATCCCTGTTTCACTCCCGTGTCAACCCTGAAGGGCTCTGTTTCATCTCCACTACTACTGAGGACTGTAGCTGACATATTGTCATGTAGCAGTCTCAGTACCCGAATGTATCTCTCTGGGCATCCTAACCTTGCAATACAAGCCAAAGGGCTTGACGGTTCACACCGTCAAAGGCTTTAATAAGGTCTATAAAAGCCAGGTATAATGGTAAATTTTGCTCCCTGCACTTTTCTTAGAGTTGAGGAGCAGTGAAGATCATGTCCATCTAATAGAAAGGTACGGAATTATTCTGGGGACACTTTTTTTATTTTCGTAACGCAAAAGGAAAGATTATGTTATGCCAGTGATGTAATTATCTAGTTACGAAGGGTGAAACACCATATCTGTTCCAGTGCAGACTACATCCCGATTATAACAGGGATGTGTAGGAATACTTGATTTTGTAGAGAGAAAAAAGGAACTACTTCCTCTAAAGGTGGTTGCAGTTGTGATGATGTTGCTTCACTTATAACGACTAAATACGTCTAAAATGACTTTCTAAAGTCACATAAGATAGTGACTAATAATCTAAACATAATAAATTTGTATGTGGCATGTGTTGTTGGAAGCTTACGCAAATTTGGTCCAGATGGGAATTTCTGCAATCCAAATATTATACACGAGAGGAGGTTATATTGGACCCTATATATAGTTATGATTTTAAATGTAAAAAAAATGACTTCGAAACCAAAAGGTTTCGCTTACGATTTACATTTTTCTTTGTCGTTAATGCCTGAGCTTTGAAGACATGTTTGCTCCAAGGCTAAAAAGATGACATGACGCAAGCTGTCGTGTAAGCTGTTGTTCGACCTTCATCAGGCAAATTTTATTTTTTTGATTTTCACACTTTTGCACCGATTTTCTCCGGCTACAACCCAAATATAAGTTGCCAGCATGCTATTTTCCTTACTGTATGCCTTCCAAGGTCAGATATGTTGATCTTGGAGAGAATTACTACCACAATATAGCTGATAAAAGCTAAAAACAAGGAACTTCTATCTGACCAGGAAAGGGAAGGAAAGGAACGAATTTTTCTTTCGTGTCGAAAGGTCAATAACAATTTCTGTCATCTAAAAGTTTTTTGTAAAATGTTTATTTTTTTGCCAGTCATAAGATTTCGATCGTTTCAAAAGTGATAATGACGTTACAAATGGGGAACTGGCGGATACGGATATAATGGATTCATTATTATGTAACAATTAGAAGTTTTATCACTAAACTGAGTGACAAGTTGTATATATATATATATACATCTATAATATAAAGCTGAATGTCTCTGTGTGTGTCTGGTCACGAATAGGCTCCTATATGATTGACTATTATAGAAAACTAATACTATATAATGATAGAAGATGTATCGAGACACTGGAATGGGTATGTTTGATCTGGCATAATGATGATTCATTAAAATTTTGTGGCCTGCATATGTGTCTGGTCCACAAAGTATGGAAATAAAAAAAATTAAAAAATTAAAAAAATCGTTTACAAGTGTTTTTGATATAGATGTACATAATAATACTTTGATAAGTATGTTTTAACTTTAATAGGGATGGTATAATAAAATTCTCGTCTCTGCGTTCGCGCCTGGCCTCCATAGAATGGAATTAGGCACAAACTTGAATAAAGACTTTTCATATCTATCTGCGTAAGTATACTTTGATAATTATGTTTAAGTTTGAAGAAATATGGTATAATAAAATTATGGGGTGTTCATTCGCACCTGACCTCCATAGAATCGAGATATGTCACAAAGTTTAACAAGGTTTTTTATATAGATCCACAGAATATTGTGATAAGGGTTTCAGTGTGAACAGATATGGTAAAAAAATTATGGAGTTTATCTATTTTATTTTTACTTTCCTCATATTTTGCTTTGGTTTGATACCCCCAAATTCGAAGCTATCTCTTTACAACCCTTTCTTTTCATAACCTAACATACTTTCATAAATCAGAGTCCATTTTGTGTAGGGTGTTTTTGAACCCAGTCAACGACGGATATTTTTGCTAGTGTATATATATATATATATATATATATATATATATATATATATATATATATATATATATATATATATATAGGCGTCGGATGATATGCTATATAAAATGATCAATTATTTGGAAGACGAGACATGGTTTCGAGGCAATTCGAATAAAAGAAGCAGAGAAACGAGACGTATTTGATAATATAGAATTCATAGTGAATAAGTTGTTCGAGGCCGTTCGGTCGTAGACCATTTTTTGTCTAAGAAATTTAAATATTAATTTTAGTTCGTTTTAGAGTGAATTAATTTGAGTTTCTCCCCTTTCTGAACGAACTTCTTTCTGCAATAAAACCTTAGAACTGCAACAAGTTTATATTGTTTTATAAATTAGCCTAAATGAAACAATCGATCAACAACCGTTATATGATGTAACTATACCGGAAACGGCAAACATGCACAATCGACAGCAAAAAGAGAAAACAAGCAAAAAGCGCTCATTTATATAAAAAAGGTATTTATAAAAAAGCATGTTTTGATCGCTCACTATAGATAACGCACATAAGGGCAACTAGGCGTTTGTTGCAACAATATGTGCGAATTGTATGTTAAGGTTCGTTTTAGTGATTGGACGATACCAGCATTTTTTCCGATTCCGATAGAATTACCGATTTCGAACAAAATTCCCGATTCCAGTACAATTACCAATTCCGATTCTTTATAAATCTCTGAATATTTAACTATGTATTTGTATTTTTCTCTCTGCTTACCGTAAAACCATACATGTTAAATGTGCAAATATTTTTGTAAACGTAAAAAATATACTTGTGGGAGTAGATCTATCGATTTTATCTTCACTAGTGGTTTCAAATCAATAAATATTAACTATTGTATCATTATTACCAGCAATAGAAGAGTTTGCTTTAAACAAAACCAAATATAAAGACAATTAAAAGAATCGTTTTGGCATCGAAAAATCGGTACATTTTTTTTCCGATTCCGATACCAACTCCGATACCCTCAAATATTCCGATTCTTCCGATTACAATTCCGATTAATCGTTCCAACACTAGTGTGTTTAACATTTGTGTATAAAAATCCTTAGGTGCGAGTAAAATAGACACAACGGGAATGATAAACAAAGCTATTTTGAGATAAATCTGAAATAAACCAGGTCGTTTTATCCCATCCCTAACCTTGAGCCCCATAAGGGGCATCGGCCATTCACAACTTTGTAGATGCTTCTGTAGCAAGGAGTTCATTTTTCAGGGTGAGGGTGCTAGCCCTACGCCCAACTCTCCGATGAGGTACATATAGCACCTAGCCTTCCCAAATTGTCACCCATCTGGAACTAGTCAGACTCAATGTTGCTTAACTTCCGTTATCGAGCGAGAACCAGTGTATCAACGTGATTTCGCCATCGCAAATCAGGTCGTTACTTAATATTATTGTTCGAATATAAAGAGTTTTATAAACTCTATGGTGTAGCTGTGTAGGTTCAAAATTAAGATACGAGGGGCGTGCAAAAGTAATGTCCCTGACCCACATACCATAGTAGTAAAGCAACGAAACTTGACACAGCTATTAGTATTTCTGTACATAGGAACCACCCAGAGTTATGCATTTCTCCCATCGTTTGATGCAGCTATGGACACCGTTTTTGTAGAAACCTCATGTTCGCCCTCCAACCACGACGTGATTTAAAAAATAAAGGTTGCATCATCTGGGAAATGCTTTCCTTTCAAAAACAACTTCATGACTGGGAAGAGGTGAAAGTCAGAGGGTGCAAGGCCAGGAGAGTAGGGAGGATGGAGGAGGATTTCATAACCACACGCCCATGCTTCTGATCTGGCGACATGTGAGTTGTGGACCGGAGAGTTGTCCTGTAGGAGGAATGTACCTTTGATGATCTTGCCCCGCCTCTTGATTTTAATAGTTTTCCTTTATTTCCTCAAAGGTGAAGCATAATAGGCTCCTGTACTTGTGGTACCCTTTGCCAGGAAATCTGTCATCACTACCCCGACCTGGTCCCAGAAGACTGTGAGCATGGTCTTGGAAGCCGAGGGCTGCACTCTTGCCTTCTTTGGAGGTGGTGAGTCAAAGTGCTTCCACTGCATTGGCTGAGCTTTGGTCTCCGGATCATAGTGATGGACCCAGGTTTCATCCTTTGTAATCAGTTTTTTGAAAAACTTTGACACGTCTTCTTTGCACATCTCCAAATTCATCCTAGAGCACCTGACGCGTTTTCGCTTCTGGAATGGTGTGAGCAACATGGGAATCGATCTGGCAGACACCTTATGCATATGCAAATTGTCATGAATGATAGTTTCCATATACTAATCTTGATATCTTGGGTTATTTGGCGCATATTAATGCGCCGATCTTCCAAAAATAGCAGTCTCAACTTGACAGAGAGATGCCTCATCAATGGCAGAAGGGGGTGACCAGGTCTGGGAGCTGTTTCCACAGACTTCCGGCCATGTTTGAATTCACAATGCCAGCGTTTTATTAGGTCATATGATGGGGCATTATCACCATAAGTTTCTTTCATTTCATCAAAAGTGTTCTGTGGTGAGCGACCTTTCAAATACAAAAACCGGATCACTGCTCGACATTCAACAGGCTCCACTTCACACCTTACTCAGTTCAAACATCTGTAAAAGAGAAACCGCAACGAGTTCAGAGCTGTAATTTATCATATAACTTGTAGAGATATAATTAATTGCACATTGAAAATTTCAGCTAGATCAGACAACTTTAAGTGGGTCAGATGCATTACTTATTGCACGCCTCTCGTATGCCTCACCCCTTTTGGATAAAAATTAATTAAACTGAAACAATGATACTTCCTTTTAAGTGTTTTCTATATATAATCAAACTTGCATGGAATTAAAACTGGTTGTTAATGAAAACGTGTATATTCCCAATGAGGACGGCTTCCACTGTTTGATCTTCTGAAGCAGACATCAAAAATAAATTATTCAAATCTTTTTTTTTACTCTAACTTTGATGAAAATTTACTTAATCCTTTTTTCTTTGTAACGATAATTTATCAAACAGAATTCATTAGACTCCAAATTATGTTCATTACAAGCGTTCAAAATTGGATTAAACTCTGGTTTATGTGTGTACATACACAAATACATTTGTCTTGTACATACACAGACTCGCGTACACACACACATCTTAGTAGCCAGGCAAGGCGAACGGGGAGACAACCCAGTAGAAATTCATCCTAAAGCAAGCGAACTGTCAGGATATTATATATACAAATATAGGAACATTTGAGCATATTCTATTCTTTGAAAATATATATTTCTTTTACCAATTGTCATAAAATTTTAGCCATAAAATAGTACTATAATCTTAAAAAAAAAAAAGTCTGCTAATATTCATTGTGTTTCGTCTCATAGAACTAAAATCAACATTTCAATATATATATATATATATATATATATATATATATATATGCATATATATATATGTATATATATATTTATGTATATATATAGTAGAAATGATAATTAATAACTGATGAAAGTGCTCAATACTGTTGTAGAGCAAATATGCGTTTTATTTTTTTATTACCGTATCTTTCTGTTAAGTTACATTATTGTTTCAGCTACCCGGCCGGTAACTGAAACAACATATATATATATATATATATATATATATATATATATATATATATATATATAGAGAGAGAGAGAGAGAGAGAGAGAGAGATGTTATTTCTTTTTGTTTTTGCGATACATTTTGAATGAATTCAATTATTTACGAAAGTGCATTTATACTTAAATGCGAGTTGTGAATAATTTTCCCTTTAACCAACTTGGTACCCCTACATGGGGACGATATACATATTGTTTTTAAAATTATATTATATATATATATATATATATATATATATATATATATATATACCATCTTTTGTGACACAGTTCCAAATCTCAGCGACTATTGATCAGAATTTTAAAAATGAACTCTCATTGAATCGATGTGTAAGTGTACTGGGCCCATAACCTCTAGAAGTATAAGCCATATTTAGTTTCAGAACAGTTACTGATGACTCGTTGGTCTACACAAGTCCTTAGGGGTGACTGGTTTGCAGTTGACAGTTCTCAAGTTGGAATCCACAGAGCAAAAGATTCTTCCCGTGTTGAGACGGAGAAAACATATGCGAAATTGCTACAGAAAGGTTTAATATTTATGGAGCAATTCTGGTTTCTGATTGCTTGGTAGCAGAACGTTAATTAATTCGATTCGTTAGTTCCTCAGCATCGTTTATAAATAGAATATCCCGATTATGCGAGATCATACCCCCGTCATGTTCCAAAAATATTGTAACATGATCTGAAGTGTGTAGTGGGTTATTTGACATTTGCCCTTACTGATGCATTTTCTGTGCACTTTTTTACATCTATAAAACGATTCAATTATAGTCATTTGTTTTCATAGTTTTGCATATGAATTAAAAAATATCTGATATTTATCGAAAACTGCTGGCCTTGATTGAAGGGAGACTGAAACTTGCTGTTATGTTTTCAAATGATCTGATTAAACAGCAAATGGAGACTTGATTCCAAAATATTTCTCATATGTTATACCTCTTCTCTTTGGTTTTCGTATATAAAATAAATTTCAGAGTGTATAAGGATTATTTGATACCGGAGATATTCATAATCGTACCCTATTTTCAAAAATGTGGAGAAATAAGTTATGGGAAATATTTGGACTCAAGTCTCATCTTGCTGCTATTTCAGATCATTAGAAACCCAAGCAGAAATAGATATTAATATGTTGAATATGAACACTAGTGGCTACACATATGCAAATATGTTTCAGTGACCACCCTGCTAGGGAAAAATCATATCACCAGGCCAAGAATATCTCCCTGTATATTCCTAATGAGTACGGCAATCACTGTTTGATCTTCTGAACCAGACATAGGAGATATATAATGTTTTTGTTGTTTTCTTTTGTTGTTGTTTTCTTTTAAAAAAATCCCTCCCACCCTCTTTTTTTTTTTTTTACACAGTGATCACCACTTATCTAGGCCCGGAAGCTACTCAGGGATAAGGGTTATTGCAAGTACATTACGTTAGTGAGGAGATTTGATGAAGTGTTTACTTAAGGGGGCGGTTCATTAGGAATTTGTTAACATTAGACTTGAAGACATCCAAGTTGTAGTCCGGAGGGAAGCAGGCAGACGGAACAGAGTTCCACAGGCGTGCAGTTCTAAGAAAGAAGCCTTGTTCATGAAATCCGCGTTTTGATTTAGGCACAGATATAGAGTGGGGGAAATTTTTCACAGTGGATTCAGCTAGACGGGTGTTTTTCGTGAAAGATTGGCGAGGGGGGACCAGGGATTGGAGTTCAGACGAGCACCTGCCATGAAAATAACAATAAAACAAGGATAGGCTCGCAACGTCTCTTCTGTGGGAGAGGGGTTGCAGGGTAGAGAAAAGGGCATCCCTCACTAAACCACGAAGTCTATTTTGTACTCTGTCTTGGCATGATAGGCTTTTTTTGTCAGCTCCTGCCCAGATATGGCAACAGTATTCCATCCTTGGCCGTACTTGGCTTTTATATAGATAGAGAATTGCATCAGTAGTGAGATATCCCTCTCTATAAAATGTATTAAGTGGATTGCTACTACCACCCCCTCTGGTATTTTGACGGTCGAGGCTCGATTCTTTTTCTTTATTTCAGTATCAAAAATGTAATTGTCTAGTTTAGATGCTTGAAAATACCATAAGGTTGAAATAAATTATTGCATCGACAATTATGTAATTTCCGTGTTATATATATATATATATATATATATATATATATATATATATATATATATATATGATTATAAAAAGTGGATAAAATCCGACGATATAAAATTAACGTACGAGCGGAGGGCTCTACAGGTTTTACGTTTCGCCCGTCTTATGCGGGCTTTATAAAGAGCGCTGCCCAATAATTGCTTACACTCATCTTGAGAAAGCCCGCATAAGACGGGCGAAACACTAGCATCTTGACTTCTCCGCCTCCATATTGATTTCATATATATATAGAAATAGCCAGGGGTACCCGGCGTTGTCCGGGTGTTTGTAGGGGGTGTGTGATGTTAAATAAAAAAGAAACCGGGGGAGTAGGATCGAAGCCGAACCCCTGAGGCGAAGTTTGAAAATAAAATCGGCCAGCCAGAAGTGAAAGATGTTTGAAAGTCGTCGAGCGTTACGACGACGACGATGACGATGTAAGCATTGTTATAAACGAAGTAAGAAAAGAAAACAACATTTTAATTAAGCGGGGGGGGGGTAAAACACAAAAAAATAACGTAAGGCAAACGAACGATTAAAACAGACAAACGACCGAACGTTACGTGAAAAATGGCTAAAATAATACAGGGTTCAATATTTTAATTTAAAAAATCGAAAAAAAAGACATCTCACATCACGATTCGAACCTAAAACGTTC
>NC_136505.1:97336067-97413567 GCF_053919585.1 Euprymna scolopes
ATAAATATTCACAGTCACAGGGGATGCGATGGCATTTGATTCTGACGTACAATATTATCAACTAAAATCGAATTATGAGTAGCTTTTTTCTTTCTTTTCTTTTTTTTTTATCTCAGCGCCAAATTGTGGTTTCTGCGAACATCCGCTAAAGTTTTTCCACCGTTGATTTCGCGTGAATTAAAGGAAAGGCAGAATTCCCGTTCGGTATTTTTAGCTCGTGGAACAACCTGTCAGAAGAGGCCGTGACCATGACTGCCACCTCCAGGTTAAATGCCGCCTTGAACAAGCAGTTAGACTGTATGTGGATGTAATTATCTTCATCCTGTCTTCTTCCATGTCTTGTCGCACTTTCTGATTATTTAATCTAATGTTTATTTGATTTGATTGCAAATATCAAGGCCGTATTTTTATCTAAAAAAATAAAAAAGTAAAAGTTTAACAAAACCGAACGCGAATTCCATTAACCGAATAACATGTTATTTTTGTACATTTTACTTGAAGCAAAAACGATCCTCTCATATTTTTTAGGAGAGGGATCCAATGCGTAATAATACTGTGTAAATACGATGAAGTCGAAAACTCTTCAGGTTAATACTATATTTGTAAACAATTATGAGGCTGGATGATTTTTTTTCTTTTACACAGTGATCACCACTTATCAAGGCCCGGAAGCTACTCAGGGATAAGGGTTATTGCAAGTACATTACGTTAGTGTGGAGATTTGATGAAGTGTTTACTTAAGGGGGCGGTTCATTAGGAATTTGTTAACGTTGGACTTGGAGACATCCAAGTTGTAGTCCGGTGGGAAGCAGGCAGATGGAACAGAGTTCCACAGGCGTGCAGTTCTAAGAAAGAAGCTTTGTTCATGGAATCCGCGTTTTGATTTAGGCACAGATATAGAGTGAGGGAAATTTTTCACAGTGGATTCAGCTAGACGGGTGTTTTTCGTGAAAGATTGGCGAGGGGGGACCAGAGATTGGAGTTCAGACGAGTACCTGCCATGGAAATAACGATAAAACAAAGATAGGTGGGAGAGAGGTTGCAGGGTAGAGAAAAAGGGCATCTCCCACTAAGACACGAAGTCTATTTTGTACTCTGTCAAGGCAGGATAGGCTGTTTTTAGCAGCTCCTGCCCAGATATGGCAACAGTATTCCATGATAGTGGCTAGATGGTAAACGATGCATACTGAAGAAATAGATATGCCAAGTTTGAATCCAAGTGTGTTCAACAGGAGCATTTTCAGACAATCCACCCTCGACCATGTACCTAACTTCCTAAAAATGAAGGGTAATTTAAACATTAACATAAAATAGACTGAAAAATTTTCAACAGAATTTCATGAAGAAATATTCATAAATTATTAAGTGTAATATAATAGTTTCATGTATTTTATAAAATCTTACCATCTACATATACAGACGGACTAATGCTTAAGGTCGCTGTTAGTTTGGAGGAAAAATAACTTTTTATGACATTTAAAGGGACGATAGTCATCAACCAGATCGTTAGAATGGTTCGGAAACGCTGAACTAAAATCGCCTATTTCTCATTTCTGTTTGTCAAATACCTGCAACTGACGGGTGTCTATTTCTGCAGAAGAAACATAAAAAAAAAACGCAAATGGATTAATGCTAAAAAGTAAACTGAATTAAATGTTTCGCCTGGAACGTAGGGAAACTTCTTGATACGAAAAACTCGGTTAATTCAGAGATGAGAACGGGTATGTTTTGCAAAAGAATTACTTGCCTTAACGTGGATCTTACATCAATATCTGATATTCCTTTTAATGTGGAAAATACACTTACTGAAAAAGATACAGGGTGCACAATGTTCTAGCCATCATCCCCCATTGTTAGAATTCAATATGCAAGATTTAGTCTGATGAACCACGTTAATGTCTATTTAGTTAGAACAGCTTATCAGCGTTGCTTACTATCTTATATTTCTAAAGCGCAGAAACGGTAGTAATCCAAAATTACCGTTACATACGTTGGTATTTTCTGAAAAAAGTGATCGTTTCATCCCTTACAAAATGTGTAGTTATTAGTTGCGATTCATGTAACGGTTATTGTGAGGGGGGAAAAAGTGAACAGTAAGAGGAGAGGAGATGCAGGCGCAAGAGGCCAGCATCCGCAGCGTCGTTGGCAGAGACTGAGGGAGGTGCAATTAAGTCTGCCGCCCCCGCAGGGGTCTGCTCAATCACAGCAGGAGCTACCACCACTCAATATTCAGTGGCGATTCTTTACCGAGAGGAAAGGACGCCAAACAAGAGGTGGCGTTGCAGCATGAACGTATAAGAGAGGAAGTTAACGTCCTTATATAGAAGTTACCTCATCTATATTAGGGAACAACACACACACACACACACACACACACATATATATATATATATAATTATTTTTTTTAATATAATAATTATTAAATACCTGCAGACACTAGTGTTTCATCCTTTTGGGGAATCTTCAGTGCAGGGTGTCACGATTAATACTAGTTGAACGATTCGAACCCCGCATCACGAGACATCTCTGGCCCGATTAGCGAAGACCTAATCCATTCGGCTACCATTAACCGCGTGAAATATCGTCGAATTTACACATTTTAATTTTAAATGTTCATTTACGTCAGCCAGAGAGTGATCTAATCGTTATACGGTGATCTATGCATAAGAGCTGAATTGACCGACTTTAATTCAACTGAAAGTGCTCAACGATAAGAAACGAATTTCTTAAAGGGGCTGTCATAATTATTATTTTCCTATAATAATTATTAAATACCTACAGACACTAGTGTTTCATCCTTTTGGGAATCTTCAGTGCAGGGTGTCACGATTAATACTAGTCGAACGATTCGAATATATATGTATATATATATATATATATATATATATATATATATATATATTGATCATTCTTTTTTTTATTTATACGCCCACATACTAGTGTTTCATACTGACGCAAGGTAAGTGGAGGCTGACAATCCTACCGGTCGGGAGATTCGAACGCAGCCACACAACTACCTTGGACTTCATTTTCTAAGCCTCTACGTCCGGGCGATCAACAAACTGCCAGGAGAATGAACAGAATTAATAACAAATAAACGCTCAATTAGACGCTGATATCAGACAATCTGAAGTGTTCAGACGACGGAGTCGTGAACATTGCATAAAGGCTAGTTGGCTGCCTCTTAGTTTATACTTTCCAAATAATGCCACTCTTTTAGTATTCTTAAAAAGGTCTGACAATTATATTAAAATTATAATTATTGTTATAGCTACAGATATTAGTGTTTCATGTTTACGCAATGATCAGTGTAGGACGACGATTCTTGTTATTCGTGACAATCGAACCAAGACACGGAGCCACCGATATGTATATACACACACAAACACACATACACACACATATATATATATGTATATATATAGTAACTTATTAAAATATATATGGTAATTAAGCTACACAAAATATTGCGCAAAGATGTAGCTATTAGAAACAACAACAACAACAATAATAATAATTATAATAATAATAATAATAAGAAGAAGAAGAAGAAGAAGAAACGACAACCATAGTAGAAATAAAAATAAAAATACTAATAATGAACAAGAAAAATGCAACTAAATCTCGCACGCTTCAAAATAAATGTCTAACCAAAACCATAGTTTACCAAGCACCAATATTTTGGAGAAAAAACCCGAATAACAAAAATAGTACGTAAGTATGCCTTTCTTAGATATCAAACCCCATATATGAGCACAAAGTACGTTGAAATTTAAAAAAAATCACCGAATGAAAACAACACTAGCAAACCAATACTGGGAACTCAAAGAAAGCGGACGTTCGCCGGTGGTCGAATGGAAAATAGTAATACAAGCAAACACATAAACGATTCATGTAGATTATGCCTACATGAAAAATGTGCTATCCTATACTTTAAATAAACCTAACATCTATTAAAATATAAGAGAGAAATAGCGAACAACTGTGTACGCAGAATAAATTTTACTCTTGCATAGCAATACAAAATAATTTTAAAATTAGCAATAACAATAGAAAATAAATAAATAAAATAAACATACATATACAGAAATTAGCGTATACATATATATATATATATATATATATATATATATATATATGTATGTATATATAATAAGGTGAAAAGCTATAGTAAACATCTATATGAGTATTTTAACCGTAGTTCCTGATTTCAAAAGCCCCAAAATTGAAAGATACATCTGCCTTACTTTTAATGCTAGGTTTATTTATGGTGTCTTTTAAATTTAATAAAAACCCTTCACAATTTGCTGAGGAGGAGACCTTGTTTATTAAAAAACTATATGTAATAATTATTGTCCGTAACTTGATGTCTATCACAATAAAAACACTGTTTTCCGAAACGATCGTACAGATAATTGATTTTGTTGTTGTTCCTTCTTATGAAACGGATTTTTAATTTTAATTTAATTATAATTTGATTTTTAAATTTTAAATTATCAATCACATTACTTAATATTGAATAAGCTCTAGGATATTTACCTATCGAGCTTATTATATATCTAAATTACAACGAGCACTTCTCTTTCCTGTATTTTAATTAAACTAGTAATTTCACTATTACATTAAAATACACACAGCTCTTTAGACTATTGTTCTAATCTCCTTTAAATTATATACATATATATATATATATATATATATATATATATACTAGCACGGGTGGCCGGCGTTGCCCGGGTGTTTGGAGGTGTTCTGAGCAAAAAAGGGGCATTTTTCAAAAGATTTAACCCTTATTATGACCCCTTAACATTTATTGTTTCGCGCTCAAATTGAGTTATTAAGTTAGATCCATGTTTTAGGTACCTATATCTAAAAAGTGGTTAGACCCAAAGTTGTCGGAAGAGTTTGGTAGAGTTTTCAAAGTAAAATTGTTGAACTTTGATCGCTTAACAGCCAAATTTCTGGCCGAAAACCAGTGACATAGAGTTTCCCAAATCTCAGTACCTGTATATAAAATTTCGAGTGTGTAGACTAAAAAATTGACAGAGTTATTGCGTAATGAAATGTACTTTCATAGATATAATATATATATATATATATATATATATATAAACTGATATAATATTTAAAATAATCACATTTAACTACAACTAGGGTTAAAATAGGTTAGATCCCTAGATATCTGCGCTTACGGCTTACAACGCACACACAAAGGAAGGGTTGAACGTAAGGTAAACTAGGCTTTTGTCCTGTAAGTGCTTGCCCATTGGCTGATTGGAGAGACGCGGTTGAAACTAGGAAGATTATTAGCTTATTAAAAACTCAATAGAATGTGCGTATATAAAAACGCCAGATAACAACACTTCGCATAAGCCTGACGAATCCTAGCGTGGATAAAACGCGGAATATTCTGTGTAGCTTAATTGACATATATTTTTTATAAGTGACTACCTAGCTATTGAGCACAGTGGAAGCATAAAATTATACTTTCTTATATTAATTTATTATATATATATTATTATATTATATATATTATTATATATATTATTATTATTGTGTATATATCTATCTATCTATATATCTATAAAAAGTGAGCGAGTCTGTGTGTCTGTGGGTCCGTCTGTCTCTGTGTCTGTGCATTTTTCTTTGCAATAACTCTGTTAATTTTCAGTTTACAGACTCGAACTTTAATATGCAGGGTACTGAAATTTGGGAAACCCAATGTGATTGGTTTTCGGACAGAAATTGGCTGTTCAGGGGTTCAAGTTCAACGATTTGACTTTTGAGAACTCTACCAAACTCCTCCGACAATTTTCGGTCCAAACACTTGAAATTTTAGATATAGGTCTCTTGGATATGGATCTAACTTAATAACTCGATTTGAGCCCAAAACAATACATTTTAAGGGGTCATAATAGGAGTTTTTAAAAAAATAACCTTTTTTTTTGTTTTTTTGCTCACACTACCCCTCAAAACACCCGGGCAACGCCGGGCCTCCATGCTAGTATATCAATAAAAGTGACCCTGTCTGTGTGTATGTGTCTCTGTCTGTCTATCTGTCTGTGTGTCTGTGTACATTTCCCTACGCAATAACTCTGTCAACTTTTATTTTACAGACTCGAAATTTGATATACCGGGTACTGAGATTTAGGGAGATCTATGTGATCGTTTTTCGGCCAGAAATTTTGCTGTTTAGGGGTGGAAGGTCAATGATTTTACCTTTGAGATCTCTACCAAACTCCGATAATTTTAGGTCTAAACGCTTGCAATTTTAGATATTGGTTCCTTAGACATGGATCTAACTTAGTAACTCAGTTTGAGCACAAAACAAATAATTTTAAGGGATCATAATAGGGATCAAAGTTTTAAAAAAATTGCCGATTTACATTTTTTTTTTGCTCAGCATACACCTCCAAAAATCCGGGCAACGCCGCGCACCCATGCTAGTATGGCTATAAATAGGGGAAACGATAAATTTGTCGCCCTAAGAAAAACAACAGTACAGCTTTATTTAAAAACTTTTATTGATAAAATTTATTCAGGTAACTTTATTATGAAGTACAGCTGACTTCTATTCTATGTAGCCGCCTTCGGCCTTAATCACTGCTCCGATACGTGTCCAAAAGTAGGAGAATGCCTTTTCCACAAGCGCCGGAAACAGCGATTAGACTGGCTTTAGTGTTGTGGGAGGTCATGTTCTCGACATAAGACTAAACTAAATAGTCCAGCGGGTTTAATAAATATAACCATTATTATTGAACAACTCTTCTGTATTTAAAAATACGTTTCTGCTACATAAGACATCAACGAAAAATATCTAAAGCCTGGAGATTATTTGCGTCATTGCATTTGGGGTCTCCCTAGATTGACAGCTATGTCTTGAAACATTAAATATATTCTGATAATGCAAAGATTACGACCTTTACTGACTGTTGTCTTATCAATCATTCTGTGTCCACTCTTTGTTTATGTGGTCTGCAGAACGTTAAAACTGACACAGTTCAGCTCGAGATTTTGATAAGTAGATGCTCGATCGTTTATCTCTGTTTTGGTCAAAGACACTGATACCTTCGTCAATGTGTAAGTTGTTGCTCTTACCGCGTCTGATTTAAGTCAGGAGAAAGGATGCTAGAATAAGTAATATTTTAAAGCAATCATGTTTATTCTTTTTTATCTGGTCGAAGTCGTTGAGTTAACCAATGTCCATATTGTCGTGCAAAAAGCACATTACATAACGATTCCTATATTTTTAATAAAATAATGGTCACTTATATAACAAACAGTTCTAGTTACATATACACTTTTTGCAAAGATGGAAGACGTATATTGTGTAACGGTTTGCGATTTTTTAACGTTGTCGTTACATTTTAATATTCCCAACACGTTGTAGACTACGTCGCATGGAAACAGAATAAATAAAAAAAAAAACTTGACTCACTTTCTCTTTTTAATAAAAGCCTTTATATCATGTATTTTCAACAACGAATTTTTCATAAATATTTAAACAATTCATTACTTCTTCTCCAACCACATATCTTTTTATTTTCTCCCCACTTCTTTTTATAACGAGCAGCGTATCAAATGTTTTTAATTCATGCTTATAGAACGTTAACCTTACTCGTCCCTTTTGTTTGTTCTTGAAAATATTATTATCTACACAAACTGCAGTAATGTCTTTTCTTGTGCAATCAAGGAAGCACATTTCAGAACGGATTAAAGTGCGTCAAACTATTTTGAAACCGCAATTACAACCATAAAAAAATAATAATACCAATTCTAATAAAACCAAGAATTATTAGGTTGGTGGTAAAGCAATAACGTTTACTCACGTATGTTAATTTTATGCATGATTTCCGAATTAATTCATTGATATATATATATATATATATATATATATATATATATATATATATATATACATATATATATATATATATATCATTTTGAAGCATGTTTTCCCTCCATTGAATCCTTTTATTCGTTACCGTTCTCAATCTCGTCATTCATTTCTTTGCAGTCTTTTCGACTCGATGACCAATCGTACCAATTTTTTTCAATTGATTAATATTAATCCTACTAGTAGCCCATTGTTCCGAATGAAAACCGATTAAAACTTTTTCCACGTTTCTGATTACCCTATATCTAAATTTTCATGTCTTTAGACCAAACATTCGTTGAGAGATGTCGTCGCACACACATTCTCACTTTTATGTATTTATATATAGAATTATGTGTTTCTTGAACGTTTTAGTGCTCTTAATATGAAAAAAAATAAAACAAAGACTGTTAAATACAAAATAAAATAAAACGATATTTGTTTTTAAAATCTCTTTGAAGCACCTTGAACAACTGATGCGACGTTTAGATTAGAAATACATTTCGTGGAATAAAGAAAATCTATAAATAACGATTTTCTTCGAAAATCAGATTGAAATAGATTTCATAAATAGGTAATTTCACTTGAAAATAACCGTTTGTTGACATCCATTTCCATTTTAGAACCTTTAAAAATATTTTATTTATTTGAATTATTGTTTTATTTCTTATTTCTAGCTTTGTTTCTGATTTTGCTGAAATTTGAAGAATTCTATTTGCAATTTTTTGCTTTCTATTTTAATTTGATATTTATTTACATTTTTGTCCATCGGTAGTAATGTTTAAAAAATTTCTCGATCCAAGCAAATTATCTGGCTGTGAAATCATGTTGTGTGGAGTTTTTTCCCCCCATCTCGTCTTACTTCTTATTTTATTCTTTTTCCTTTCTTCTTCATCTTTTCTTCTTTTTCTTTTTCGTCGTCTTTTTCCTCCTTTTTTACTGTTTCACTTATTGGGTTTTTATTTTTTGTCTACTTCATCATCTTCTCCTGCTTCTTTGTCTTTATCTGTTTTCATCTTTTTTCTGTTCTTTTACGTCTCCACCTTTTCCTTTTTTTATCACTCCCCCCCCTTTATTATTCGTCTCATTTCGTCTTTTTTAT
The DNA here is from genome assembly GCF_053919585.1 of Euprymna scolopes. Lineage (NCBI taxonomy): Eukaryota > Metazoa > Mollusca > Cephalopoda > Sepiida > Sepiolidae > Euprymna > Euprymna scolopes. Next base: position 97,345,046 of record NC_136505.1, read on the forward strand.
ATCCAGGTTCTATAAAGTTTTCTGTTCATATTCATCCGTTTCTTTTTCGTTCGTTTTCTTCTTTTTTGTTACGTATTTTCCTTCTTTTTTTTCGTACTAATTCATGCCGTGTTGTATACAGGTACACGACTCAGCATGATTTATTTCACATGTTTATTACCTGTAAAAGGCTAGAGCATGAGTTGGCCGTTGCCAAGGCTGATGGAAAAATGGTGGGATCGTTCTACATCTCGAGTAGATATCTCACTACTGATGCAATCCTCTACCTGTATGAGAGACAAGTACGTCCAAGGATGGAGTACCGTTGCCACATCTGTGCAGAAGCTGTTAGAAGTAGCTTGTCCTGCCTTGACAGGATTCAAAGTAGACTTAATAACCTAGTTGGAGATGCCTTTTTATTTTCCCGACAAACTCTTTCGCACAGAGGAGACCTTGCGAGCCTGTCTCTGCTTTATCGTTATTTTCATAACAATTGCTCGTTTGAGATCCAGTCTATGCCCCTCCCCCGCCTGCCTGTCACTAAAAAGACTCGTCTAGTTGAAACAACTATCACCACTTTCCCCTACTCTTTATTTGTGCCTAAACAAAAAAATATATTTCATGAACAGCGCTTCTTTCTGAGATCTGCACGCTTACTGCGATTACTACATGTTCGAATTAACTACTGTCCACTTTAACCATTGTCCTCGAGTGGCCTCCGAACCTTGACAAGTAGCGAGTCCTTTGTAAAAAAAAGGAAAACATGGTAAAACAACGAAAACTATAAAGATTACGACAAAAATCCGCAAATGATCCGTTTTGCACACGATGCATAACAGCTCAGCGCTCACCCGTGCAAAGATATGAGCTCGCCCGAAGAGCATAAATAGACTTTCCGTAAGAGGTCCATGTTTACACCATAATAGGCGTCTATTACACTTACTCTGTTTCTCCGTATATTCTTGTTTGTTCATAAAATACACCTTGGTTTTACTAATCTTTGGGCACGCGCCTTTATTAATGATTGTACTACTTGGCGACGGGAAACTCGAATTGACAAAGGCATCTAAACATGCATTTAACGTAACGTGACGTACTGTATAACAAAAAGAAACAAGCAGATATATATATATATATATATATATATATATATATATATATATATATATTCTTGGGTTGAGCATATTGAGAAGTGATACACGAATTACCATTAGCGTATATAGCGATGCTATTTATGGAAACAAATCGAGCTTAGGTATTCGGACGATGTCAAACTATCGTTAATTCACGACCCGTACGGCAACTTCTAATTAGCGTAATGGTTTAAAGCCTTGACTGCTGTACGGACGGTCGTGATTCGGTCCTGGCTTGAGGTAGTTGCCTGTCTAGCAGCACTGACGAGCTGTGATACAGCGAAACAGTACTGTATGTGGATGACTATATATATATATATATATATATATATATATATATGTGTGTGTGTGTGCGTGTGTGTGTGTGTGTGTGTGTGTCTCTCTCTTTTTTTCTCATTTTTCTTAAACTTTTTCTTCTAGGGGATGGGACATCCAACTAGATTTCTGCCATTTACCCCTATTTTAGTGAGTCCAACCAAGAGATCTTTTCAGGATTCTAGCCGTCCCTTTCAGTGCAATCGTTTGTATTTCACTTGCACTTGGTTCACCGGGTATGCTTGCTATGTAATTTCTAAAGTTCTTTTTCATAAACCCAGTTGCTCCTATGATGACTGGTATAATTGAAACGTCTTTTAATTTCCAATTTCGTTTCATATCATAGATAAGTGCTTGATACTTTGTTATCTTTTCCCTCTCAACTCTGTTAAGCCCTGTATCATTGGGTACACTGACCTCAATTACGGTCGCTTTTTTTATGACTTCACCAATCCAAATGTTTGGCCTCCAAACTCCCCAGATCTTAACCCCATGGATTATTTTGTATGGGGCGCAGTTGAAAAAGACACCAATCACTGCGCCAGTAATACAAAAGCACAGTTAATGGATAAAATTAAGCTAGTTTTTGAGGCTCTTCAAAGGGAGACTGTAGCATCAGCTTGTTCCAGGTTCCGAAGCAGTATTGAGGCTGTGATCGATGCTAATGGTGGTTATTTTGAATAAAACTTGTTGACAGTAGTGTAATTTCTGTGTCTGTTATTTTTTTTTTCAATTCATTAAATTTTGTAGTTACATAGTATTTTATCTGTTTCCTTACGAAACCGTCAAATTTATCCCGAACACCCTGTACATCTGAAGAAGCCAGGAGGTTACATCGATCGAAACGTTGTGTAAGTAACGCACAAAATGCATACATCAGTAAGAATGATTCAAATAAAACAAGGAATTAACCCTGATCTAATAAATTCAGGAACAACATTTTTATTGTACTGACCTGCTTGAGTTCAAAATATTATTTTTCAATCTTAATTTTTTTTTAATGGAAATCTTCGATGCTCTCTCAATAAATATATTTTTTGATGACGTGTCCAATTTTGATTCCATCGCAGAAATTATTTTTGTAGAAATAACATAGGGGAAAATATGACAATCTATATCATTATAAAACACAAATTACCTTGTGACGAGTGATGTAACACACTTTCCGGTTTAGAACATCCGGTTGCGCATGCGCGCATAAACATTAACCCATAACAACGTAAACAAATAATCGCTTCTTTTGCAGATTTGGATCTGCGCACTGAAATATTAACGTTATTATTTCGAAATTATTATTAAGTTAAGCAACGTTGAGCCTGATGGGTTACCATTTGGGAAGGTTAGGCGCTTTATATGCCGCGAGGTAAAATACCAGACTGAAAAACTGGTGCGGTCCATCCTTCTCCCGAGGGTTGATGGGAATCTCTTATGCTGTGATAGGCGCCCCATCTAGTGATGGCGTCACGATAAAAAGTACCCTCGGTAGCCCTGGTGAAGCATCAAGTATTCAGCTCGGGACAAGGTTTGAATTACACTAGAAACTCGTGTAGTGAGTTTAATTTCGGCTACGGCCGCACTGGATGGATGGATCCCGTAGCGGTTACAACCTGACGAAGGCCATAAGAATAATTAGCCGAAACGTCATGAAGCATCAATAAAAAGATGAGGATAATAGTCTGCAAAAAATAAATGAGTAAAATATACGTCCTGGATAATGACGTGGATGTGTATTGAATAGCTGATACGTCTGTTGCATTAAATATGGCTGGTCACATATTTTAAATATACAAGGTGCATTCAATAAATGTCCAGACTTTTTTTCGTATGTCCACTTCTATTGATTAAACACACCAAAAAACGCTAGATATCATCGAAGAAAACTCCTCTGATGGCAATACACTTCGTGTACCGTTTTAATAACATCTGGAAGGTTCCATGGAAGTTTTCTTGTGTGTGCGTGTCAACGACTCACGTCACAGCCTCTTCCATCTCCTCAATATATAGAAAATTTCATCCCAACCAAATTAAAAAAGCTCAATACGCAATAGAGAGTAGAGCTTATTATGAGAGAAAGAAAATTAACACTGTAGGTTTAACTTCACAATCAAAATTTATTGTTCGACTGAATACTTTACAAAACAATTTACAAAGTCCTTATTCCGCGGAGTTTCAAAGAATGTTATTCTTCTCATCAGAGGACAGAACGTTAGTTAAGTAGATAATTCTATCATTGCTACAAATATACTTTGATGATTTCTTTATGTGCTCTGATGCAAAAATAACAGAAACTCCGCGGAATAAGGGCTTTGTGAATTTTTTGGTGTATTCAGTAAAACAATGAATTTTGATTGTAAAGTTCAACTTACAGTTTTAATTTTCTTTCTCTTATATATAATTATATATATATATATATACACAAACATATATACACACAAATATATATATATAAATTCATATATATATATATATATAAATTCATATATATATATATATACAAATGTATATATATATATATATATATATATATATATATATATATATCCTAACAAATGGAACGAGAGAAAAAATACTTTGCAGATTGAGAAATATAACACAATCAAGAAACGCTGTCGTATTTAATCAAACATCCTTGATAACGATTTGCTGCCAATATATATATATATATATATATATATATATATATATATATATATATATACTTAGAATGGACACTTCAAATTGTTTCCCAATAGCTCTCAACATGAATATAGATTCGTGATTCTATAAATATTCACAGTCACAGGGGATGCGATGGCATTTGATTCTGACGTACAATATTATCAACTAAAATCGAATTATGAGTAGCTTTTTTCTTTCTTTTCTTTTTTTTTTATCTCAGCGCCAAATTGTGGTTTCTGCGAACATCCGCTAAAGTTTTTCCACCGTTGATTTCGCGTGAATTAAAGGAAAGGCAGAATTCCCGTTCGGTATTTTTAGCTCGTGGAACAACCTGTCCGAAGAGGCCGTGACCATGACTGCCACCTCCAGGTTAAATGCCGCCTTGAACAAGCAGTTAGACTGTATGTGGATGTAATTATCTTCATCCTGTCTTCTTCCATGTCTTGTCGCACTTTCTGATTATTTAATCTAATTTTTATTTGATTTGATTGCAAATATCAAGGCCGTATTTTTATCTAAAAAAATAAAAAAGTAAAAGTTTAACAAAACCGAACGCGAATTCCATTAACCGAATAACATGTTATTTTTGTACATTTTACTTGAAGCAAAAACGATCCTCTCATATTTTTTAGGAGAGGGATTCAATGCGTAATAATACTGTGTAAATACGATGAAGTCGAAAACTCTTCAGGTTAATACTATATTTGTAAACAATTATGAGGCTGGATGATTTTTTTTTCTTTTACACAGTGATCACCACTTATCAAGGCCCGGAAGCTACTCAGGGATAAGGGTTATTGCAAGTACATTACGTTAGTGTGGAGATTTGATGAAGTGTTTACTTAAGGGGGCGGTTCATTAGGAATTTGTTAACGTTGGACTTGGAGACATCCAAGTTGTAGTCCGGTGGGAAGCAGGCAGACGGAACAGAGTTCCACAGGCGTGCACTTCTAAGAAAGAAGCTTTGTTCATGGAATCCGCGTTTTGATTTAGGCACAGATATAGAGTGGGGGAAATTTTTCACAGTGGATTCAGCTAGACGGGTGTTTTTCATGAAAGATTGGAGAGGGGGGACCAGAGATTGGAGTTCAGACGAGCACCTGCCATGGAAATAACGATAAAACAAAGATAGGTGGGAGAGAGGTTGCAGGGTAGAGAAAAAGGGCATCCCCCACTAAAACACGAAGTCTATTTTGTACTCTGTCAAGGCAGGATAGGCTATTTTTAGCAGCTCCTGCCCAGATATGGCAACAGTATTCCATGATAGTGGCTAGATGGTTAACGATGCATACTGAAGAACTAGATATGCCAAGTTTGAATCCAAGTGTGTTCAACAGGAGCATTTTCAGACAATCAACCCTCGACCATGTACCTAACTTCCTGAAAATGAAGGGTAATTTAAACATTAACATAAAATAGACTGAAAAATTTTCAACAGAATTTCATAAAAAAATATTTATAAATTATTAAGTGTAATATAATAGTTTCATGTATTTTCAAAAATCTTACCATCTACATATACAGACGGACTAATGCTTAAGGTCGCTGTTAGTTTGGAGGAAAAATAACTTTTTATGAGATTTAAAGGGACGATAGTCATCAACCAGATCGTTAGAATGGTTCGGAAACGCTGACCTAAAATCGCCTATTTCTCATTTCTGTTTGTCAAATACCTGCAACTGACGGGTGTCTATTTCTGCAGAAGAAACATAAAAAAACGGAAATGGATTAATGCTAAAAAGTAAACTGAATTAAATGTTTCGCCTGGAACGTAGGGAAACTTCTTGATACGAAAAACTCGGTTAATTCAGAGATGAGAGCGGGTATGTTTTGCAAAAGAATTACTTGCCTCAACGTGGATCTTACATCAATATCTGATATTGCTTTTAATGTGGAAAATACACTTACTGAAAAAGATACAGGGTGCACAATGTTCTAGCCATCATCCCCCATTGTTACAATTCAATATGCAAGATTTAGTCTGATGAACCACGTTAATGTCCATTTAGTTAGAACAGCTTATCAGCGTTGCTCACTATCTTATATTTCTAAAGCGCAGAGACGGTAGTAATCCAAAATTACCGTTACATACGTTGGTATTTTCTGAAAAAAGTGATCGTTTCATCCCTTACAAAATGTGTAGTTATTAGTTGTGATTCATGTAACGGTTATTGTGAGGGGGAAAAGTGAACAGTAAGAGGAGAGGAGAAGCAGGCGCAAGAGGCCAGCATCCGCAGCGTCGTTGGCAGAGACTGAGGGAGGTGCAATTAAGTCTGCCGCCCCCGTAGGGGTCTGCTCAATCACAGCAGGAGCTACCACCACTCAATATTCAGTGGCGATTCTTTACCGAGAGGAAAGGACGCCAAACAAGAGGTGGCGTTGCAGCATGAACGTATAAGAGAGAAAGTTAACGTCCTTATATAGAAGTTACCTCATCTATATTAGGGAACAACACACACACACACACACACACACACACACACACACATATATATATATATATATATATATATATAATTATTTTTTTAATATAATAATTATTAAATACCTGCAGACACTAGTGTTTCATCCTTTTGAGGAATCTTCAGTGCAGGGTGTCACGATTAATACTAGTTGAACGATTCGAACCCTGCACCACGAGACATCTCTGGCCCGATTAGCGAAGACCTAATCCATTCGGCTACCATTAACCGCGTGAAATATCGTCGAATTTACACATTTTAATTTTAAATGTTCATTTACGTCAGCCAGAGAGTGATCTAATCGTTATACGGTGATCTATGCATAAGAGCTGAATTGACCGACTTTAATTCAACTGAAAGTGCTCAACGATAAGAAACGGATTTCTTAAAGGGGCTGTCATAATTATTATTTTCCTATAATAATTATTAAATAACTACAGACACTAGTGTTTCATCCTTTTGGGAATCTTCAGTGCAGGGTGTCACGATTAATACTAGTCGAACAATTCGAATATATATATATATATATATATATATATATATATATATATATATATATATTGATCATTCTTTTTTATTTATACGCCCACATACTAGTGTTTCATACTGACGCAAGGTAAGTGGAGGCTGACAACTCCTACCGGTCGGGAGATTCGAACGCAGCCACACAACTACCTTGGACTTTATTTTCTAAGCCTCTACGTCCGGGCCATCAACAAACTGCCAGGAGAATGAACAGAATTAATAACAAATAAACGCGCAATTTGACGCTGATATCAGACAATCTGAAGTGTTCAGACGACGGGAGTCGTGAACATTGCATAAAGGCTAGTTGGCTGCCTCTTAGTTTATACTTTCCAAATAATGCCACTCTTTTAGTATTCTTAAAAAGGTCTGACAATTATATGAAAATTATAATTATTGTTATAGCTACAGATATTAGTGTTTCATGTTTACGCAATGATCAGTGTAGGACGACGATTCTTGTTATTCGTGACAATCGAACCAAGACACGAAGCCACCGATATGTATATACACACACAAACACACATACACACACATATATATATATGTATATATATATATAGTAAGTTATTAAAATATATATGGTAATTAAGCTACACAAAATATTGCGCAAAGATGTAGCTATTAGAAACAACAATAACAACAACAACAATAATAATAATAACAATAATAATAATAATAATAAGAAGAAGAAGAAGAAGAAGAAGAAGAAACGACAACCATAGTAGAAATAAAAATAAAAATACTAATAATGAACAAGAAAAATGCAACTATAAATCTCGCACGCTTCAAAATAAATGTCTAACCAAAACCATAGTTTACCAAGCACCAATATTTTGGAGAAAAAACCCGAATAACAAAAATAGTACGTAAGTATGCCTTTCTTAGATATCAAACCCCATATATGAGCACAAAGTACGTTGAAATTTAAAAAAAATCACCGAATGAAAACAACACTAGCAAACCAATACTGGGAACTCAAAGAAAGCGGACGTTCGCCGGTGGTCGAATGGAAAATAGTAATACAAGCAAACACATAAACGATTCATGTAGATTATGCCTACATGAAAAATGTTCTATCCTATACTTTAAATAAACCTAACATCTATTAAAATATAGGAGAGAAATAGCGAACAACTGTGTACGCAGGATAAATTTTACTCTTGCATAGCAATACAAAATAATTTTAAAATTAGCAATAACAATAGAAAATAAATAAATAAAATAAACATACATATACAGAAATTAGCGTATACATACATATATATATATATATATATATATGTATATATAATAAGGTGAAAAGCTATAGTAAACATCTATATGAGTATTTTAACCATAGTTCCTGATTTCAAAAGCCCCAAAATTGAAAGATACATCTGCCTTACTTTTAATGCTAGGTTTATTTATGGTGTCTTTTAAATTTAATAAAAACCCTTCACAATTTGCTGAGGAGGAGACCTTGTTTATTAAAAAAACTATATGTAATAATTATTGTCCGTAACTTGATGTCTATCACAATAAAAACACTGTTTTCCGAAACGATCGTACAGATAATTGATTTTGTTGTTGTTCCTTCTTATGAAACGGATTTTTAATTTTAATTTAATTATAATTTGATTTTTAAATTTTAAATTATCAATCACATTACTTAATATTGAATAAGCTCTAGGATATTTACCTATCGAGCTTATTATATATCTTAATTACAACGAGCACTTCTCTTTCCTGTATTTTAATTAAACTAGTAATTTCACTATTACATTGAAATACACACAGCTCTTTAGACTATTGTTCTAATCTCCTTTAAATTATATACATATATATATATATATATATATATATATATATATATATATATATATATACTAGCACGGGTGGCCGGCGTTGCCCGGGTGTTTGGAGGTGTTCTGAGCAAAAAAGGGGCATTTTTCAAAAGATTTAACCCTTATTATGACCCCTTAACATTTATTGTTTCGCGCTCACATTGAGTTATTAAGTTAGATCCATGTTTTAGGTACCTATATCTAAAAAGTGGTTAGACCCAAAGTTGTCGGAAGATTTTGGTAGAGTTTTCAAAGTAAAATTGTTGAACTTTGATCGCTTAACAGCAAAATTTCTGGCCGAAAACCAGTGACATAGAGTTTCCCAAATCTCAGTACCTGTATATCAAATTTCGAGTGTGTAGACTAAAAAATTGACAGAGTTATTGCGTAATGAAATGTACTTTCATAGATATAATATATATATATATATATATATATAAACTGATATAATATTTAAAATAATCACATTTAACTACAACTAGGGTTAAAATAGGTTAGATCCCTAGATATCTGCGCTTACGGCTTACAACGCACACACAAAGGAAGGGTTGAACGTAAGGTAAACTAGGCTTTTGTCCTGTAAGTGCTTGCCCATTGGCTGATTGGAGAGACGCGGTTGAAACTAGGAAGATTATTAGCTTATTAAAAACTCAATAGAATGTGCGTATATAAAAACGCCAGATAACAACACTTCGCATAAGCCTGACGAATCCTAGCGTGGATAAAACACGGAATATTCTGTGTAGCTTAATTGACATATATTTTTTATAAGTGACTACCTAGCTATTGAGCACAGTGGAAGCATAAAATTATACTTTCTTATATTAATTTATTATATATATATATTATTATATTATATATATTATTATATATATTATTATTATTGTGTGTATATCTATCTATCTATATATCTATAAAAAGTGAGCGAGTCTGTGTGTCTGTGGGTCCGTCTGTCTCTGTGTCTGTGCATTTGTCTTTGCAATAACTCTGTTAATTTTCAGTTTACAGACTCGAACTTTAATATGCAGGGTACTGAAATTTGGGAAAACCAATGTGATTGGTTTTCGGACAGAAATTGGCTGTTCAGGGGTTCAAGTTCAACGATTTGACTTTTGAGAACTCTACCAAACTCCTCCGACAATTTTCGATCCAAACACTTGAAATTTTAGATATAGGTCCCTTAGATATGGATCTAACTTAATAACTCGACTTGAGCCCAAAACAATACATTTTAAGGGGTCATAATAGGAGTTTTTAAAAAAATAACCTTTTTTTTTGTTTTTTTGCTCACACTACCCCTCAAAACACCCGGGCAACGCCGGGCCTCCATGCTAGTATATCAATAAAAGTGACCCTGTCTGTGTGTATGTGTCTCTGTCTGTCTATCTGTCTGTGTGTCTGTGTACATTTCCCTACGCAATAACTCTGTCAACTTTTATTTTACAGACTCGAAATTTGATATACCGGGTACTGAGATTTAGGGAGATCTATGTGATCGTTTTTCGGCCAGAAATTTTGCTGTTTAGGGGTGGAAGGTCAATGATTTTACCTTTGAGATCTCTACCAAACTCCGATAATTCTAGGTCTAAACGCTTGCAATTTTAGATATTGGTTCCTTAGACATGGATCTAACTTAGTAAGTCAGTTTGAGCACAAAACAAATAATTTTAAGGGATCATAATAGGGATCAAAGTTTTAAAAAAATTGCCGATTTACATTTTTTTTTTTTGCTCAGCATACACCTCCAAAAATCCGGGCAACGCCGCGCACCCATGCTAGTATGGCTATAAATAGGGGAAACGATAAATTTGTCGCCCTAAGAAAAACAACAGTACAGCTTTATTTAAAAACTTTTATTGATAATAATTATTCAGGTAACTTTATTATGAAGTACAGCTGACTTCTATTCTATGTAGCCGCCTTCGGCCTTAATCACTGCTCCGATACGTGTCCAAAAGTAGGAGAATGCCTTTTCCACAAGCGCCGGAAACAGCGATTAGACTGGCTTTAGTGTTGTGGGAGGTCATGTTCTCGACATAAGACTAAACTAAATAGTCCAGCGGGTTTAATAAATATAACCATTATTATTGAACAACTCTTCTGTATTTAAAAATACGTTTCTGCTACATAAGACATCAACGAAAAATATCTAAAGCCTGGAGATTATTTGCGTCATTGCATTTGGGGTCTCCCTAGATTGACAGCTATGTCTTGAAACATTAAATATATTCTGATAATGCAAAGATTACGACCTTTACTGACTGTTGTCTTATCAATCATTCTGTGTCCACTCTTTGTTTATGTGGTCTGCAGAACGTTAAAACTGACACAGTTCAGCTCGAGATTTTGATAAGTAGATGCTCGATCGTTTATCTCTGTTTTGGTCAAAGACACTGATACCTTCGTCAATGTGTAAGTTGTTGCTCTTACCGCGTCTGATTTAAGTCAGGAGAAAGGATGCTAGAATAAGTAATATTTTAAAGCAATCATGTTTATTCTTTTTTATCTGGTCGAAGTCGTTGAGTTAACCAATGTCCATATTGTCGTGCAAAAAGCACATTACATAACGATTCCTATATTTTTAATAAAATAATGGTCACTTATATAACAAACAGTTCTAGTTACATATACACTTTTTGCAAAGATGGAAGACGTATATTGTGTAACGGTTTGCGATTTTTTAACGTTGTCGTTACATTTTAATATTCCCAACACGTTGTAGACTACGTCGCATGGAAACAGAATAAATAAAAAAAAACTTGACTCACTTTCTCTTTTTAATAAAAGCCTTTATATCATGTATTTTCAACAACGAATTTTTCATAAATATTTAAACAATTCATTACTTCTTCTCCAACCACATATCTTTTTATTTTCTCCCCACTTCTTTTTATAACTAGCAGCGTATCAAATGTTTTTAATTCATGCTTATAGAACGTTAACCTTACTCGTCCCTTTTGTTTGTTCTTGAAAATATTATTATCTACACAAACTGCAGTAATGTCTTTTCTTGTACAATCAAGGAAGCACATTTCAGAACGGATTAAAGTGCGTCAAACTATTTTGAAACCGCAATTACAACCATAAAAAAATAATAATACCAATTCTAATAAAACCAAGAATTATTAGGTTGGTGGTAAAGCAATAACGTTTACTCACGTATGTTAATTTTATGCATGATTTCCGAATTAATTCATTGATATATATATATATATATATATATATATATACATACATATATATATATATATATATATATATCATTTTGAAGCATGTTTTCGCTCCATTGAATCCTTTTATTCGTTACCGTTCTCAATCTCGTCATTCATTTCTTTGCAGTCTTTTCGACTCGATGACCAATCGTACCAATTTTTTTCAATTGATTAATATTAATCCTACTAGTAGCCCATTGTTCCGAATGAAAACCGATTAAAACTTTTTCCACGTTTCTGATTACCCTATATCTAAATTTTCATGTCTTTAGACCAAACATTCGTTGAGAGATGTCGTCGCACACACATTCTCACTTTTATGTATTTATATATAGACTTATGTGTTTCTTGAACGTTTTAGTGCTCTTAATATGAAAAAAAAACAAACAAAGACTGTTAAATACAAAATAAAATAAAACGATATTTGTTTTTAAAATCTCTTTGAAGCACCTTGAACAACTGATGCGACGTTTAGATTAGAAATTCATTTCGTGGAATCAAGAAAATCTATAAATAACGATTTTCTTCGAAAATCAGATTGAAATAGATTTCATAAATAGGTAATTTCACTTGAAAATAACCGTTTGTTGACATCCATTTCCATTTTAGAACCTTTAAAAATATTTTATTTATTTGAATTATTGTTTTATTTCTAATTTCGAGCTTTGTTTCTGATTTTGCTGAAATTTGAAGAATTCTATTTGCAATTTTTTGCTTTCTGTTTTAATTTGATATTTATTTACATTTTTGTCCATCGGTAGTAATGTTTAAAAAATTTCTCGATCCAAGCAAATTATCTGGCTGTGAAATCATGTTGTGTGGAGTTTTTTTTCCCCCTCTCGTCTTACTTCTTATTTTATTCTTTTTCCTTTCTTCTTCATCTTTTCTTCTTCTTTTTCTTTTTCGTCGTCTTTTTCCCCCTTTTTTACTGTTTCATTTATTGGGTTTTTATTTTTTGTCTACTTCATCATCTTCTCCTGCTTCTTTGTCTTTATCTGTTTTCATCTTTTTTCTGTTCTTTTACGTCTCCACCTTTTCCTTTTTTTTATCACCCCCCCCTTTATTATTCGTCTCATTTCGTCTTTTTTATATCCAGGTTCTATAAAGTTTTCTGTTCATATTCATCCGTTTCTTTTTCGTTCGTTTTCTTCTTTTTTGTTACGTATTTTCCTTCTTTTTTTTTCGTACTAATTCATGCCGATATCACAGTGTTGTATACAGGTACAAGACTCAGCATGATTTATTTCACATGTTTATTACCTGTAAAAGGCTAGAGCATGAGTTGGCCGTTGCCAATGCTGATGGAAAAATGGTGGGATCGTTCTACATCTCGAGTAGATATCTCACTACTGATGCAATCCTCTACCTGCATGAGAGACAAGTACGTCCAAGGATGGAGTACCGTTGCCACATCTGTGCAGAAGCTGTTAGAAGTAGCTTGTCCTGCCTTGACAGGATTCAAAGTAGACTTAATAACCTAGTTGCAGATGCCCTTTTATTTTCCCCGACAAACTCTTTCGCACAGAGGAGACCTTGCGAGCCTGTCTCTGCTTTATCGTTATTTTCATAACAATTGCTCGTTTGAGATCCAGTCTATGCCCCTCCCCCGCCTGCCTGTCACTAAAAAGACTCGTCTAGTTGAAACCACTATCACCACTTTCCCCTACTCTTTATTTGTGCCTAAACAAAAATATAGATTTCATGAACAGCGCTTCTTTCTGAGATCTGCACGCTTACTGCGATTACTACATGTTCGAATTAACTACTGTCCACTTTAACCCTTGTCCTCGAGTGGCCTCCGAACCTTGACAAGTAGCGAGTCCTTTGTAAAAAAAAGGAAAACATGGTAAAACAACGAAAATTATAAAGATTACGACAAAAATCCGCAAATGATCCGTTTTGCACACGATGCATAACGGCTCAGCGCTCACCCGTGCAAAGATATGAGCTCGCCCGAAGAGCATAAATAGACTTTCCGTAAGAGGTCCATGCTTACACCATAATAGGCGTCTATTACACTTACTCTGTTTCTCCGTATATTCTTGTTTGTTCATAAAATACACCTTGGTTTTACTAATCTTTGGGCACGCGCCTTTATTTATGATTGTACTACTTGGCGACGGGAAACTCGAATTGACAAAGGTATCTAAACATGCATTTAACGTAACGTGACGTACTGACTAACAAAAAGAAACAAGCATATATATATATATATATATATATATATAAATATATATATATATATATTCTTGAGTTGAGCATATTGAGAAGTGATACACGAATTACCATTAGCGTATATAGCGATGCTATTTATGGAAACAAATCGAGCTTAGGTATTCGGACGATGTCAAACCATCGTTAATTCACGATCCGTACGGCAACTGCTGATTAGCGTAATGTTTTAAAGCCTTGACTACTGTACGGACCGTCGTGATTCGATCCTGACTTGAGGTAGTTGCCTGTCTAGCAGCACTGACGAGCTGTGATACAGCGAAACAGTGATGTATGTGGATGACTATATATATATATATATATATATATATATATATATATATATGTGTCTCTCTCTCTCTCTTTTTTCTCATTTTTCTTAAACTTTTTCTTCTAGGGGATGGGACACCCAACCGGATGTCTGACATTTACCCCTATTTTAGTGAGTCCAACCAAGTGATCTTTTCAGGATTCTAGCCGTCTCTTTCAGTGCAATCGTTTGTATTTCACTTGCTCTTGGTTCACCGGGTATGCTTGCTATGTAATTTTTAAAGTTCTTTTTCATAAACCCAGTTGCTCCTATGATGACTGGTATAATTGAAACGTCTTTTAATTTCCAATTTCGTTTCATATCATACATAAGTGCTTGATACTTTGTTATCTTTTCCCTCTCAACTCTGTTAAGCCCTGTATCATTGGGTACACTGACCTCAATTACGGTCGCTTTTTTTTATGACTTCACCGATCCAAATGTTTGGCCTCCAAACTCCCCAGATCTTAACCCCATGGATTATTTTGTATGGGGCGCAGTTGAGAAAGACACCAATCACTGCGCCAGTAATACAAAAGCACAGTTAATGGATAAAATTAAGCTAGTTTTTGAGGCTCTTCAAAGGGAGACTGTAGCATCAGCTTGTTCCAGGTTCCGAAGAAGTATTGAGGCTGTGATCGATGCTAATGGTGGTTATTTTGAATAAAACTTGTTGACAGTAGTGTAATTTCTGTGTCTGTTATTTTTTTTTCAATTCATTAAATTTTGTAGTTACATAGTATTTTATCTGTTTCCTTACGAAACCGTCAAATTTATCCCAAACACCCTGTACATCTGAAGAAGGCAGGAGGTTACATCGATCGAAACGTTGTGTAAGTAACGCACAAAATGCATACATCAGTAAGAATGTTTCAAATAAAACAAGGAATTAACCCTGATCTAATAAATTCAGGAACAACATTTTTATTGTACTGACCTGCTTGAGTTCGAAATATTATTTTTCAATCTTAATTTTTTTTTTTTTATGGAAATCTTCGATGCTCTCTCAATAGATGTATTTTTTGATGACGTGTCCAATTTTGATTCCATCGCAGAAATTATTTTTGTAGAAATAACATAGGGGAAAATATGACAATCTATATCATTATAAAACACAAATGACCTTGTTACGAGTGATGTAACACACTTTCCGGTTTAGAACATCCGGTTGCGCATGCGCGCATAAACATTAACCCATAACTACGTAAACAAATAATCGCTTCTTTTGCAGATTTGGATCTGCGCACTGAAATATTAACGTTATTATTTCGAAATTATTATTAAGTTAAGCAACGTTGAGCCTGATGGGTTACCATTTGGGAAGGTTAAGCGCTTTATGTGCCGCGAGGTAAAATACCAGACTGAAAAACTGGTGCGGTCCATCCTTCTCCCGAGGGTTGATGGGAATCTCTTATGCTGTGATAGGCGCCCCATCTAGTGATGGCGTCACGATAAAAAGTACCCTCGATAGCCCTGGTGAAGCATCAAGTATTCAGCTCGGGACAAGGTTTGAATTACACTAGAAACTCGTGTAGTGAGTTCAATTTCGGCTACGGCCGCACTGGATGGATGGATCCCGTAGCGGTTACAACCTGACGAAGGCCATAAGAATAATTAGCCGAAACGTCATGAAGCATCAATAAAAAAGATGAGGATAATAGTCTGCAAAAAATAAATGAGTAAAATATACGTCCTGGATAATGACGTGGATGTGTATTGAATAGCTGATACGTCTGTTGCATTAAATATGGTTGATCACATATTTTAAATATACAAGGTGCATTCAATAAATGTCCAGACTTTTTATCGTATGTCCACTTCTATTGATTAAACACACCAAAAAAACGCTAGATATCATCGAAGAAAACTCCTCTGATGGCAATACACTTCGTGTACCATTTTAATAACATCTGGAAGGTTCCATGGAAGTTTTCTTGTGTGTGCGTGTCAACGACTCACGTCACAGCCTCTTCCATCTCCTCAATTGTCTGATAATGATATCTCTATAGGTTTGTCTTTAGCTTAAGGAATAACCGAAAGTCACGGGGAGCAAGGTATTGCTTATAGGGATGGAGAAGAACAATCTTGAGGCATATCTTAGTCATATAGTCAATGACAAAGATAGAGTTATGGACTGCACCCTTGGGAGACACTTCACGCAAGGCTTTTTTCATCTCTATTTCCTCGTCAATAATTTTATGTACAGTTCCCGCATCAAATCTTTCACTTGTTGTATGCATAGATACACACGGTCTACATCCATGAAATTCCTTATTTTACCAATCAATTCGATGTTTTTGCTTTCCTACTCTTTCCACACCTCTCATAATCCATCACAGACACCCTACCTTCTTTGAATCTCTTATGCCACTCAAAATGTGATGCACCACTCATGTAAGATAGGTCCAAAGAAGTATGAAGCAGTACATACGTTACTTTGGATTTTTCCCCCAATTTTTATGCAGTTTTATTGCATATCGTTTCAATACATTGTCCTCACGTCCGACTTGATTTTTAGAAATTTACCAACTGTGACAGCCAGCCTTAAGTAGGATGTCTTCCAATTCCTGTTGTAGTTTTTTTTCCCCGAAATCATAAAAATGAGCTAGTTATCTGATCAATAACATACTGAATTCTCAAGAGCCTACAACTATTTGAAATGCGTGTACCAAAACAAATCTGGAAACTTGAGTGCATTTCGTAATTTAAAATTTTAGATAACGCCTAAGATTAGAATGATTTCTTTAGTAACACTCACGCCATTTTATAGCTCACTTGCAGGGAAATCAGCCATTGCCCGGGATTGAATGATGACCAACCAATATTTCACCCTCTTTATTGTCATCGAAATCCGTGTAAATCGCATTAACTTAGTCCAAAAAATTGCATTCCATAGAACCTACTGTTTCTTTCATACAATTATTTGATATAGCCTTCTTTCCAGTTAACGAAAAAAAAAACATTAAGAAATTTACGTGCGGGGTTTGAAACTACAGACACCATAATCCAAAATAAACAACACAAAAACAAAACACACGTAAAAACCTTTGCAATTAATGAAAAAAGATAAGGAATTTCGTGCAGAGTTTGAACCTACAGACCACGCCATGAAAAAAATTTTTTTAAATATAAAACACGCTATCAACTTACCCACAGTAGAATTTTCACGGTCCGTTGTTCTATCATTGTTGTTAACTGACGACATGGAAAAAATGGCTTTACCGATGAGAGATGAATAAATATTAACGGTTTTGATTATCGATTATCGGTAATTATCGGGGGTATTCTTAGAAAAACTTACCGAATATCACTCCACCCCAGACTTATACACTAAATTCTGTAAATTTTAAAGAAAATTTGTTCAGCTGTTTCGGAGTCTATAAGGAACGAGCTCACACAATTACGTTTATATAATTGTAGAGATTATAAATAATACCCACTTTTCTCTGATACGTTTGGGTGTTAAATACGCATTAATTTCTCACTTTTCTTAATTTTTAATTCTTTGACCTGGTGCTCAAAACTGAGAAAAATACGTTTTTAGTGGAAACGTGAATGTAATGGATTTACTTTTGAAATATCGTAACTCCTTATTTTATTCTTTAGTCCTCATATTCCATGGTCAATGTAACTCCTTTTTTGTAGGTCGTAATCTATCCATTTAATGCACATCGTTGGATAGTTTTTGTTTTTGTTGATGTGTTTAACTTGACGTAGTATTCTTAGCTTCTTACGTTAAATGGTTCCATACCTTACCTGGAGAGATATCCATAAAAATAGTTTTTATTACTTATGGTATTCTAAAGTTATAATCAGGATTCGGTCCTGGGGTTCGGGAAGGAGTGAGTCACTCTCGACAACAGCACGTTTCTGCCCTCTTCTTTTCCAATCGACCACACCTGGCCTTTCGTCACACCGCACAATCCGAACGTCAGCAATACAAAATTCTTTTCAAGAGATGTTCACGACTTTTTCTCTCTGCTCCCCAAAGAGCGATGCAGATACGCCCGGTACGTTTCTTTTTTTCTTTTCTTCTTTTCTAATCATATACCCCACACGCCCCCCCTGATCTTTGAGATCAATAAGACACTTCATAATCCTTCATCCAAGCAGGCCTCCTCCTCTCACGTTGAGGCCTCTAGGGGACAACTTCTTAGTGGTTGATATTTTCAGGTTCACTACAGATATTCTCGTCCAGTTGCAAAGAACCACAATGTGGGGCTAAGTCGAATTGGGGTGCATCGTTAGCTTCTTGGTGGATATCGACTTCCTCCTCTTCACTGACATCACTGCGCACCGGCAGGATTACACGACGCAGGTCTAGGATATGCCGAGGAACGCCATTAACCATTACATTGTTCTTTGACTGCGGTCTCGTTACGACTCCCCTCCCCCAGCGAGTGGTACATTTTGCATTGGGAGGCTTTACCCACACCTCCTCGCCCACTTTAATGGTAGCTTCTTTACCCTAAATTCCTACCGTTTTGTTGCACTGATGCCGCCACTTATATGCAAAGATGGCTCTATGAGGCACAGTTGTCTCATCTTGTCTGGTTTTCGGTGAGATGTTGTACCAAAACACCGCCTCCATGGGTGAAATGTTGCTTTTTTTTCCGCAGCAGCCTTGATGGTGCGATGATTCCTCTCCACTATCCCATTGCCATTTGGCCGATATGCTGCCCTAAAAAGGTGCCTTTCTCTCCACCTCTTTAAAGGCTTCTGATCGGAAAACGGAGCCATTGTCGATTAACAGTTCCTCAACCGGCCCTCTTTCCAAAAATATTTATTCGATCTCTCCGATCGCCCATACAGCTTCTGCCTTGACCTCTGTCCATATGGCAAACCTTCCCGGTCCAATCGACAGATACAGCTTATGGCGATAATGGGTCACATCAATGGCCAATCGCTTCCAGTCCTCTGCAATGTGTAACTCTCCCGCTTCATGTCTGGATGGTCCGGGGTCTATCGATTGGCACTCCTGACAGTGCTCCACTACCTCCCTGACCTCCTTTTCGGTGGTTTCCGGGTAAACCTCTCTTGTCAGGAATAACGTCCATTCTCGACCAAAGTGGTGCATTTCGTGATTTCTGGTTCTTTTCTGATAGGATCAGCACTACAGATACCTTCAACTGGAATTCCGCTATCAAATCTGCAAGTGTTCCAAGCGCATTTCTGCAGCACGTCTGGTCCTAACTCTCTTATCGCCAGTCACTGCTGACCTGATCCATGAAACTACTGTTGCCGAATCGGATTTGATTTCAATCGTTTTCAATCCCCACTTCAGGGCCAGATTGATTCCTTTCATAGCGGCCTCCAGTTCGGCTACGTTGATATGGGAATAGTCGTTTTTCTTCCTTAACCACTCCACATCTTCCACAGTTACGCCTCCCATCTCTAATACGACGCCCAATGCCAGACTGCTGGCATCACACCAAATCACCCCCGCATCTCCGCCGCTGACGTACCATTCCCTCTTTACTGGGTCTTCTTTCGTCCCTCTCGCGATGTTTTCCTGTAGCATGTTCGTGACCTCCTTCGTCACACTGCCCTCCCAGCCATCAGTGCCCGTATGTCGTTTAATAAAGTCGCACGCTATCCTGAGCCAGCCGGCGATTGGATAGTGTCCCACCAGTCTCCCGCAGATCGAGAAGCGTTCTCGTTTTGTCAGGTCGGTTCCGATTTCGGGTATTGCATTCCCTCGTCTAAAGACAAGGCTTCCTTTGCAATCTCGGCATAGTTTCAACCCCAACGCCGCTCCTCCATCCATGGACTCCGCCGGTTTTGCAGTCAACCCATTCCTCGCGACATGGCCTCTCACCTTCTCTGCTGTCACCTCTGCTTCCTCCATGAGAATGTCGTCAATGTACGAACTAGTTGCCTTGTCCACTGTACAGTCTTTATGCAGCACTGTCTTCAGCACGGCAGTCATACTTTTTGGGGCTGAGCTCAGCCCAAAGCCTAACCACGTCAGGCAATACAACTTCCCCTTGTACCGGACCAATTGATGTTTCCAGAGTTTTTCATCTACATGGATATGGAGATAAGCCGACTTCAGGTTCACAATCTTAGTGGCCTGCTTCATTCTCCTCCACTTCCTCATCACCTTTTAGCATACATCAATCCCCTGTCCAGTGTGGCAGGCTACGTATCTGTTTAATTCTCTGAAATCCAGTACCGGTCTAACTTTATTTTTTGTGGGTTGAACAACCGCCAGTAATGGTAGCGCTCCTTTTCCTTCCCCTGTCCACGGATTCAGAATTCCCTCCTCTACCCACCTTTCGACTTCTTCATCAAAGCCTTTTCTTATTTCTCCTCGCAGTGTTTTCTCGTAGTAGCTTACTTTGTTTTGTAGTTCCTGAGGCCCGGAGATCCATTTCCATTCCACCGTTCACCTCTCACCATCGAACCACGCCAGGAAATACTCGTCCTCGATGCAGCAAGCCTCTTGTCTTTGTGTTTTGATATTTCTATCAGCTTCTACTCCTGCCATTTCTACTGCGCTGAGGCGTCCAAAAGTTACTTGAACCACTCCCAACGTAGCGCCCCCCAGTTGGTTGATCGCACTTACACCTAAACCCACATCAACATCACCAACCAGACGATCCAACACCAGGGCTCGTAGTCCAATAGGCACACCTTGCACCAGCTGTTGTCTCTCCCAAGCATTTCACCTCCCTGCCATCCACGGTCTTTATAATCTTGGTTCCGCTCAATGATCTAGCGACATTTTTTGTTACCAACGTCGTGGTGCAGCCTGAGTCAACAAGAGACATGGCTTTCTTCCCATTGATCACTACCGGTAACTGAGGCAACGCTTCGTTGTGGGCCATTTCTGCATAGAAGGGGGAACCACTGGCGCAATGGACCCCTTCACTCGTTTTCCTGGTCTGGTGCAGCAACGCAATAGCGGCTAATGTGCCCCACTCGTCAACATCGGTAGCAGATGACCCCCGGTCTCGGCACTTTACAGTCCTTGAACAGGTGAGACCCTGGCATCGGAAACACTCGATAGCAGGCCTCCCCTCCTGTCGCCTCGCTGCCTGTCTCTCGTCATTCAAGTGGGGCCTCGTGCACTTATTTCCACTCACAGCTGCAGCCATGGTTGGGCCCTTGACATTCTTGACTAGGACTCTGGCGTGGACCAAGAGGTCGTCAACTTCCATCGTATTGATCTCAGTGATTCTCTGCATGTTCGCGGAGATTTCTTCTGGGAAGCCATTCACTAGATATAGCTTTACCGTCATCTCCAGACTCCTTCCCACGTAACCAGCCAATCCTGCCAGTCTTCTGATCTCTGCAGCAAAGACATCAACAGACTCGCCTGTCCACCTCAAACTTGCAAGCTTACCGAGTGCTTTAAATGGACTCTCAGCGAAAGCGAATTTCAGTCTTTGCTCCACTGAGGCAAGGTCTCCCTTATCTTCATCGCGCACATCTCCTGGTAAATAGTGAGGGCTTCTCCCTCTAAGTATAGCGGCAGCATGGTAACCACGTCTTCGATTTTTACAACCTTGCCACCATCTTTAATTTTTCCAGCCATTTAACTATGTCACACTCCCCACTGAAGGGTCTCAACATCTGAGTTGAGAGTCTCCAGTTAGCCATTTTAACCTGCTTGACTTGCCGAAATAGCTTCTAGGCTTATAATCAGGATTCGGTTCTGGGGTTCGGGAAGGAGTGAGTCACTCTCGACAACAGCACGTTTCTGCCCTCTTCTTTCTCAATCGACCACAACTGGCCCCTCGCTACCAATATCACACAGCACCATCCGAACGCGGCAATACAAAATTCTTTTCAAGAGAAGATGTTCACGACTCTTTTCTCTCTGCTCCCCCAGGGAATTTTTCCCTGCTTTTATATCCTCTTATCTAGAAAAATGGAAGAGGCAGGAAAAAAAAAGAATAGCTTCTTCCATCATGCTCTGCCTTCCCAAGATGCCCTTCGCGCATACAAATGCGCTGGCTATCCTTTCCTTCTTCTTTCCCAAAGAGCGATGCAGATACGCTCGGTACGTTTCTTTCTTTTTTTCTTCTTTTCTAACCATTTATCTGTCTTTTGTAACGTTATATCTTTGTTTGTCACTATTAGCAAGTAAATAGCATTTTTATTTTTGTAGGCGTTCAAATTCTCTGGAAGAAACTTTTTTCTCGCGTAATATATTGATTTGCAAAAATTCCCAATATGACGTTCGATATAAACAAATGGGAATTCTATTTATAAATTCGAGAATGACACCTAAAAAACAAATAGTTTTTTAACGTGAGTCGTTCAATTTTACTGGAAGCAATTGTTTTCTCTTTTCCTAATTTTTTTCAGTTTTTCGTCTTGAGTCTCAAATTACCAATTTCTATCTATTTATTTTTACCCGTAGTCTCGTTGACCGTAAGGGGCTCATCTAGAGAAACTCTCACTAGGTCTCCCCACTCCCAGCCGTACTATTCTATTGTGACGGTGCTTCTGAGCCTCAGACTTGTCCATTCCTGATGTTATCCTCAAATCTTCTCTTCCATCTTCCACGCCTTCTTTCTCCTCTTCAAGATCAGGCTGTCATAAGATATTGGCTTCCTGACACAACATGCACCTAACATTGATGCTTTTTGTTTTTCGACTTCCTTTTACAAAACTTAATTATGTTCCGCAAAACCAAAACCAAAAACAACAACTCACCTTTTCCTGTTGGCATCCTTCCCATTCCCCCTTTCTCTTTCTATCTTCCTCACTTTCTGACTGGTTTCCTGTCTTAAAATGTATCAAATATTAATATTCTTTTGCTCAAGATGGCAAATGATACATAAACATAAAAAAACTTCCTCTATTCTAAGAATAATATTAAGAATAATAGAATTTTTCTCGTTGTCTTATACGGTCCCGAGCAACGCCGGGTGGCCTTGCTAGTCCACTATAAAGAAGCCAAACCAAATACTACAAACATGCAATTGAAGATACAAAAAGCTTGAAGAATAAAAACCTTTCAATAACTAGATGCAACATAAATATTATTTCCAGAATCGGCATTAAATAACCCGAAAAGTGTTGATATGCCGGAAAACAAAACGACCAATGAAACCTTCCTACTCTTACTTTCACTGCATTACCGTCTTAGCAAGTCCAGTTTATCTCCTGACATGGCCATGCAACTGTGATCTGCGTCATTTTAAAGTAGCTAAGAGAGTTCAAGTTACTTTATGCAGTTGTTTCTTTTCTCGTTTATAAGAAATACCAAGTATGTTTTTTTTACAAAGGAGTCAATACTTATCAAGGCCCGAAGGCCAGCCGAGGATAGGTTATAGAGTGTACAATAGTGAATGAGATAATGTCGTAGTTATCGTTAGTAGTAAAAATTTGGTAAATTAGATTACTTAAGGGGACGGTTCATCAAGAATTTATTTACATTGGACTTGAAGACTACTAAATTGTAGTCAACTGGAAAATAGAAAAACGAAAGAGAGTTCCACATGCGTGCAGTTATAAGAAAGAAACTTTGTTCATGAAATTTACGTTTTGGTTGAGGCACAGATAAAGAGTGGGGAAAATGATTGACAGTGGTTTCAGCTAGACGGATCTTTATCGTGAATGATTGGCGAGGGAGGGACCAGAGACTGGAGCTCAGACGAGCACTTGCCATGGAAATAACGATGAAACAACGCAGTCTGATTCTTGATTTAAGTGATATATTTCTATCTTTCCGCGTTTAGTTTAGTTTTGTGAGGGCTACGGGTGTTTGGAAAATTCTGGATAATATCTAAGGTTTGGGACCTTCCCCTGAGAGCATTGCCTCAAGACACGTAAAACTGTATAAATCAGTCTATTTCTTAGCATTTACTTTGATGTCTGTAGTTATGCCATTATTGTTGTTTGGTATCAGTTTTTTTATCGGCACTGATCTGCATGCCATCCGCTGTAAAAAAAAAAAATCCATTTGTTCAATTAAGTATTTTATGAAATAATAAGTGAAACACGGATGCCCCCCGTGAGTACACAGTAAACGAGGGAATAATGACTAAGTTCAGCATAACCCCCTCTCCTATTTAGCACCAAATGTTCTCAGAGGACGTCAAATCCTGGTGAAAATGGGCTCAGTTTTTAGTCCCTATTTCCCCTTTACTCCTCACATTAATGATTGGCCTTGTGCCTTATTTGCTTAGTGGGGGAGCAAATAAATACTTCAAAGTGTAGTATCTGTTCCGGTAGATACCACAAGCAAAGACATTGTGTGGGGGCGACCCCACATATAAGACCTTGGTCAATGTAGGGGAAACCCTTCATACCAATTGCCACTATCCAGCTTCCCTACTCCCCGGGGAGTTGGTCCCCATTTCCCCTTCAGTCCTCACATAAAAAATCGGCTTTGTGCCTAATTTGCTCTGTGGGGGAGCAAATAAATACCATCTGTTCCGGCAGATACTGCAAGCTATGACTAGCTATGACAAGCAAAGACCAGATGTGGGGCAGCCCCACATGCCTGACCTTTAACCAGCTCCCATTTCACACCTCTCGGGAGCTGGTCCCCTTTTCTCTTCCCCCTCCCTTCACTCCTCACATTAAAAATCGGCCTTGTGCCTAATTTGCTCGGTGGGGGAGCAAATAAATACCATCTGTTCCGGCAGATACTGCGAGCTAAGACCAGATGTGGGGGAAATAGCACATACCTGACCATTAACCAGCTCCCATTTCCCACCTCTCGAGAGCTGGTCCCCTTTTTCCCTCCCCTCTCCCTTCACTGCTCACATTAAAAATTGGCCTTGTGCCTAATTTGCTCGGTGGGGGAGCAAATAAATACCATCTGTTCCGGCAGATACTGCAGGCAAAGACCATATATGGGGGCAACCTTGGTCAATGTAGGGGCAACCCTTCATACCAATTGTCACTATCCAGCTCCCCTACTCCCCGGGGAGTTGGTCCCCATTTCCCCTTCAGTCCTCACATGAAAATCGGCCTTGTGCCTAATTTTCTCGGTGGGGGATCAAATAAATACCATCTGTTCCGGCAGATACTGCAGCTATGACAATCTATGACTAGCTATGACTAGCAAAGACCAGATGTGGGGGCAACACCACATGCCTGGCCTTTAACCAGCTCCCATTTCCCATCTCTCGGGAGCTGGTCCCCTTTTTCCCTTCCCCCTCCCTTCACTCCTCACATTAAAACTTGGCCTTGTGCCTAATTTGCTCGGTGGGGGAGCAAACAAATACCATCTGTTCCGGCAGATGCTGCAAGCTATGACTAGCTATGACTAGCAAAGACCAGATGTGGGGGTAACCCCACATTCCTGACCATTAACCAGCTCCAATTTCCAACCTCTCGGGAGCTGGTCCCCTTTTTCCCTTCACCCTCCCTTCACTCCTAACATTAAAAATTGGCCTTGTGCCTAATTTGCTCGGTGTGGGAGCAAATAAATACAATCTGTTCTCGCAGATGCTGCAAGCAATGACTAGCTATTACTAGCAAAGACCAGATGTGGGGGCAACTCCACATGCCTGACTTTTAACCAGCTCCCATTTCCCACCTCTCGGGAGCTGGTCCCCTTTTTCCCTTCCCCCTCCCTTCACTCCTCACATTAAAAATTGGCCTTGTGCCTAATTTTCTCGGTGAGGGAGCAAATAAATATAATCTCCTCCGGCAGATACTGCAAGCTATAACTAGCTAGGACTAGCTATGACTAGCAAAGACCAGATGTGGGGGAACCCCACACGCCTGACATTTAACCAGCCGCCATTTCCCACCTCTCGGGAGCTGGACCCCTTTTTCCATTCCCCCTCACTTCACTCCTCACATTAAAAATCGGCCTTGTGCCTAATTTGCTCGGTGGGGAGCAAATAAATACCATCTTTTCCGGCAGGTGCTGCAAGCTATGACTAGCAAAGACCAGATGTGGGGGCAACCCCACATTGCTGACCATTAACCAGCTCCCATTTCCCACCTGTCGGGAGCTGGGCCCCTTTTTCCCTTCCCCCCCGTTCACTTCTCACATTAAAAATCGGCCTTGTGCCTTATTTGCTCGGTGGGGGAGCAAATAAATACCATCTGTTCCGGCAGATACTGCAAGCTATGACTAGCTAAGACTAGCTATGACTAGCAAAGATCAGATGTGGGGGAAACCCCAAATGCCTGACCTTTAACCAGCTCCCATTTCCCACCTCTCGGGAGCTGGTCGCCTTTTTCCCTTCTCCCTCCCTTCACTCCATACTTGTAAAATCGGCCTTGTTCCTTTTTTGCTCGGTTGGGGAGCAAATAAATACCATCTGTTCCGGCAGATACTGCAAGCTATGACAAGCTATGACTAGCTATGACTAGCAAAGACCAGATGTGGGGGCAACACCACATGCCTGGCCTTTAACCAGCTCCCATTTCGCACCTCTCGGGAGCTGGTTCCCTTTGGTCCCTTCCCCCTCCCTTCACTCCTCACATTAAAAATTGGCCTTGTGCCTAATTTGCTCGGTGGGGGAGCAAATAAATACCATCTGTTCCGGCAGATGCTGCAAGTAAAGACCATATGTGGGGGCGACCCCACATATAAGACCTTGGTTAATGAAGGGGCAACCCTTCATACCAATTGTCACTATCCAGCTCCCCTACTCCCCGGGGAGTTGGTCCCTATTTCCCCTTTACTCCTCACATTAAAAATTGGCCTTGTGCCTTATTTGCTTAGTGGGGGAGCAAATAAATACTTCAAAGTGTAGTATCTGTTCCGGTAGATACCACAAGCAAAGACATTATGTGGGGGCGACCCCACATATAAGACCTTGGTCAATGTAGGGGCAACCCTTCATAACAATTGTCACTATCCAGCTCCCCTACTCCGCGGGGAGCTGGTCCCCACTTCCCTTTCACTCTTCATATTAAAAATCGGCCTTGTGCCTTATTTGCTTGGTGGGGAACAAATAAATACCATCTGTTCGGGTAGATACTGCAAATACCATATGTGCCCCCCCTTACATATAAGACCATTGCTCTTGTAGCCATCAGTTATTGTAGAATATTCATACTAATTGTCACTATCCAGTTTCCTTTTCGGGGGAACTGCCCCCCCCCCTTCACTCTCCAGTTTAAAAACGGCCTTATGCCTAATTTTCACAGTGGGGAAGCAAATAAATAACCGGTTTCTTCGAATTCAATTGTTTGTACTTGGTTTAATAGGTAATTTCTGAAATTCATTTTCATGAGTCAAATTGCTAAGATAATAGCTGGAATTATCGTGATTTTTCATTTTAAATTCCAATTTCTTTTCATATGGTACGTAAGTCTTTGGAATTTCGTTATCTCTCTCCTTCAGCTCTGTGAAAGAGACACTACTACAGTTAGGGTTGCTACCTTCTTTTCTCCTGTCCGATACCACTACACCAGTTAGTTTTGTTTTAAATGTTTGTTTGCATGTGAGAAATTTAATAGTATTAAAGCTTTATTAAAGAAAGATAACACTACAGAAAAAACTTGTTTATACTTATAGAATATAACGTCAATTTTATATTAAAATGTACAAACACACACGCACCCCCCATATATATATATATATATATATATATATATATATATATATATATATATATATATATATATAATAGAAAGCTGAATGTCTCTGTGTGTATGTGGGTGTCTGGTCACGAATAGGCTCCTATATGGTTGACTATTTTAAACAACTGATTATATATAATGATAGAAGATGTATCGACACACGAATGGGTATGTTTTATCTGGCAGAACGGTGGTTCATTAACATTGTGGTGTTTGCGTTGGGCCTGGTCCACAAAGTATGGAAATAAAAAATTAAAAAATTTAAAAAATCGTTTACAAGTGTTTTTGATATAGATGTACATAAGAATACATTGATAAGTATGTTTTAACTTAAATAGGGATGGTATAATAAAATTGTGAGGTCTGCGTTCGCGCCTGGCCGCCATAGAATGAAAATAGGCACAAACTTTAATAATGACTTTTCATATCTATCTGCGTAAGTATACTTTGATAATTATGTTTCAGTTTGAAAGAAATATGGTATAATACAATTATGGGGGTGTTCGTTCACGCCTGACCTCCATAGAATGGAAATATGTCACAAAGGTTAACAAGTTATTTTTTTAATATAGAATCACAGAATATTGTGATAATTGTTTCAGTGTGAACAGGTATGGTATAATAAATTATGGAGTTTATCAATTTTATTTTTACTTTCATCATATTTTGCTTTGGTTTTGATACCCCCAAATTCGAAGCTATCTCTTTACAACCCTTCCTTTTCATAACCTATCATACTTTTATAAATCAGAGTCCATTTTGTGTAGGCTGTTTTTCACCCAGTCAACGACGGGTACTTTTGCTAGTATATATATATATATTTATATATATATATATATATATATATATATATATATATATGTATATATATATGTTCACTGTTTATTGGAAGGGGTTCAAGCAAAGCGCTCGATTATAAAGAAAATAGTTTTCAATATAAGAACTTAATATCTATTTATTTTTAAAAAACTGTACAAAAGTCAGAACATTTGTACCAGATAAAAAGGAAAGCAATTGCTGACGAGAGTCTAATATTTTTTTTACCATTAACTTCCCGCCTTATATTAGACTTTAAACAGACGGAACAAATGCTTCTTCTGTACATTTTTAAATAATATGGCATATGTACTCGACGCTGCCTGATATTAAACGTTACGTTGCATTCCTTTAAACAAATGAAGTCAAAAAAACGAAAAAATAACTTGTTGTTTTTTTTTCTAAACAGTTCACTTCTTGTAAGTACGAGCTGAGATAAATACAAAAACCTAAAGACTGTAAGTCAAGTACGATAACTATTAGGCCAGCTTGATAATGCTTGTAAAAGTATTTTCAAACCGACTCATTCTTAACATAAGTAATCTGTCATTTGAATGATTCGCGTATGCGCAGTCTTGAAACAGTTGACAGAAAGATTCATATCTGATGACCCTCCAAGTACGAACTTTTACATTTTGACCCCTCACCTGCACTTCCTTCGAGATGAAAACCGATTAAAAGTGTTCCACGTGTCTGAATATCCTATATACCAAATTACAAGTATGTAGATCAAAATTTCGTTGAATATATTACTTGAGAGTTGTTTTAACACATATAGACACACACACATTCTCACTTTTATATATCGACTAGATTGGGTGCCCGGTGTTGGCCGGGTGATTTGAGGTGTGTGTTGAGCAAAAAAAAATGTGCGAGTAGGCAGGCAGGCTCGGGCCCGTACCGCAAAAGAGGAAAAGAACGTTAAAAAAACGGACGTCTTTGCTATTTGGCCGATCGCCAAATTGGAAGTGACGAATATTTAAATTAAAGCTAATCAATCAAAAAGAGGAGGACGACTTTCGAATATATTGGCGAAAAATGCGACACCCCGATGTTGAAAAGTGCCCAGTTGAGGGTGGAGGAATTAATTTTTTCGATATTTGGCAGCCGAAGGGTCGAGCTCTAAAATGATACCGATCTCGTTAAAATCCGTCGGCTATATCGAAAGTTTTAGGCAGACATACAAACATGATGATACAACGTCTTGTCAGACGAGTGCCACTCCCTCAAACGCTATAGGTCCATGAGCCCAAAAATAACTTCCATCGCCACATGACCATTTTAATAGACAAACGCCTGAGGGAATATCTGTACACAAATGATGTTACAGAGTCTTAGCTTTGTATGAAAGCTAAGTTTCTCTCTCGGTTCAAAATGTTGAGATCCAGCAACAAGCAAGAGCAAGACAGCCAGCAACAAGTTAAACTGCCGACCAGCTTAAAGCGGGTACTGGTCTCCCGCTTTATGGTTTTTTAAATCAGAGATTTGCTTCTCCTAGAAAGATTGCCTTCACCACGGCTTATGGGAGTCCTCTCCGCCCCAACACGCACATACATAAACACAAACGCACACGATGCTAGTTGGCCATTGACCCCGAAAAAGGGTTCATTCGGCCTTTGGAAGTTTTTTTTTAATCCTTCAAGAAGACTAGCCACCCTCCTCACCAAACGAGTCTGGTGGAGGAACCAGTTTAGTCGCCGGTGACCCGACCATGAGGCAGGTAGTACTGGGTTACATGGTACCAGTAGTGCATAACATGACCTGACATACAAACATACATACATACATTTTAACAGAAAGTTAAGATTTATATGATAGAAGATTAGGTTATGCTTTCGTTTAAATGAGCAAAAGCACTTTTTTTTACTTTCATCTTTTAAAAATAATTATTTATCGTTATACGTTCAAGTTGATTGGACGCAATATTTTCCCTCTTATTTACAAGATTTTTTTTAAAAATTACAGACATGACTTACAAATTGCAATCGCCGAGCAAATTTTTCTGCTTAATCTTCCACTGGACGCGTTCCAATTTCAATAATGGTCGACATCGATATCAGCAGAAATTCCTGGAGATGATAAGTTGATATGGAAATAACGCTGTCTTTTGATTAAATCTTTCTTATTTCTTTCTGTTATTATTTTATTTTTATTTTTTTATTTATTTTTTTTTTACTCTTATAATTTTCATGAATCGAACAATCCGAGACAATTCATCTAGGTTTACCATGTTCCCAGATGGAATTTAAACGGATAAAAAAAATGGAAACAACGATGAATAAGAAAAACCAATAAACGATATTAGCTCATCGATTTTGTCTTTTGCATTTCTTCCTTTTTGTTCGATTTGTTGCTGTTTAGCAAAAAATGTCTCCAAGTAATTGCGAAATTAATACAACAATCGATTCATCGTATCAATTTAATTAGAATGTCATCCACCAAAGATATGATAACCTATTTGACGAGCGATGAGAAGCTGGGTCAACGTTTGTACCTGTCTCTTTAGCTTTAATATTCGTAACCATCTATAAAAGCAGCGAAATCGCATACATTCATATCAGAAATACTATGTTAGCTAGTCTCGATTTTGGCGAGGGTAATGCTGAGTGCATATGTGGTTTAGCCGCTTCTAACGCTGACAGTTTTCTTCAGCAAGAAACAACTCGCAACATAAAATTTGTGTGTTATACAAATATGCAAAATTATTATTTTATTTTTTGCCTCGTGTGCGCGTGCCGAAACTGTAAACGGAGAGGGGGCAAAAGGAGAGGGTGGATTCAACAGCGGGCTCGTCTAAAGTCGCTTTTGGACTTCTGGCTAGTCTTCGTCTAAGCCTATATATATGACCTGTTCTCTAACAGGTTTTTCACTCCCAGCAGCTATGGATGTTATTGTTTTCCACCACAGGTGGTTATTTACTTGATGTATACACATTTGGCGACATCAGTTTAGACAGCTTCACTCCATCACACAGTACACGTTTGAGTAATTACTGCCATGCGCGCGTGTGTGTGTGTCTGTGTGCACAGTTTCAATACGTCACAAATGACAAATCAGATTTTCTTTTAAACTTGTAAAAGTTTTCCTTTTTTCTTAAATCATTATGTCAGGTTTAATAGCGTATCTCTAGTAAAGGGGTTGGATTCTGCTACTTGTCACGTTAGTCGTATGTTCAATTAGAGTCCATGCAAAACAAACACGGGTTGGTGCATCTACCATTGTTCCCCCACTCTTAGACAGGGTCTCTAAAATTGTTAGAATCTTATAGGCCTCGCACTGTTGACCCAGTTCCAACCTCTGTTGTATCGCCGCAATATCGCATTTGCTAACGGCTTTTACAGACTGAAGGTGTTAGTCTATGGTTTGTCTCATTGACTTGGAAATGTGTATATTCTATTATAAAGTGTGGTTTGGTCCTGGATATGACCTTAAACTATATCCAATGGTGATGCCCCAGCTTGCGGGCTTTAGGGAGTGTGAGGCCACCCTTTAATTGATGTTGCTCCCAGGTTCACTCTGACCCGGAGTGGTAGTACCTGTAAGGGTCCCAACTGTGGGTTAAATAGAAACCGACTTGAAAAGACAAATATATTCTATTAAGATTTTTTTTTCTTAAATAACTGGATTCGGCTTTAAATAACCTGAAAAGGGTTGATGTGCCGTAAATGAACCAACCATATATGAAGTGTGGTGTATAAGATGACATTAACACGAGATAACTTAGGACAAATTTTTCAGGTGTACTTATCTTTTAATTTATCTAAGACGACATATCCCCACACGTAATTTGGCGTAAATTTTCTGCGTTCTATCAATATATAATTGTTAAATTGTAACGTAGTTCTTATCGCAAAGAAAGAGATGATAGGAAAAATCTCCACTCATATTGAAACAAAAGTATTTTGGTGTTTCTAACAACAATTTTTTCGAAATATTTAAACAGCTACTTTCTCCTTTTTTTAACCGTGTCTGAATTTTTTTATCTCAATTTGTTTCAATTGTCTTATCACTTTATTTTCCTGGGCATGGGGCATTCTACCGGATGCCACCCATTCTCCCATTAGTTTAGTTACTCCAACCGAGTGATCTTTTTAAGATTCTAACCGTCCCTTAAAGTGCTATTGTTTGTCTTTTGCACTTTGTTCACCGAGTATATTCGCCAGATAGGTTTTGAATTTTTTTTCATTAGTTTATATTACGAATCTTAGAATTTGAAATATATATTTTTTGTTATTTGTTTTAATTTTCTTATTGTATTTTTCCTGGGGATGGGGCATTCTACTGTATGCCAAACATTCTTCTTATTTTCATATATAATACATTGAAAAAAGCCTAAAATGCAAAAGTTCACTTACTCTAAACGAAAACATGCATTTCGGACGTGCTCCTGTCATATCAAAGCACCTACCGTTGATTTTAGATGCCTGGCATTACTTACTGTGTGCGGGTACTTGCTTGAATTTAACTTTGAAACGAAAAAGTCAAGTATCATGTTGCAATTGTGCTTTAAACAGAAACATTAGTTTCGAACTAGCCTCTGCTATATCAAAAAATCTACTGTTGATTTATTATGCCCGGCCTTTTTTTGCTTATGTGGTAATAAAACTTCTCAAACGTGTAATGTTAGGCTGTGTAAGGTGTTAATTTAAGTCAAAATCGGCGTTCCTTCTTTCATCAAATAAGTTCGATTATTGATTATCGATACTTATCGAAGGCATTCCGATACAAAAACCATCTCTGAATAGACATTTAAAGTACGTTCGTGTGAAAATTCATAAACATCAAACCAGTTGTTTTGGAGGTTATAGGGGACGCTCATAGACACACGAACACACGGACAAAGTTCGTTTTATATATAGTTAAGATACTTTATTCTATATTTTTTCTAACTACTAGCAGTTCAACCTAGCTTTGCTCGGGCCTTATGTACTATTCATAACTTGCTCTTCGTGTGAATACACTTTATGTAAGATTTTAAATGTTTAGACCGAAATTTGTCTGGGTAATTTCGTAGAGACCACCGAGGTCAATTTTTTTTTAACTTTGACCCCAATTTTGACCCCTTAACATTTATATACTTTTGGGCGCGAATCAAATTAAACAGTTTGATGTATGCCCAAGTAACCTACATTTAAAATTTAAAGTGTTTAGACCCAAAATTGGCATAGGAATTTGGTAGAGTTCTCACAGGTAAACTCGTTGACCTTTGACCCCCTTGCCAGACAAATTTCTGGGCGAAAACCGATACAAAAAATTTCCCAAACCTCTATACCCCTTATGCCAAATCTCGAGTTTTTAGACCGAAAATTGACCGAGTTATTTAGTAGGGAAATGTACACAAACACACACACACACACACACACACACACACACATATATTTTCACTTTTATAGATATACTATCAGTTCAGCCCGGCTTTGTTCGGGTCCTATGTACTGTTCATAAATTCATCTGCATATGTATATATTAAAAAGTGTGCATATGTGCGATAATGCGTTTCTACAGAATAGGCTTCCTTAACTTCCATAGAAAAAATTGGTAAGGACCGCAGTGATCAATTATTTTTTATTTTAATTTGACTCCAATTTTGCTTACTAAACATTGATTGTTTGGGTCTTAAATCAACTTAAAATGTTTGACCCATGTCCATGTAACCGAAATCTAAAATTTCAAGTGTCTAGACCAAAAATGAGCCGAGAAATTTGGTAGAATCTGCAAAGATCAACTCTTTCAAAATTGGCTTAATAGTTTGCTAGAGACTACAAAGGTAAAACCGTTTGAACTTTGAACCTGTGGCAGACAAATTTTCAGGCAAAAAATAATTAAAAAGCTTGCCAAATGTCTTAATACATTTTATATAAAATTTCAAATATTTAGACCAAAAATTGGCTGAATAATTTGGTAGAGGCCGCAGAGGTCAATATTTTTTTTCAATTTGACCCTAATTGTTACCCCTTAGCATTTATTATTTTGGTGTCAAATAAAATTATAAAATTAGATCCATCTCCAAGTAACCTACATCTAAAATTTCATGTGTTTAGAACCAAAATTGATGTAGAGTTCTCAGTGGTACAATCGTTGAACTTTGACCCCTAAACCGCCAAATTTCTGGCCGAAAACCAATAAAAAAGATTTTCCCAAATGTCAATACTCCTTATGTCAAATCTCGACCCTGTAGACCGTCTATATAAAAAAGACATATAAGCAATATTGAGTGTTTTATATATGGTTTAATTTAAAATCTATATTACCTTCATTTAAAAAACATGTAAGCGACATTGGAAACATAGATAATCGAATCGTGAATAGAGTTTATGTCCATATAAATAAATTCAAGCAATAATGAAGCTCTATAGATACAGTAAAATCTTAGATGGATATTACACTCTTATAAAAACATTTAAGCAATTTTTAAAGTTTTATGCATGGTCGAATATTAAATAGATGTTTCCTCCACACAAATACATTTTAATAGAAAAGTAGGCTTTTAATATCAATATCTGAGTTAGAAAATTATATATATATATATATATATATCATGATTGCAACGTCTTGTCAGACGAGTGCTACTCCCCCAGACATTTAAAATCCATGATTCCAAATGTCTGAGGGAGTATCTATACAAATATGATGTTACAGAGTCTTAGCTTTGAACGACAGCTAAACTCTCTCTCGGTTCAAAATGTTGAGATCCAGCAACAAGCAAGAGCAAGATAGCCAGCAACAAATTAAACTGCAGACCAGCTTGATGCGGGCACTGGTCTTCCGCTTTATGGTCTTTTAAATTAGAGATTTGCTTCTCCTTGAAAGGTTGCCTTCACCACGGCTTACGGGAACCCTCTCTACCCCAATATATATGTATATATATAGTACGTTTTAAAAATATATATGTCACGAGAATGAAACGTGAAATATTCTGTGTAGCTTAATTGCCATATATGTTGTTTCATGACATACTACGTAGCTCTACTTATTTATCGTGCACTGTTGAAGTAAATACTGAAAATAAAGAAAATACTGAAAATTTACGCCTAAAATTATATCTTTATTGTGAAGTCACTTTGCACAGCCGGCTTTGTCATTTGCACATATTTCCTGTGATCCATCTCCAAGTAACCTACATCTAAAATTTCATGTGTTTAGAACCAAAATTGATGTAGAGTTCTCAGTGGTACAATCGTTGAACTTTGACCCCTAAACCGCCAAATTTCTGGCCGAAAACCAATAAAAAAGATTTTCCCAAATGTCAATACTCCTTATGTCAAATCTCGACCCTGTAGTAACGCTTCACGGGTGCTCGACCGTACAGTAAAGTCCTTACTTTGACATTGACCTTGACCTTGAAAGATAGTGTGCAACATTCCCAGAGCGGTGACCTTGTTAGCTTTGATCATGAGCGATCCAGTTGTGTTGGCTTTAGGGGAGTATATGTACAGACGCTATGACTGTGATTTTTTATCTAAACCTTGATAATTGGTATGGACCATCAAAAGCTAAGGGTCCATCGTCATGACATGTTTCCTCATGAACGGTCCAGTGATATTGACTTTAGGAGAGTATATATACGTAGGACATGACGTTGGCATTTTTCCTTCCCATTGAAAACTGGTGTGAATCATCCCTAACTAGGGGATCATCGTCCTGTCAGTTTTGGTCATGATCGGGGTGCAATGGTGTGGGCTGTAGGAGAGTTTTACACAGACAAAAGGCGAACGCTACTATATATATATATATATATATGTATATATATATATATATATATATATATATACATACAGGCGAACGCTGCTATATATATATATATATATATATATATACTCCTATAAATTGTTTTTTTTGTGTTTATTGATATTCATATTAAAACCCCTTTTTTCTATTTATTTAAAAAGAAAATAAAATTTCTTTATATATGGGTTGTGGAAGTGCATCCAGTAGTAAAAGATCTAGCTAATTTGCATATTCTTTTAAACATTCATTTTAATTTATTCCCTATTAGTTTTTCCGATTTTCTTATGTGATGGTCATGTTTAGTTAAGTATTACGTGTAATTATATTCATGCAGATATTCTAAATGGTTTATACTTGCATAATATTTGCGTAAAATCTTTACAGTAAAAAAAAATATTACTTCCATATATATTTATGTATGCGTATATATTTTTGTTTAATCTATCTATCTATATATATATATATATATACATATATATATATATATATATATATATATATATAAGTGTGTGTCTGTGTGTGTCCGTGTACATTTCTCTACGCAATAACTCTGTCAATATTTAGTCTACAGGTACTGAGATTTAGGAAAATCGATGTGATCCGTTTTCGGCCAGAAATTTGTCTGTTAAGGGGTCAAAGTTCAACGATTTGACCTTTTAGAACTCTACCAAACTCCTCCGACAATTTTGGGTCTAAACACTTTACATTTTAGACATTGGTTACTTGGGCATAGACCTAACTAAATAACTTGATTTGAGGCCAAAACAATACATATTAAGGGGGTCATAATAAGGGTACAAATATTTTTAATTACCGTTTGTTTTTTTTTGTTCTTTTTTGTTTTTTTGCTCAGAATACACCTCCAAACACCCGGGCAACGCCGGGCCAAAATGCTAGTATATATATATATATATATATATATATATATATATATATATATATATATATATATATATGACTTCTGTTGAAGTCTGACGAAGTTGCTGGATCGGTGATACGATTCGGTAACAGAAATATGTCTAACTGAGTTGATAAACTGTAATAACATAAAAATATATATTTGCTCTGCAATTGTATTGAGCATTTTCTTCAGTTTTTACTAATTACCATTTTTGCTAAAAATATATATGGGTGTGTGTGTATGTGTGTGTGTGCGTGTGTGTGCGTCCGTCCGTGAGTAGATTAATGTTCAGCTCGTTCGATAGTTTAATATGATTTCAATACAATTTAATGAATGAAAATAATTATTATAAAATTTTAACAAAAACAATTCCGAATTAGTTTCTTATCTTGAAAAAAATTATGTCATCTCATCAAGTTGTGGCGACGAGTGTGGCATGATAATGCGTTGCGATCCTCATCAATCACACAAGGAATCACCATTTAAAGGCATTTGACTAATTATGCCCCATTCCCTGGAGAGGATAATTCACATCCAGGGCGTGTTAGAAGAGTCATAGAGGTCGCACCGGATTAAATTGCCAGATTCGTAAGAGCAATCCGACTCAATGACGCCGAAGACGCTAGTTCTTGAGCATAAAAGCAGTGCGCGCAATTTCTGCCGTACCGATTGGATTCTTTAGAGATAATACAGGTTGGCGGACAAATATATCGACGATAGCACCGTGAATAAAATTCACAACTTTTACTGAAATCCAACCATAGTTGGTAAAAATAAATTTCTGTTTATCACTGATTGGTCAAGCAAGTGCCTATCCTGAATATTTTATCATTCTTATTTAATCGCCACGTTGTATTTTTACATGGGGTCAGCGCTTATCAAGACCGACAACGACTCATGGTCAAGGATTAATGAGTGATACAACAGCGTAATAATAGTTATTGGCGGAAATTAAAAAGAAATGGATTGTTTAGGGGAGCAGCTCAACAAAAACTTGGACTTGTAAATGACCATATCATAGTCAGCTGGAGAGCAGCTCAGCAGACCAGAGTTCCACGACAGGGACAGTTTTAAGACAAAAATGTTCATGGAGTTTGCGTTTATGGTTAAGCACAGATTTAATATATATGGGCACTGTTTTCTTTTCAAAAGTATTAATACATTAACTAATACATGTAAAAAAAAAACTCTGCTCTTTAGACTCCAGTTCTAATTCCCTCTAAAAAATGTCATATCTATATATCTATAAAAGTGAACGTGTCTGTCTGTCTGTCTGTCTGTCTGTGTACATTTCCCTACGCAATAACTCTGTCAATTTTTAGTCTATAGACTCGAAATTTGAAATACCGGCTACTGAGATTTGGGAAAATCGATGTGACGGGTGTCAGCCAGAAATTTGTCTGTTAAGGGGTCAAATTTCAACGATTTGACCTTTAAGAACTCTACCAAACTCCTCCGACAATTTTGGGTCTAGACACTTGAAATTTTAGATATAGGTTCCTTGAACCTGGATCTAATTTAATAAAGTGATTTGAGCCCGAAACTATAAATTTTAAGGGGTCATAATAGGGGTCTAATTAAAAAATAATTTACTCTTTTTTTTTTTTTTTGCTCAGCATACACCTCCAAACACCCGGGCAATGCCGGGCTGAAATGCTAGTATATATATATATATATATATATATATATATATATATATATATATATATATATATATATATATATACTAGTAAAAGTACCCGTTGTTGACGAGGTTCAAAAACAGCCTACACAAAATGGACTCTGATTTATTAAAGTATGATAGGTTATGTAAAGGAAGGGTTGTAAAGAGATAGCTTCGAATTTGGGGGTATCAAAACCAAAGCAAAATATGATGAAAGTAAAAATAAAATTGATAAACCCCATAATTTATTATACCATACATGTTCACACTGAAACAATTATCACAATATTCTGTGGATCTATATTAAAAAGAAAACTTGTTAACCTTTGTGATATATTTCCATTCTATGGAGGTCAGGCGCGAACGAACACCCCATAATTTTATTATACCATATTTCTTTCAAACTGAAACATAATTATAAAGTATACTTACGCAGATAGATATGAAAAGTCGTTATTAAAGTTTATGCCTATTTTCATTCTATGGCGGCTAGGCGCGAACGCAGAGTCCACAATTTTATCATACCATCCCTATTTACGTTAAAACATACTTATCAAATTATTATTATGCACATCTATATCAAAAACACTTGTAAACGTTTTTTTTATTTTTATTTTTTATTTCCATACTTTGTGGACCAGGCGCAAACGCAGAGCCCACAATGTTAATGAACCACCGTTCTGCTAGATCAAACATATCATTTCTGTGTCTCGATACATCTTCAATCATTATATGTAATCAGTTTTTTAAAATAGTCAACCATATAGGAGCCTATTCGTGACCAGAAACCGCCCCCACACACACACACATCCAGCTTTATATTATAGATATATAAGAAGATATATATATATATATATATATATATATATACATATATACATATATATGTATATATGGGTGTATATATACATACACACACATATATATATATATATATATATATATATATATATAAATAAGCAAAATTTAATTTCTGTTAACGTAAGATGAGTCTGTTATCCCAAATTGATGGTTGAATTCGATCTCATTTTTGCATGAAATACGATTATTGCTTAATACGTAACTGTGCACACACGGATACTAAAAAAATTTGTTCTGAACGCATTACCATTATCAAGTTGTCTTCAGTGGTTGCAGTCTATCAGGCTGACTTTGCCAGCATTCTAACCAAAGACCACAAAGTCTGTGGTCCGCTTCTTTACTCGCTACGCCACGAAATGCTTGACTGACTTTATTTAGAAATATTATTAACAACAAATTTATATTATTAATCAGACCCTATCTCTACTTCCTTCTGTCTATCCATCTATCTATCTATCTATCTAATATTATATAAAATAATTTTTTGTCTTATTTTTTCTTCCTTTAAAGATTGTAATGCTGAGTATGGGGCAGCAAAACCAGCTGGCAACATCGCCATTCTTTTTTTATCGAAACCAACCGAAAGCTCTTTTTAGTATTCTCCTTGTTTCCTTAAGTGCAATTGTCTGGATCTCTTTGCACTTGGTTCACCAGAAATATTAGTTAGGTAGGACTTCAGGCTCTTCTTCATAAGCCCTGTGGCATCGATAATAACTGGTATGATTGATATCTCCCTAAGATTCCAGTTTCTTTCCATATCATACATGAGACCAGCTCTGTTCAGACCTCTATCATAGGGGACACTCACTTCAACCAAGGTTGCCACTCTCTCTGACTTATTCCATATAATTATGCCAGGTTTGACAGCAGCATTTTCAAGGTTGGTGGCTGTATGAATTACATGGTCGTAATGTATGGTATATAAGTCATTTCCAACTGTTCTTTCAAGTTGATGTTCCCAGAATTTGCTGCCACATTGGATGTTAAATTTTTTTACAGATGGTCAAGTGGACGTACTTACATAAGCCATCATGTCTCACTGTGTGGTAGCCATCCCCTAAAAGAACCTTGTAACTTGATACTTGACGGCTCATACTTCCCAATTCAGTTTGGCAGAATCTGCATTTGTTGTCATTAGTCATCAATCCCTGATCTTGAGCCGCCAGTATAACATTTTGTTTGTCTATGAAAACGTTCCCTGTAGACTCAAAAACGACTGGGTCTACTTTATGATATTTCTCACGAAGCTACTATATGGGCTTTGCGGTGTTCTTAGATAGGTTTTATGTCGTAAGGTATTCGATAATTATCGATAATGAAAATAATCCGATGAAAGTAGGAACAGATGGTTTTAACCAAAGTTAATATCTTATGCTGCTTAACACCACAAGTGAATTTGAGAAGTGTTATTATCACACACGACGAAGCCAAAACGTATAAACTCAACACTACGTTATTTGATATGAAAAGGGGTGCGTTCGAAATTAATGTTTGTAATAAGGCAAACTTTCTAATAAAACAAACTTTCTAATAAGGCAAACTTTCTAATAAGGCAAACTTTCTAATAAAACAAACTTTCTAATAAGGCAAACTTTCTAATAAGGTAAACTTTCTAATAAAACAAACTTTCTAATAAGGCAAACTTTCAAATAAGGTAAACTTTCAAATAAGGCAAACTTTCAAATAAGGCAAACTTTCTAATAAAACAAACTTTCTAATAAGACAAACTTTCTAATAAGGCAAATTTTCTAATAAAACAAACTTTCTAATAAGACAAATTTTCTAATAAAGCAAACTTTCTAATAAGGCAAATTTTCTAATAAAACAAACTTTCTAATAAGGAAAATTTTCTAATAAAACAAACTTTCTAATAAGGAAAACTTTCTAATAAGGCAAATTTTCTAATAAGACAAACTTTCTAATAAGGCAAACTTTCTAATATACCAAACTTTCTAATAAGGCAAACTTTCTAATAAGACGAAATTTCTAATAAAACAAACTTTCTAATAAGGCAAACTTTCAAATAAGGTAAACTTTCAAATAAGGCAAACTTTCAAATAAGGCAAACTTTCTAATAAAACAAACTTTCTAATAAGACAAACTTTCTAATAAGGCAAATTTTCTAATAAAACAAACTTTCTAATAAGACAAACTTTCTAATAAGGCAAACTTTCTAATAAGGCAAATTTTCTAATAAAACAAACTTTCTAATAAGGAAAATTTTCTAATAAAACAAACTTTCTAATAAGGAAAACTTTCTAATAAGGCAAATTTTCTAATAAGACAAACTTTCTAATAAGGCAAACTTTCTAATATACCAAACTTTCTAATAAGGCAAACTTTCTAATAAGACGAACTTTCTAATAAAACTAACGTTCTAATAAAGGAAAATTTTCTAATAAAACAATCTTTCTAATAAGGCAAACTTTCTAATAAGGCAAATTTTCTAATAAAACAAACTTTCAAATAAGGCAAATTTTCTAATAAAACAAACTTTCTAATAAAGCAAACTTTCTAATAAGGCAAATTTTCTAATAAAACAAACTTTCTAATAAGACAAATTTTCTAATAAGGCAAACTTTCTAATAAGGCAAATTTTCTAATAAAACAAACTTTCTAATAAGGCAAATTTTCTAATAAAACAAACTTTCTAATAAGGAAAACTTTCTAATAAGGCAAATTTTCTAATAAGACAAACTTTCTAATAAGGCAAACTTTCTAATATACCAAACTTTCTAATAAGGCAAACTTTCTAATAAGGCAAACTTTCTAATAAAACTAACGTTCTAATAAAGGAAAATTTTCTAATAAAACAATCTTTCTAATAAGGCAAACTTTCTAATAAGGCAAATTTTCTAATAAAACAAACTTTCAAATAAGGCAAATTTTCTAATAAAACAAACTTTCTAATAAAGCAAACTTTCTAATAAGGCAAATTTTCTAATAAAACAAACTTTCTAATAAGGCAAACTTTCTAATAAGGCAAATTTTCTAATAAGGCAAATTTTCTAATAAGGCACACTTTCTAATAAGGAAAACTTTCTAATAAGGCAAACTTTCTAATAAGGAAAACTTTCTAATAAGACAAACTTTCTAATAAAAAAATGTTCTAATAAGGCAAACTTTCTAATATAACAAACTTTCTAATAAGGCAAACTTTCTAATAAGGCAAACTTTCTAATAAAACAAACTTTCTAATAAGACGAACTTTCTAATAAGGCAAACTTTCTAATAAGACAAACTTCCTAATAAGGCAAACTTTCTAATAAGGCAAACTTTCTAATAAAACAAACTTTCTAATAAGACAAACTTTCTAATAAGGCAAATTTTCTAATAAGACAAACTTTCTAATAAGGCAAATTTTCTAATAAGACAAACTTCCTAATAAGGCAAACTTTCTAATAAGGCAAACTTTCTAATAAAACAAACTTTCTAATAAGACAAACTTTCTAATAAGGCAAATTTTCTAATAAGACAAACTTTCTAATAAGGCAAACTTTCTAATAAGGCAAATTTTCTTATAAAACAAACTTTCTAATAAGGCAAACTTTCTAATAAGGCAAACTTTCTAATAAGGAAAACTTTCTAATAAGGCAAATTTTCTAATAAGACAAACTTTCTAATAAGGCAAACTTTCTAATAAAACAAACTTTCTAATAAGGCAAACTTTCTAATAAGGCAAATTTTCTAATAAAAAAACTTTCAAATAAGGCAAATTTTCTAATAAAACAAACTTTCTAATAAGGCAAACTTTCTAATAAGGCAAACTTTCTAATAAAACAAACTTTCTAATAAGGCAAACTTTCTAATAAAACAAACTTTCTAATAAAACTAACCTTCTAATAAGGCAAATTTTCTAATAAAACAAACTTTCTAATAAGGCAAACTTTCTAATAAAACAAACTTTCTAATAAGGCAAACTTTCTAATAAGGCAAATTTTCTAATAAGGCACACTTTCTAATAAGGCAAACTTTCTAATAAGACAAACTTTCTAATAAAACAAATTTTCTAATAAGGCAAACTTTCTAATAAAGCACACTTTCTAATAAGGCAAACTTTATAATAAAATAAACTTTCTTATAACGCAACCTTTCTAATAAGACAAACTTTCTAATGAGACAAACTTTCTAATAAGGCAAACTTTCTAATCAGACAAATTTTCTAATAAGGCAAACTTTCACAATGATGCTTGTGTTTCCGTCAAGCCATCATCACCGCACAATAACAATGCAAGGCACTTAACAGTAGGTTATTCGATATGACAAGGGCGCATTCGAAATGAATGCTTGTTTTGAGCACAATTGAATCATGATACTTGACTTTTGCATTTAAAACTTTAATGCAAACCATTATATATCCAAATATTTTTTTTTTAAATCACTATTAGGTACGATACAGTGCAATGTACACTACAATACACTTTGAACTTAGTGACTGCGAGAAGCATATGACGTTTCCTGCCGGTGCATCGCTATGGGTCTCAAAATTTAGAAGCAATCAGTTGATTTGATTGGAAATAGGGTATTTCCTCGATTTTGATGATGATACAAAATATGGGAGTGTGAAACATTAGTTGGTCATCATTCAATCCTGGGAAAAGCCAGGCCACACGGCTAGTATATAATATGCTTTATTAGAATACCAGAATGGCATATGAAACTAATAGATTACATTACATCAATACGCTTATATGTTAAACTAATTTATTATAGATTATACTATGCATAAAATATGCTTAATTAAAAATACCCTATATACACACACACACACACAAATATATATATATATATATATATATATATATATATATATGAAATAAAATGGAGGTTGAAGGACCTGGATACTCAACGTTTCGCCCGATTTATGC
Source organism: Euprymna scolopes (assembly GCF_053919585.1). Lineage (NCBI taxonomy): Eukaryota > Metazoa > Mollusca > Cephalopoda > Sepiida > Sepiolidae > Euprymna > Euprymna scolopes. The sequence goes on from NC_136505.1 coordinate 97,390,026, forward strand.
GGGCTTCTTCAAGAGGGATGGTCATTGACGAGAGAGTCGGAGGATTGGGGCTATATATAATGATGGGGGAGAGCAGCGTGTTTTCCTTATGTAAATTAGATGTCATATATACATGTATATACATTTTATGAGAGAAGAACTAATTAGAGTAAACTAGTGTAGTGGATTACGTCTTAAAGATAAAATATCGTAGAGATTAAAAATTGTGTTTGGAAATATAGCGGTGATAGATTAAATAAATAAAATGACACGAGATTACGAAAGAATCGTTTTTTTTTTTTTTAAATTAGAAATAATTGAATTGGGATAAAATAGCGCAGTAACTTAAAAGATGGTATCTAAAAATAATACATAACAGATCCACACGACGTTTAATTGAGTCAGCTATAATCTCCCATTCCAGCAAAATAATTAAGCAAAGAAAAGGTTTTTTCCACGTTGCTCCCTTTCTGTCGAAAATAATTATCAAAGAAAACAACTTAGACACAGGTTAAACGCGAAAAAAAAAAAATTCGTAATTTCACTTAATTTTATTTTTATTTTACTTATTTACTGTATTTTATCATTATCTATTTTTAGACTCCATTTTATCACCTCCTATTCTTATTTTTAGATACCATCTTTTAAGTTACTGCGCTATTTTATCCCAATTCAATTATTTCTAATTTAAAAAAAAAAAAAAAAACGATTCTTTCGTAATCTCGTGTCATTTTATTTATTTAATCTATCACCGCTATATTTCCAAACACAATTTTTAATCTCTACGATATTTTATCTTTTAGACGTAATCCACTACACTAGTTTACTCTAATTAGTTCTTCTCTCATAAAATGTATATACATGTATATATGACATCTAATTTACATAAGGAAAACACGCTGCTCTCCCCCATCATTATATATAGCCCCAATCCTCCGACTCTCTCGTCAATGACCATCCCTCTTGAAGAAGCCCGCATAAATCGGGCGAAACGTTGAGTATCCAGGTCCTTCCACCTCCATTTTATTTCATATCGTCGGATTTAATCCAGCTCAACAATCATATATATATATATATATATATGCTAGTAATATGCTAGTAGTAGTTTACCTAGCAGGTAAAATCGATGTTGCTTGGGTGCTTTATATTTCTAATACTTTTATTGTCATTGAAATCAATGAAATTCGCCATTTTTCATTCAAATCGATTGATTGCCTACTCTTGTCGAGAAACCGCAACGGTGCACTGAAGCTTTAAATGCCTCCCTGCTGTGACTTATTACATTATACATTATCGTCTACATTGCACTGCATGCATCGCCCTGTTGAATTTACAAACTAGTTATATGAAATAGCTTGAATTCAAGTTGGAAATGTAATGGTTAAAATGTGCTCGAAGCAGAAACATTAATTTCGAATGCAGCCTTCATAGCAAAATCGAACTATCCCAACCTTTATTGCATTATGTCGATTGTGGTTTTTGATACTTATCCAATGCATTCCAATATAAAACCTGTCTACGAACGCTCTCAGACACATAAAGTACGTGTGTTTGAATTTTTAAAAGAAATCGGACTATCCGTCTTGGTGCCCAAAGGGAATGAATTCATACAAACACACACATACACACACAAAGTGCCTTTAAAACATAAGTAGTAAGATATACTACGTATATTGTTTATGGAATTATAAGCCTGTATATAATATATAGGGTCCCATTTTCTTGTATGTAAGAAGAACATAAGATAAATGAAAATGAGATTGGGATAGACCGAGATTCGAACATTGATAGCAAGGTTCAGAAATAGATGTAGAAAATGGAATGTTAGAATTTCGTATTGTTCAATTTCATATAAAATAGTTTATATATGTTTGTTTGTAAAAAGAATTTAATTGTTCAATTGTTTTTATAAAAACTGAATTAAAATAAGGCCAGCTAGAAAATAATGATTTACGCAATTTAGAAATATATTGAAAATAGGTTAGGTTGAAAAATAGGTTACTGTGAATTTTTTGTCTGCAGAACTGGTTTGGGAACACGTGCCGAACCACGTTGATTAGGCCACGTGAGTCGATCACGTTTTGAAGTCATAAATGACGTAATAGCAGAAAGGGGATTTCTCAATATAGAAGCTAGTCAGTCGAAGATAAGGGGCAGTGAGGCAGTCGAGTCCGGATCGAACAATCAACCTACTTGGTCGGACAGAGCTGACATAATCAGAGGAGGGTCCTTTTAGAAGAGAAGGGGTAGAACATTAAACATGTAGGAACAACTTTGAATTCCTTGACGTCATCATCATTCATTGTGATAATAAAGAAGCTATCGTCATGTTTTTGTAACTGTCGTCTTCGTGTCGTCATTCAACAATTAAAGTTAATGTGTAATAATCTTTAACGAACTTTGTATAACCCATCCTAATAATGTGTCCCCCTCTCCATCATAAGTAATGACTTTCCCCTCCTGCGTTAAAAGAACTGATCACCCCCATATCTATTCTCTAATATATGTGTTAAGAAGAAACACTTCAGAACTGTATAAATGTATCTTCCCCTCATCAATATGAGTGTCCCCACTTTATCTCCTGAATATGATTCAAACACTATGCAACACATCTTATTATAGAGTCGTGATTTAAACGGTAAAAATACAATGTTTGGGTGTAATCAGCTACATTTGAAACCGTAAATGCAGCATTCTAAGCTAGTGACGTTACCACAGTACAGACGTGACACGCATATATACTGATTAAAAATTTAAAATAAACTAAGATTAATGTACAGAGTGTATTACGATTTTTTTTCGATTTTGCCCCATTTTTGCCCCCTAAAAACTAGTTTAACCGACTGGATCTATGTGTCTTTACTCATAAAAGACAGTCCAGAAAAAATACAATCATTTGAGGCCCGTAATGCCGATCTGTGACTGTTAGTTTCAGAAGGGATAGAGTATGAAAATATGGAAACATACAGACAGACAGACATATATCCTTTTATATATTAGATTATGTATCTATAAGCTAGCATATAAAACCAATGGGTAGTTATATTTTTTTAAAAAAATGCATATGCCGCTCCCTATTTGGCGGTACCAAAATTTGTTAAAGGGAAAATTATTCCTAACTCGCATTTAGGTATAAATACACTTTCGTATAAATAATTGAATTCATTCAAAAAGTATCGCAAAACAGAAACAAATAACATCTAAATAAAAAAACGCCATACATTCAGTCATGCGAGATAGATTAGTGGTAGGGGGTACGCTTCTTACCATGAGTCTCGATTTCGAATTTCGTTAGATTCAGCCACTCTGATGAGTCGTAGATGACGAAACACGTGTCAATGGATAATTATATTTTAAAAATAATATATAGTGATATATATATATATATATATATATATATATATATATATATATATACGAATTATATGCAACACAAAAAAATGCACTTGTAGAGTTGTTAAAACTGGAAAAGAAAATGGGCAAGATTTTCTAGTAAAAAATATGATAAATTTATTACTTAAAATATTGCAGCATTAAGAATTTATTATATAATGTTATAAATTGAATTTAAAAAAAATATTCTGCAATATTTTAAGTTACAAATTTAATATATTTTTTACTATTATATCTTATTTTTTTCCAGTTTTAACAATTAGTCCTTAATTTCCATGTTTAAACGTAACCATATTATTTTTCATTCTCGAAGTTTTCTATTGTAATCCATGAATTTCTTCAGGCTTCCGAGAAATTCAGTTGTTATTTGTTTTATTTGAGTCTTATATTCTGCCACCATGAACAGGTATGTAATAACAATATAGGGCACTCGCTGCTTTCAATAAAATTCCCTCAATTATCTCCCTTTTGTGTTTTCATTCTCACTATTTCACTTGTTACTTCTCTTTCTGCGGCCGCAGTGAATTAGTCGCAACACCAGTCACTGAAGCCGTTTTGCCCTCCGGTCTTCATCAGATGTGACTATAACAACCAAGATGAGGAAGTCAGTCTGACAATCTCAATAAATGAAAACAATTCATCGAAAAAATACATCAATAACTATATAAAATATATATATAAATATATAGTAAGTTATAAAATATATATGGCGATATTCCGCGTTTCATCCACTCCAGGACTTTTCAGGCTTATGCGCGAAATTTTTGGTTGTTTGTCGTTTTTATATACGTATTGAGCACTTTTGAAGTAAATACTTAAAGTTTTAAACATAAATTTATACTTTCGTATACTAATTTTATGTGAGTAAATTAAGTAGTTATATATATATATATATATATATATATATATATAATATATATATACAAAATATATATATCAATAATATATATATATATAAAATACATATATATAAAATATATATACATAATATATATATATATATATATATATATATATATATGTATATGTACAGTATATTTTTTAATATATTATACAAAAAAGAATTACGTTATAGATAAAGAAAACAGCGTTGATTTAACCGAATCGATTTATTGAAAAGAAAAAAAACTCAGGATTAATTTAATACTTGACAAGTCGTTCGATGCAGAACATAATTACAATTCAAGCGAATGAATGAAATTAAAAACAATGCAATAAACAAACCATAAATTTACTTGGCGTCAAAAAAATAAAGATCGATTTTATCTTTTTTGTTTGTTCAACGCTTTCAGATATTTTTCTGTTTAATTTGTTCTTATCTTGTTCTTATGAAGTGTTATACGCTGCTATATTGACCTGATGAAATTGTAAATTTAGATACACTTTCCCGGATGCTGTCAAGAAAGAGAGAGAGCGATAGAGGGAGGGAGAGAGAGGGAGGAGATAGTAATAGTTTCAGTGATAGGAAGAAAAATAGAGAGGAAAAATACATATCTTGATACATACAGGGCCGAACGATGACATTGTCGTTCGAAAGAAAACAACACAAACTTTATTTTAAAACTTTAATTTAATTTATTTTGTTTTAAAACTAATTGAGAAAACAAATCAATTCAGGTAACTTGATTATGTAGTAGAGCTGATATCTATTCAATGTAGCTAGCTCCAGCCTCAATCACCGCCTGGCGCCTCACTTCGGATCCGAAACAAGGACGCATGCTTTTTCAATAAGCGCCTACGGAGTACTCGGTGAATGACAGCGATCAGGCTGGCTTTGGTGATGTGGGAGGTCATGTTGCTGATGTTATCGACGTATAACTAAACGAAGTAGTTCAACAAGTAAACATCGGGGGATGAAACGGGCCAGTGAGAGAAGAATACAACATCGTAGTACTCCTTCGGAAACCAACATGGGTCTATTTAGATTTGTAGGTCGGTGCCAAGTCCTGCTACAACACCCAGGATCTATTAAGGTATCACCATACCCTTCAGCATATCAATGTACACTTTGGTATTAACTTTCAAGCAGGTTTTCGAAGATGTGAGAATGATTGGTGTGGGTCTTATTTGAAACCACGCCAAAGATCATAACCGTGGTCGTCAACTTTGCTTTCATCACCCTGGGCAGGCCCTTAAATGGTGAACTATCTGGATTAGCATTTTTAGGGTATTGGCAATTGTTTTGTTGTTATAACTCTGATCGGTAGAGAGCATGAGTTGTATAGCGGCGTATCCCCGATCTCGTTCGTTGAACATTGTATATTTGGGAAGGCTAAGCGCTGTATGTATCCTTATACACTGTGAAATTTACTTTCGGTATGAAAATCAAAGAGGAGAGAGATACAACATATGAGAAATATTTGGAATCAAGTCTGCACTGGCTGTTACTTCAGATCATTTGAAACCATAGCAGCACATTTTTGTCTCCCCTCCATCAAGGTCAGAAAGGTGGGGAAAATATCAGATATTTTGTAATTCATATGCAAAACTAGGAAAACAAATGACTATGATTGAAGTATTGGTAAAAGTGCAGTATCTTTCCACTTACAAAAAATCCTTTAAATATACTACGTTCTACGTTTTCGAGGGTGTTGAAAATGAAAACAGCAGAAAAATCCCAGGAAATGAGTGGTTTCCAAGATGTAAAGAGATTATGAATTGCGCGATCATTTTTCTATATTAATTTAACGTAAACTGAACATCCATTTTACAGCCAAGGTGGCCATAAAATGGGTGCTCATTTTACGTGAAATTTTTATAGAAAGGCGATCCTCCTATTTCTTTAAAAAGTAATGTGTTACCATTAAATGTCACATAGCTCATTTTACAAGTAAGGTCATTAGATTTCCAACGAGCCTTCACTTGTTAAATTCTGATCAAACAAATTCTGATCGGGATTCAAACTTATAAAATTGCCCCAAAATGTTGTATATCCATATATATATATATATATATATATATATATATATATATATATATATATATATATACTCGTCGCCATATTAGACATTGAAATGCGTATATTTTTTGGTTCTATGGGCTAAAACTATATGACAGTTTACGGACTCTTAGAAGATGATAAACCTATTCTATGGTTAAAAATGTATGGCAATTGGTTAAAACTAAACTTATGCTTTATAACCAATAAAATATTCGCAAATTAGGATACATTTATATATACACAATATCCGAGCAAGCCAGCTATAATTTTGATGTTTTTTTTATTAATTTTGCTTCTGATTTTTGTTTGGTTGTCTCCCTTGTTGTCTTGCCAGTCCATTAATCTCCCCCCCCCATCTCTCTCTCGTTATCTCTCTCTTTCTCTCTCTCTATATATATTTGTGTGTGCACGCGCGTGCGCGTATATATATATATATATATATATATATATATATATATTAGGCTGGTGCCAATAGGTTTGCCGATTTAAAATTTCATCTTGAAAATGAAAATCAGTTGTCGTGAAACGCTTTATTCGACTATCTATTTTCGGCCATGCGGTAAGCTTTTGCGATAAATGCTGATGTCACTATCTATGTGACAATGTTAAGAACAGAAAAGATATTTGAACGGCTAACGTTCAGAAGTATTAATATTTCATGTTCCACGCAGTAGATCGTAATTCGGTCCACTCTCATTCTATCGCTAAACTTCCGCCCCGCCATTTCATAGATGACAGAAACGACGGCACCATGGAAGATTTGCCGAAAAATTTAATATCTCACTTTGGTCTTCTGAATCAGAAAAGCGGTCACAACAGGCAATGAAAATTAAACCTTCTGGCCGACAAAAAAGAATATATATATATATATATATATGTATATATATATATATATATATATATATATATATATATATATATTATTAGGTTGTATTAGGTTGTAGCAAAAATAATGTCATATAATGATATAAGTTGAACGTGGAAAACGACAATATTTTTGCACAAAACTAACGTATATATATATATATACACACAGACACACACATATATATATGCACACACACACATATATATATATATATATATATCTGTGTGTGTATATATATGTGTGTGTCTGTGTGTGTTTATATATATATATATATATATACATATATATACATTAGTTTTGTGCAACGAATGTTTGTTTAAAATAGACATTTGTCGAGTTATTTTCGGGCCTCGCTTTCGTAGTCGAATAGTAGAACTGTCGAGTGTTAACACGACAGTTCTAGGTTCAATCCTCGGCTTTGGAAAGGTGCTAGGCTAGCGGCACTGATGAGTTGTGATACAACGAAACAGGACCGATGGCCATACACACACACGTATATATATGTGTGTATATATATATGTATAAATATATATAAAAATGAAAGTGTCCGTCTGTCTACCTGTGTATCTGTGTGCGTACATTTCCATACGAAATAACTCTGTAAATTTTAAGTCTACAGACTCGAAATTTGATATACAGGGTACTGAGATTTGGGGAAATCTATGTGATCGGTTTCAGCCAGAAAGTTGGCGATTACGGGATCAAAATTCAACGATTTGACCACCTTTGAGAACTCTACCAAACTCCTCCGACAATTTTCGGTCTAAACACTCGTAATTTTAGATATAGATACATTTGACATGGATCTAACTTGATAATTCGATTTGAGCCTAAAACAATGAATGTTAGGGGTCAAATTTTAAAAAAATTAACCTTTTTTTTTGTCAGCATACATCTCCAAATACCGGGCAACGCCAGGCACCTATGCTAGTATATATATATATATATATATATATATATATATATATATATATATATTGTCTAAAATTAGGTTCAAGGACTATTTGAGGTCCACCTTAAAAAAATGTAAGTTAGATGTTAAAACCGGAGAGAGTCTTACTTTGGATTATGGACAGTGAAGAAGGGCCCTGCGGGAAGGTGTGGGTAAGTTTGAGGCTGATTGAACCCAGTACGAACGACTGAAGCGTGATATTCGGAAAGGGAATGTGCAAGAAGCAGTTTATGAGCTGGGGCACCAAATTGGTCTGGAGTGTGAGGCGTGCGAGAGATTATGTATGAGCAGAGCTGAGCTGATAAGCCACCAGAGTGCTCATCAGTAGAATTGGCCTCAAAAGAGTCTTGTGTTACCAGATCTTACTTGCATCAACTGCTGGCTGACGTGCAAGGCAGCAGGAAGTTTGAAACTGCATATGAATGTTCATAGAAGTGACCATCAAGCACATGCTGGTAGTGGCGCTCATATCTGCACCATGTGTGCCAAAGAACGCCAGAGTTTAGCTGTGCTTAAAAGCCACTTTCCTTCGGGTGATCACTGATGTGTCTTCACGTTTCTATATTTTTAATGCTATATCAAGTAATGGCAATATTCGAGAACGAATTTGCTGCCATTATATATGTATTATATCATTTATCTCACACAATATATAGTAAACTGTTACAGTGATATATATTGAAATAAAGTATCGTTTTTTTAGTTCAACTCTCAGTCTGTTGATCACTTAGTAGTTCTAAAACTATTTGATCGGGTCGATAACAACGTACTATGAGCCACGTTTTATATAAAGGCATGTTGCATATGGATAATATCTTACTGATAACACGTAAAACAAATAAGATCGATATAGTGGAGGATCCTAACACACACATTGTAAATGGATTAGTCAGTTTATAAAAGACGCTAGCGAGCAGTAATCAATGGAGGAGGATAGGCTTATCTTTATACTCCGGCATTCAAAATGCATTCAAGTATCTATCTTCTATTTCTTACATTGTGTCATTGCGTAAAATTAAGCTGTTATAACTAAGGCTTGTTTTGACACTCGAGTGTATATCCTACACAGACACAATTAATCAACCGAAAACAACATCACTCTACATAAAAACATATAAGATATCAATGGATATATATCTGAGCATCAAAACAAGGAAAAGAATATGCTGTTGTCATAAACCTGTTATTAGCAATAAATTCATATTATTGATAAACTAATGTATAAAATCGGTATCTATCTCTTCCATCTACTTGTCTGTCTATCTATCTATCTATATATCTATATAGCTATCTATCTATCTATCTATATAGCTATCTATCTATCTATCTATCTATATAATATTATATGAAATATTTTTGGTCTGTGCATACGTGTGTCTGTGTGTCTATGAAAACGTTCCCTATGGATTCGCAAACGGCCGGCTCCACTTATGATATTTCTCCAAAAGATACTATATGTGTTTCGCAGTGTTCTTAGATAGATTTATGTCGGAATGCCTTCGATAATTATCAATAATCGAAATGATCCCGTGAAAGTAGGACAGCCTAACATCACAAGTGTAACTTACTCGGTGTTTTGAGTCTGATTTTATCTGAATGATTGAAGGGTTTTGCTTTCATTTTTGTAAACCATGAGATGACGATGAGAATTCCTGTTATTTTCGTAAAAATTGAAAATATATTCAAAATTTGACCGTTACGGAATTCACGTTTCTTTCATCCGATTTTTTTTAAGCATCATATAAGAATTTCGCTTTCATTTTTTAAACAACCATAACTAAAACCAGGATCCCCGTGATTTTTTGTCCAAATTGGCAATGAGTTCAAATTTTCACCAGCAATGTGTAAATAACTCTACTGTCTTGTGGATGCCTTGGGAAAGTCCGTTTTTGAGTCCCCTTAGGCGAATAGATAAGCACTGCAACACTTTTCCGGGTACTCCTGCAGCTGCAATGACCCCGATCACATTAACTGTCTTTCCATCGGACTTTGCTATACCGAGGAAAGGGAGGACCCTGCCCACTAGGAAAACCTAGGTCTCTTTATCATCCGCCTAAGTCCGCATCCGGAGAGCCAATTCCAGTTTCTAACTCTATAGCAACAGCAGATACATTGCACGAGACTAGATGCATAACGCAATTGTTATATTAGAGATAAAAGGTTCCATCATACTATTCCCTCAGAGTTATATTAAATATTCTTAAGCGAAAAAGTACAAGTGAGAATTCAACCAGATTTTTATGAAGAACATAAGGCCGAGTTCGACAAGATCCACCTGAAAAAAAAGTTCGAGGGATACATCGGTCGAAAATTTTTCCAAATAAGGGTAAAAATTAAAAAGTAGTCCTAATAATCCGGATAATACAATGTATGGTTCGAATTTACAATTACCAAAACCAGCTGGTGTCGTTGGGGAATCTAAAATGGAAACAGTAGTCTATATAATACGAATTATACAGATAACCAATCCTTATCTAAAAAAAAAATTCAGAAACACAAAACACAGTGCTGTGTCCGGGGAGATTGGTTGTTGGAATCATGGAATATTTGAATGAAAAGGAAACAAGATCATTTTAGGTTAAATACTATTTATCACAGTCAAAACACAAGTTATATTTACAGCATGATATATACGTATTAGCGCAGCCGCCATCTTGTCTATTCTCCCAGAAACTCTGTAGTCTTTTTTTTCTTTTCATCTACATAAGAGCAATAACTCTTACATCCTATATTAGAGTTACTTCCCCTTATCATTAAACCGCGAGAAATTAACCTATTTTAGACTCAGTGGAGTCTGTCAAAATCAACATTGAACTGCGGACAATTGTGCATAACTATATATTTGCATATCTTATCTTGGATTTAATTAGTAGAATAGAAAACTTAGTCGTTTTTTTTATGTTAAATTGCTTTCTTTCTAGTCGACAGATCGACGAAGCGGCGACATATCAACCCGATGGGAAATTGATTGACAGGTCTTGCCACGCTGATACTTTCCAAATCTGTAAATATAATTCTACTAAATCTGTATGGAGTAGTTTATTTTCAGTCTTTCGGTCACTTATTTGTTCCAAAAGTACACAGCAAATTTGTAAACAAAAATGGACAAAGTTTACCCTTAATATGCAGGCGATGTGCATATAAAAATGCATTACTAAACCATCTCAATGACTGATTCAAAGTCTAGCGAGACCCTAAATTCTGTTAAAGATAATGCATACCCTTTATAAGTTTCTTTATCTGCCCAGAATTATGAACTATGAAAACAGAAGGAAACGTTCAGTGTTAATCATGATTGGGCATTTCTTTATAACTATAAAAATATATGGCTTAATAAACCCTGCAAGTATATTCTAATCCGCTCGCTCACTCTCTCGCAACAACCAAATAAACACCGGTTCACTTTAACTAAAGTCCTGGGCTAATACGTTTAGTATGTGACTTCGCTGATCACGTGTAAATGCTGAAAAATCTTCGGACAAAAAATAAACGGCTTTTGCCAAATATAGTCGGTGCCAAGTCGAGGAAATATTTCAGCAATATAAAAAATGCTGGCACCAGCAAATATAAAATATGTGACATTATCAGCCGGTTACTGGTGTGTTAACGACCCACGTTTTACCCTAAATGTCGTAGAAACGGTCCGATGATGGTGTGAAGATGGGCCACTCATTAGGGTCTGAGTATCAATAGGAAAAGTATACCTTAGATGTTGGCTGTAAGTGCGTAGCTCCTTCTTCTCTTATGAAAACGTCTTGATCTCTGATGGAATTCTGGCTGGAACCTTCCTTGTTTTTATGACCGCCTCATTCAACTTTTGACATTCAAGGCAACAGCACCGGTCTCAATATATATGAGAAATCTAATTTACTATTTGTTTTATAAAATGTATAAAATCTATATAATTATAAAACTCAAAGGACCTTGTAACGGGTGTTGTTACCCAACATCCGGTTTACGACTTCCGGTTGCGTATGCGTACATAAATATTAACCCATAACAGCGTAAACAAATAAACTCAAATCGCCGGACCGGTTTCGTTCGAACAAATGAACGTCCTTATAAAAGCGAATATCTTCAATTTGTTGAATAAAAAACTTTAAGATATGGAAAGCAAACATAAAAATTTATTACGAATAATACGTATAATCATCGACCTGTTTTATATATACGATATATATTATACTAAATAATCAAGGGGAGAATAGAACGTATTGTTTTACTGTGTACGTTTTCAGCGTCCCATTTTATTTTCCCATTTAAATTATCCAAATAAACAATTGTAAATACTTTCTGCTTTATTCTTTCATCGGTCATTTCCGTATTACGTTTTATTTATTTTAACGCAATTTTCTTTCAAATAAATATAATTTTACCCGTTGACAACCATAAGAGCACTTTACAACGGCGATTTACCCACCGCCTTCATTTATTCCCCATTTTTTATACGCCTTTCTTAAAAACATTCATACATTTTCTTTTTCACTACCAACATAAATAAATTACCCCGAGAATATGTTTTTTAAATTGCGTTACAAATAAATAATCAACGCGACAATAAAACGTATTGTTTTACTGTGTACGTTTTCAGCGTCCCAATTGTTTTTTTTCTCGCGTTTAAATTAAAATATATATATAAAAATTTGAATTTCACTTAAAGCATTATGGTATCTGTTCAGTACACATTTACCTATACGTATGACAAACCACTTACAATTCAATGGTTATAAGTTTTTTTTTTCCAAAATAAACAATTATAAACAGAACGACTCACAGAAATCTATCTATATCCTTTTTTTCATTTAAATATACTTTCATGGAAATGTTTCTGTTATGTCACAAAAAATAATTTTCTTTGCGTCACAAGTGTCACGCTCATACATTAATTCCATAGCTAATATAACATACTGATCTAACGAGTCACAGATAGTTTAGAATGTATATATATATATATATATATATATATATATATATATATATATATATATATATATACGTATGTTTAGCAGCTGTTTTGTTTTCTGATAAAGGTAATGTCAAAAGCGCCTTTCTAGGGATTTCACCAAAGTTTTATAGGATAGTGCTTTTTGAGGGGGATGGTTATTGCAAATCTGAGGTATCTGTTTTCTTTTTTACTTTTTTGTAAAGTTTATATAGTCATGTTTTGGGGGTATTTCATCTTGCAGATAATATTGGGTCATCAGGAGAGAATACGCACAGTTTCGGGCCTTCCTCTTTACGGCTTGTTCGCGTATCGCCCCACTATCACTGATATGAGGCCCACTTACCTGCTCAATACAATGAAAAGTAAGGACTTTTGATAATTAAACGGCTCCTGTTACGAGCAATGGTTCTGCCCATGCCGTTCTATGTCCAAAGGCTACGTCTGACATATTTGTTAGGACGCGCACATATCGAAGAAAACAATAATAATAATAATAATAATAATAATAATAATAATATACAATAATAATAACAATAACAATAATAATAATAATAATAATATACAATAATAATAACAATAACAATAATAATAATAATTATTATAATATACAATAATAATAACGATAACAATAATAATAATAATAATAATATACAATAATAATAAAAATAACAATAATAATAATAATAATATACAATAATAATAACAATAATAATAATAATAATATACAATAATAATAATAATAATAATAACAATAACAATAATAATAACAATAACAATAATAATAATAATAATAATAATATACAATAATAATAACAATAATAATAATAATAATAACAATAACAATAATAATAATAATAATAATAATAATAACAATAACAATAATAATAATAATAATACTATATATAGTGCCACAAAAACATTAAAATCTTTCCTTTGCATAGTTAGTGTATATTAGTCCGAACTTCACTTTGGTAAACGATTTAATATGAAGAGTGTCCATCTGATGTGTGTCAATTTTCTTGCAATACGATAGAATCACTAATTACAATATGTGCTCGCGCACTATAGCCCATTCTTGGATATTATTGCTGTTTTTGATGAATTTAGTTATTGCTGATGTGAATCGAGATAGCTACCAATATAGTATTCTTGGGCACTGACAACTGCTGACGAAATTATAGTCTAATAAGTTTACCATAGAAAACTGCATAACAATCTTATACGGACGTCACTTTTACTTAATCACAAATCATAATCCCGTGGTTAGCTTTTTTTTATCTAAGAAATGTATCCAGGTCTATAAATCGTTACAAGTATGGCCACTACACCATCGTCGTTAATATGTAGCGACCCAGTCGGAGGGAACAGAATAAAACAACAGCTCAAATATTTAATTTCAGCTTTTAATAAAAACCTTTCCCCCTCCTTCTCCGGCCGCAAGTGATTTTTCATCTCCACTGAGACGTCAACGAGGTGTTTCTAATGTGATGGTATGTCTGCGAACACCTTGTTTTATAAACTCTTATTTTTTCCTTGCCGTGACGTCGTTTCGCACGCGGTTCGGTCATTTGCATGCAACTGCCATACGCGTGTCCATGTTATGTTATACCGCTGTTTTTTTATTTAAAAATTTAAAAAAATTCCCCTATCAGATACTGTTCAACTAATAAGCAATTCCAAATCATGATATATTCGGTTATTAGCAGGTAAAAATAGTTGTTGTTGTGTGTGTGTGGGAGGGGTTGAACAAAGATTGCTATCGTCAGTCGAATTTACTTGCTCCTCAACGCATGTGCACATATAGATGTATATAGTAAGTTGAGTTAATTTATGAAGTTCGTGTACCAGGCTGTAGCCAATACTGCTTCAAAGCTAACGCTTTTAGTTTCGATTCTAACTGATAGCACTTAAGTAATATTTTTAAAATGTTGATGTCATTACTATATATTAGGTACAATATAATAACTAAAATAGAATCGGCAGTGAAATAATAAATATGAAATTTGCATGGATTGAAATATCATATTTAAGTGTATTTTACGAGCGGGCAACGCATGGGTGCTTGCTTGTAATAAAAAAAAGAAAAAACGATGCGCAGGAATTCGCGTGAATTAAACACAATGTCTTGGGTTTTACAGTTGACGGGTTTTGATACATTTGCCAATGGCAGGCAAACATTTACAAGGGCAGTTTCCGAAAGGGAGCAATAAAAAGAAAACAACCTTAAATGTTAGCACATTACTGTAAAGTATCATGTAAAAGAAAAAAAACAAAAAAAAAATACATGCATCCGTTCAGGAAGTATGCTTTTTTTTTGTTTTTTTTTTTCAAAATATCTTAAAAAAACATACATCCATTTAGTTGGTTGGTTGGTTTTGTTTTACGGCATATCAACCCTTTTTAGGTTATTTAATGCCGAATCCAAAGATTTTGAAGAATTTTTTTTTTAATAGAATATATGTTGTTTTCAAGTCAGTTTCTATTTAACCCATAGTTGGGATCCTAACAGGTACTACCACTCCGGGTCAGAGTGGACCTGGGAGCAATGGCAATTAAAGGGTGACTCCACACTCCCCAAAGCCCGCAAGCTGGGGCCTCACTACTGGATAGAGTTTAAGGTCATATCCAGGACCTACATCCATTTAGGATGTACATGAAATTATTTAGATTCCAGTTCAAACTTAAACGTGTTGCCCCGGCTGTCGTTAAATTGTCAAAATTATCTTTAATAACATACAATGGAACACTCAAAACAAGTTTCATTTGCAATACAAGACATATCAATCAATTTTATCGTTATTTTCATGGCAAGTGCTCAGCTGAGCTTTAATCTATGCCCCCCCCCCTCGCCAAACTTTCATCCAGCCAAAACAACTATCAATAATTTCCCATATTCTTTATCTGTGCCAAAACCTAAATGTTGATTCCCTGAACAAAGTTTCTTTCTTAGAACTGCACGTCTGTGGAACTCTTTTTCGGTTTCACGCTCTCCAGTTGTCTACAATCTGATTGTTTTCAAGTCCAAAACAAATAGGTTATTGATGAACCGCCTCCAAAGTAATCCAATTTACAAAATTCCCACTACTTATGTTTACTACGCATAATCACATCGACTAATGTATACCCAGTAACCTTTATCCTCGAGTGGGATCCGGGCCTTGATAAGTGGTGATTCCTCTGTAAAAAAAATTACAATCAATCCATCATTTCTTTACTAATTGCATAAGAGAATGGCATTTTTTTTTCAATTAGAAGATACATAAACGAATACAGGATAAAAGAGACTTACCAACACCACGTGCCTCTTATATCCGGGTGACTCTTATATCCGGGTTACACTGTACATTTACATGGGTTCTAATTTGAGCCCAGAGAAAATCTCTCTTATAATATATTTCTTATGTTCAGGGTTACGCTGTATGGCAAAACTACATTAATATATTGTAACCCGAATATAAGAGACCTATTTATGCAGGTCGCACGGCTTTCTTATATTCGGTTTAAGCTTATATCTGGGTAGCACTATACATTAACACAGGATTAAAATTAGGACCAGAGAAAATCTCTCTTATATCCGTTTTTCTTATATTCGGATCTCACTGTATAGTATAAATCTATATATCTATATAAATCAAACAATAGTGTATGTGTGTGCGCGTGTGTGAATAATTTATAGCTAAACTCTTAAACTACTGGTCACATAACACATTACAAGAAAAAAGTAATCATTAGGGCTGCGACAACAGCGTATTCTTTTCATTATTTTGACACTCGAGTGTGCATCCGTTGATATCTTGTATGCTTTTATATAGAATGGTGTGGTTCTCGGTTGATTAACTGTACCAAACTGAGTTGGATATATACTAGAGAGTCAAAACAATACGAAAATTCTCTTGTCATAACCCTAGTAATCATAAACTAAATATGGTTTTTAACGAGTAAAATCTTTGTTTGGTTGAATGAATAACACGCACAGAAGTCGGCAAGTTGAAATGCAAACTGTTCATTTCAACTTGCCGACATTTCTATTATTTTGCGCATGCGTAAACTAATCATTACTTAAAGTGGTTTAATTTTTATTTATTTTTTTAAATCTATCTATCGGTTTAGTCAAAACGATAATGAACGAGGTTAAAGGTTTAAATGAGGAAACGCGTTGTTTTGATTTCGATTCTAGCTGATGGCACCCAAGTTTTACTTTTTATTACCTTTTAAAACTTATATATTAAGTATCCTAATCACTACAGAATTGAGTCTGTAATAATGAAAATGTTTTCAATTGTACATTACGACCAGCAAAGCCGGGCGCCCTTTTGCTAGTTCTATTATAAATTCAAGATGGATGCCATCGCAATGTGAACATGAGGGATGTATAGAGATGGACATTTGAAAGCAGAGGTGTGCACACATGCACATTCTAGATTGAGTTAATCTTTATTTTTTGGTAAAAAAAAAATGAACGGAATTGTAAATAAAACGAAAACAAATAACTGTTTACATTCCAAGAGCAGAAGTTATGAATTGTTCAATGCAAAATAGAAAAGAAGAATGTAATATCTTGACGTCTATAATTCCAGGAATGTCGATTTATGACTATTAAAAAAAAAGAAACAACAGAAGAAAGCAAACAAAACGGCAAACGTTTTGACATCCTAATACCGCTTTGTGGCGAGTCACACACCAAGAAACCCCTAATAACACACGTGTCTCTCTCTCTCTTTGTCAATTAACTTAAAGATTAATTGTAAATAAAACTTATGCTTTAAAATTCGCTATTGTTTTCATTTTGAAAACAGCGACAGAAGAATGGTCAGTGTATATATATATATATATATATATATATATATATATATATATATATATATATATATATATATAATTGTAAAATTCGTATCAGTTTATTTGCTTGGGCGTTTAAGCCTCCATCCGGTTTGTGACTTTCGGTTTCAAAAAATCGTCTGCTTACCTATTCCATAGCCGCTGTCTTATGTCCGATATAAAAAGCCACTGCTGATATTCAAAGCATACACATGGTCAAAAATATTTTTGTTCTTACTTATATTAACGTGATTCATTACAAATAAGTATAATTTAACCCTATTTAGTTAAAAAAAATTAACTGATTTAAATATAAAAATATAATATATAATTATAATCATTAATTTTTATTTTTATTTCGGACTATTAGTCTCATCTTTATTAGTTGTTGTTTTTGGATCTTTTTTTTTATTGGTTCACAACGTTTCGCCCAACTTCCTCTGGCCTTCGTCAGGTGATAACCGCGACGGATAGGAACTTCGAATCTCCTAACTGCATTCTCAGCCATCACTGCCATCCGTAGTTGTTGTCGTCTCACCACATTTTTGACCAATTAACCTCTGGCACGCTTTGACAAGGTCGCTTTTAGAGAAAGAGAGATATTACGATTCGAAAATAATCGGAATCAAAATCGGTAACGACATCGGAATCAACAAATAAGTGTGGAATCTGTAATTGTATCGGTATCGGGAAAGTATTGAAATTCAACCATCACTAATTGCTACTCACCGCTTTGCCCTATATAACTACATCATGTTTCAGAACTTTGTGTATTTAGTCATGGAAAAATTATTTAAGAAGGATGGACGAAAGCTCTAATTGGTATAGGCGGACACTTTTGAAACAAAAAAATCAGATATAAAAATATTAAAGATGCATGATCAAGATGGCGTCAGTGAAGGACATTTTCTCGGCTTGTTAATCTGTCAAGTAGGAGTACTTTTTCAATAGAAGTGAAAGTTGCCCGTTGACGGTTGATAGACTTTTTTTTCAATCCTCAGAGTTAATTATGCATTTGACGAAACTGAAATAATGACAAGTGCGCAGCGGGAAACATGACAATTCTTCAATTAAAACACTTCCGTCAAATCTCCATGTCGTTAACTATTTTTTTTTTTTATACACGGTGTTTTATTTTATTTTTATTTTCTTTAAATGAAACGAAATTTTCTTATCTACAAAGTTTGATAATACGACAGAAAATTGGTTTTGTAAACAAGGCAGACTTCCCTGAAACGTCCATCGAGTTTATTCAAAATGAATGACCGTAATACCGCGAAATATGTTAGTTTCGCACAGAATGTGTTCTATACCAGTTGGTTTAGCTTTCGGAGTAAGAAAATACTAGTTTCTGATTGGACTAATGCATTGCTCTTCGTAGTGAGCTCGTTCGGTAGTCAGTAATGAAAATGTTCAATATTTAATTTTGTTTTTGTTGAGATCTATAGTATGTACACGAAACGGTTGATAATAAATGGATGCTATACGGGGATGCCAAGAATGGATAGCAATATCTCTTGGAGGTTACACTACTGTAACCGAGTAAAGATCCCAATCATATCCCAGTCAAAGTCTATATCCTAGTCAAACGGGAGTTGTTAGTTGTAGTGTGTTCGGTTATTTTTATTATCCACCTCCTTTGTGTATTTGATCTTACCTTGATAACCTTATGTGGTTAAAACTTCAATATAAATATCCTTATTCTTATTCTTTTTTTTTTGTTTTATTTAATTTTTAATTTTATTCTTTTTATTCTTATCTTCATTTTTATACCTATTTTTTTATTCTTTATGCGTCTTATTTTCTACATGTCCATATGATATGATATTGTGTTGTTCATTTTACTGTCTTTATCCACCTCATTTAGACATCTGATCTTTCCGTGATATCCTGATCGAGTTAACGCTTCATTATAATAAAGCTTATTCTTATCGAATATCAGCTCATTTTGTGATATACTTGATATTCTTTTTATTATACTGAGGATAAATGCCTTTTGCATACTCAAGTCCAACATAAACAAATTCCTGATTAACCGCACCATAAGTAAGACACTTTATCAAATCTACAATACTAACTATTACTACGATACTATCCCATTGATTACTGTACACGCAATAACCCTTATCCCCGACTGGCTTCCGGGCCTTGATAAGTGGTGACCACCATGTAAAAAAAACCCTCTTAGGATAATTAGATTTATAATCTATATAGAATAATGTTTGTCTCGCTTTGTGATACGCTTCTTATGAAGCGTATCACAAAGCGATGCAAACATTATACGCCTGTATTATTACTAACATTACTGTATTATTATTACTAACATTACTGTATTATTACTACATTACTGTATTAGTATTACTGCTACATTACTCTATTGTTATTACTCTATTATTATTACTACTACATTACTCTATTATTATTACTAACATTACCGTATTATTATTAATTACTGTATTATTATTAATGCAAACATACGCCTGTAGTATCAGGGCATTTATATTGTTGTTAAGATTCAGGCTTATATCCAAAATTTTACCCGTTTGATCTACGGGCAGCAATATAGATAAATAGAATTAGTATATAATAAAATATATAAGCAAACATTCAGTCATATCCAACCATATTCAACCATCAATTTGACAAAAACACTAATTCTAGGTCAACGTCTATAACTGTTCGCCGTTCTAAACGAGATAAAACGCAAAACACTATTAATAATCAGGGTACTCCCCCAGAGGGAGGGAGTTGGATTTCTAATCTTATATTGCTTGTATTTTGTCACACTTAAGCATATTTGTGGACAGACGAGTAAATTAGTACACGCCCTTATCTTTATCTTTCTTTCTTCTTTCTTCTTTCTCTCTCCATCTTCCCTCTTCCTCTCTCTCTCCCTCTTATTCCCTCCACCTATCTCTTTCTGTGTACTTACACCAATGCGAATATATGAACTTGGGATCAAGTGCGTAATACCAGACCGATGCCATATAAAACGGTTTTCCTTTTGCTATTGCACCGGAAATATCCCAGAAAGTTAGACATGCTTTTTTTTTATTTCTTCATTCGTCAACAGAAGTGAAAGCAAATGTCACATGCCATTTCATCCGTGAATAGATGTCCGGCCTTAGGTGGACTTTAGCGCCAAAGATTATCCGAACCTACATAAACAAAAACGTTTATTATTCTACTAATAAAACACATATATCTAACATTGCCCAGTCGAAACATATTGTCGGTCGGAGGGATTAGTCATATAGAATTTAAGATAAACCAAGTATCTTAACTTGTTTCGAAAGGTGATCACATTGGATTAAGTTTAAAACACATCTATCTTGGTTTATGAAAATCAAACACGAAATAACTTTCATAGGTTAAATAGGAAATGACTTTTACAGCTTAAATAAATCAGATTTTGATAAAGGATTTTTATAGTTTAAATAAATTAAATTTTTATAAAGGATTTTTATAGCTTAAATAAATCAGATTTTTATAAAGGATTTTTATAGCTTAAATAAATATGATTTTTATAAAGGATTTTTATAGCTTAAATAAATTAGATTTTTATAAAGGATTTTTATAGCTTAAATAAATTAGATTTTTATAAAGGATTTTTATAGCTTAAATAAATTAGATTTTTATAAAGAATTTTTTATAGATTAAATAAATTAGATTTTTATAAAGTATTTTAATTCTTAAATAAATTAGATTTTTATAAAGGATTGATTCTATAATAATCCATACGTAATCTGCATGAATTAAAATATTATGTTTAAGCGTATTGTACGACCGGGCAACGCCGGGCGTCCAACCAGTATATATATATATATATATATATATATATATATATATATATATATATATACTTCGCAGTTATATAGAGTTTCATGAATTAAAGGATTGGTATGAATATAATGTGAAATATATTTCTCATAAACGCACACTCAAACGCATGCACACACACACACACACACACACTCACACAGATATAAAGTATTGGCAGCAACGAAGAGATTGGCAGCAGCAGTAATAAAAAATTAGAAAGTGTGCGCGAGAAAAAAGGAGAAAAATGCATCACGTGGTCAGGAGAAGCAAAGTGCACGTTTAAGTAAATGGACGTGTAGTGTCGAGAATGAGAATGGTCCGGCTGTGATCGGCATACGGTCAGAGGAAGAGAAAACGCGTGCCACGTTAGGTGGCAGCGAGAGACTTTTCAAAAACGCTAAGAAAAATTTTTGTTAAAAAGGGAAAAATGCCAACACGGATTTTTGGGTCCCCCGACAAAATAAGGGGAGCTTGTAAATTCACCTTCGTCCGTTCGTCTGTTCGTCCGTTCGTCTATCCGTACTTTTCTCAATAATTACGCATGGGATTTTTTTTTTTTTGAAATTTTGCACAAACATTAAACATAATATGAGTAAAAAAGTAACAGAACGGATTTTCCGGGAAAACTCCGGTTGCCTCCCCTGGGGATGCCTTTGGGTTAAAATGGCTAAAATTGTCACTTTTGTGCTTATTAAAAATATGATGACTTGGATTTTTATAAAACTTTCTGAAAAGTTGTAACTAACTGATTTCTATATAATTTTGTTTGTCTATACTTTGTAATAACTCTTAGGTGTGCCTTAGGGGTTCTTTTAGGGCTAATAAAAACACTCCTTTTTTGGGACTATTTTACTATATTAGTCCAAAAAATTTTTGTGTATGTCTATTTAGCAGTTTTGCATGGTGCTGTACTCAAATTAAAATATGTTAAGGCCTTGGGGACTTTGGGGCATAATGGGGAAGTGCAAATGATGGACTAAGTCATTTATTTTTTTTTGCACAATGCAGAACTCAAATTTATATAGTTAAGGCCTTAAACTGCACCGTTTGTTCATTTTTACCAGGATTTGAAGTCCCCTAAGAACTTTGGGGTTAAAGGGGGCAACAGCTGAACGTAGTCATTTTTTAAGACTCGTTCACTGTGTATTCAGGGGGGATCATGCATGCTTCACTATTTTTTCTTATAACGGAACTGTATACAGTTTTAGCTTATTGTTAATACAAGTACGAAGTGGGTTTAGTTTATTCATTTCTAGTGGCAAAGTGTGCTTTTTCACGTTTTTCTTGTTGATATATTTAAACATTCTAATTACAAGCGTGCTAGACCCATATATTATTTTAGTTTATAGTTTTCCGGTGTTTAATTATTAATTATGCAAAATGTACTCAATTTTACCCGCCAATAACCGGATAAAGGTAAGTACACTTTGCAATAGGAAAAATGAAGTCGCCACCAGAAAAGTAAAAACAACCATAAAAACTTCAGAAGAAGTGGCGATAAGAATATAACATTATATCAGACACAGGCGAAAGCTTAGGCCAATGAATAACCGCCAAGTTAAAAGGATACCAACACCTCTCCACTGCGACACGAAACCGTATTCCCTTTTCCTCGTTCACTCCTACACCATTCTTTCACAGTACCTCCCTCCAAAACCTCCTGCTGTGTTACATTCACAAAGTATACACCCTCAAAGAAATCCGAGAAAGCTAATCAAATTCAGAAATTAATAAATATTTTTCGAATTTAAGTTTCTTGGGAGTATTTTAAACGGTTTTTAGGTGTATTTTAGGAGGCATCATGAGTATAAGATTTATTTTAGC
>NC_136505.1:97418567-97591067 GCF_053919585.1 Euprymna scolopes
TAATAATAATAATAATAATAATAATAATAATAATAATAATAATAATAATAATAATAATAATAATAATACTTATTAGTTTATAAATTATAAATTTTAAGATAAATTAGTAATAATATAATTTTATGATTCATGGTGGTTTAAATTTATCAAATCTAAACCAACGCTTATGAATGCATCCGGAAAGAATTTTGTCTTTTAAGTTCAAGAGAATGGTTCTATATTTATTATATTTTAAAATCTTACGGGCTTCATATCTACAAAGTGCACAGAAACTGTTCCCCGGCATATATGCTTTATAAGATCCTAATATCTCTCATTTAAAATTGTAAGGGATATTTCTATCATTGAGTCGCTATATATGTTTAGATAAAGCAGTCTGTTTTTTGAAATTCTATGCTTAATTAGTCCAGATGTGGAACCGAAGTAGATTACATTTGTTTAATATATTTGTTGTCAGATAGATTAAGAGTAGTATTGGTATGTAATTGGTTTGGTTGTATTTGATTGGTATATTAATTAATGGGGTGTAATTATTGAATAATTGTGTGGAAGAGTTAGATTGTGAAGAGAGTTTTGTATGGTTGCTATTAACATAATTTGAATTTTGTGTTTGTGACACTGTGCAGCTATAAATCACATTTTTTATCTTGCAGGTACCTTGGAGAGGACATTTATTTTGTTTTCTACAGTTACAGCCTGGTATAGTTTCTATATTTGTATTTTGTATCTTAAAATTACTGTCTAAGACTCAATGTCTATCACAATAAAAACATCGTTTCCGAAACAATCGTACAATTTATTGGTTTTGTTTGTCCTTCCTTATGAAATCGATTTCTAATTTTTAATTTTAATTATAAATTATCAATCATCTTACTTTATATATATATATATATATATATATATATATATATATATATATATATATATATATATATATAAAGCTGAGCGTCTGTGTGTTTGCGTGTATGCGTGTGTCTGGTCACCAATAGGCTCCTATATGGTTGACTATTTTAAAAAACTGATTCCATATAATGATAGATGATGTATCAAAGACCAGAACTGGGTATGTGTGATCTGGCAGAAAGGGGGTGTTCATAAAAATTGTGGGGGTCTGCATAGCGCCTAGCCCTCAAAGTATGGAAATGAAAAATGAAAAAACAACGTTTGCAGGGTTTTGTTATATAGATGTACATAAGAATACTTTGATAAGTATGTTTCAACTTAAATAGGGAGGGTATAATAAACGTGTGGGGTCTGCGTTCGCACCTGTACTCCATAGAAATAGAGCACAAACTTAAAAAATACTTTTCATATCTATTTGCGGAAGTATACGTTGATAATTCTTTTTGAGTTTGAAGAAATATGGTATAATAAAATTATTGGGTGTTCGTTCGTGGTCGCGCCTGCCCTCCATAGAATGTAAATATGTCACACAGTTTAACAAGTTTTTTTTTAAGGGGTAAGGGTCCGTGATAACACCTTAACTTTAATATTAATTCACGATAGCCTTTTTTCTTTTTGGAGTTGAATCATATTGTGTCGAATAAATTCACCTCATAAATTCACGTTCTTCTTAAAGTGAAAGTCAAAAAAATAAAATCGGAACTTTAGACAATTCTCGACACAAATTTTGCATAACTGTTTTTTTTCCTTCTCCACTTGCACGTGGCACTCTTTCGAAAATTGATGAATAGATAAATAATAAAAAAATAAGAATGTTACTTGTTATCGTGTCAACAGAAGGAAAAAATCCTGCTCACGTGATTACGTGTCTTTTTAAAAACCTTGTTATTTTTATTCATATATCTGTTTAAGCTTTTATGTCAGTGTACTAGAAGGAATTCAGTTGGTTTCAACCATTTCTGTGTGTTCTTTTACACATTACAATAGTACAACCCTTAATCCGACGGCGCAATACTACACCGTTCAATACTGTATAATAGAAACGAAGCTGTTCTGCTTGAAAAGGGCGCCATTTTCTTCTTATTCATATTTACATCGATTCTTTGCTTTAAAAAACTAAAGTAATAGCGTATTTACTTTTTTAATATCCCATGTTGCTGTTTCGGATTATTTTACTAAAGTAAGTAAAGCTTGATTAT
The DNA here is from genome assembly GCF_053919585.1 of Euprymna scolopes. Taxonomy (NCBI): domain Eukaryota; kingdom Metazoa; phylum Mollusca; class Cephalopoda; order Sepiida; family Sepiolidae; genus Euprymna; species Euprymna scolopes. The sequence goes on from NC_136505.1 coordinate 97,420,670, forward strand.
TTTTCAAAACTGTTTTTGTTTCTTTGTTTTTTTTTATATTTCGTCGATATTATTTAGTAAGAGTGTTTAGCAAAAAAGCCAACAAACGACTACCCGAAACAATAAATATAGAAGAAATAAATGTAACCATAGTCAATGAAAGTTCAGTTCATGTTTTTTGTGCTTTGAAATAGTTTTTAATGCTCTTTACTTTAAATAATTTCAGCGAACCGAAATTAAAATAAAATGTTAGGCGATGACTACTTAAATGAATTTTTATATAAACTACACATGCCCTATTAGAATATTCCTCAAGCACAAAATAACGGAAAACATTAAAATATGTTTATAAATATTCCTTACATTGACGGAACTCTCTTAAATTGTTAACACAGAATGCCCAGGTGCTCCTCCTTCAAATTGAAAACGGGGATCTCCTTTCCAAAGTCGCTACCATTTTGATTTTCTTTAAACCAGTTCGTGAATTAAAAAAAATATACTTAAAAATACAAACCAATAAACTTTTCTACCATAAAAGTAACTTTTATTGACGATGGTAACATTTATTTCTTGTATATTTATATTATTATATATATAACATTTTCTCTTTGTAAGGAAACATCATTTTGTTGGTCACTCTTCGCTACGAATGGAAACAAAGTTGATATAAAAAAATATATTTTCACAAAAATTATCTTTAGTTTCATCATATTTTGCTTAGGGTAAAATTTTTGAGTATCAAAACCTATCTCTTTACAACCCCCTCCTTTTCATAACCTCTCATACTTTCATCAATCACAGTCCATTTTCTGTAGGCTGTTTTTGAACCCAGTCAACAACGGGTACTCCTGCTAGTATATATATATATATATATATATATATATATATATATATATATATATATAGAGAGAGAGAGAGAGAGAGATGTATATATATATATATAGTTACACGTATATAAAATTAATTGTTACATATATGTAATATGTTTGTACAAATGCGAAACGCTTTAATGCTTTAAGTGCTATTAATCTTTGTGTGCAGTTATTTTCGATATTTACTTTTCGTGGTAGTGTGTAATATATTTATTACTTCCAACCAAACAATATTCATCTTTTACTGAAAACAAAACAAAGTACCAAAAAATAATCTTATTGAAAAAAATACAAAAAACTTGTGCTCATTAGATAATTGAGTATTTTTTTTTACGATAGTACCCACCGTACACTAAGAAAAACCCCAGACATTTTAGTTGGATATTTGTTGTTACTTGTGCACTTATGTTACCTTTTTTTGATAACATGAGCAAGGGAGAGATTTATATAATTATACTGTACTTTCACCTAACAATTTAATAAAAAAAGATATTGTAAAACTTGAAGTTAAATTAAAAACATTATTTAAAAAAATAGCGCGGTAACATAGGTACACAAATACCTATTTTTTTATCGTAAATTGTTAAGTGAAAGTACAATATTTATTAACCGTAAAAAATTATACGGTGTGTACTGTTGCAAGAAAATACTCCATGTTGTTAATAAGCAAGAGCGTAGTTTTTCACTGAAATTTTCACAGAAATAACATGGATAGGAAAGGGTGTTATGTAAGTGTACTGTACTTTCACCTAACAATTTAATAAAAGATATCCTAAACTTTGAAGTTAAGTTAATAATACTATTTTAAAAAGAGCGCTATATCATAACTATATAAACACCTATTTGTTTTAAGTACCCCGCAATGGTTAGGTGAAAGTACTGTATTGATTCAAAGTAAAAATAGTACGTTAACTACTGTCGTAAGACAATACTCCTTTTTTTACAAAAACTTATTTTTTTACTGAAATAATATGAGTTGGTGAGGGTTTTTGTATTTATATATATACTTTAACCTTACAATTTAATAAAAAAGATATCGTAACACATGAAGTCAAATTAAGATACTATATTTTAAAAAATAGCAAAGTAACATAAATACATAAACACCTAATGTTTTTTTAAGCGTGCGTAAATTGCTTGGATACAGCACAGCATTTATGCAAGAAAAGTAGAAATAGTGTTAAGGAGAAGGTTCGGGCAAGCAAAAGAACATAATGAGACAATCCCGGGAGAAAAGTGGTCTGTATTCATGATGCCTGGGATGCGTCAATGTTACATCCATCAGCCAGGAAAGCTAGGCGATGTTAAAATTGGTTAAGACCAAAACCAGGAAAAGAACACAATGAGACAATCCCCGTATTTATGATGACTGGGATGCGTCAATGTTACGTTAATCGGCCGGCAAAGCTAACCGATATTAAAATGGGTTAGACCAAAACCACAAAAAAAAAAGACAATAAACAGAACTGGCGAAAATAAGGTCAATCGATACGGGAACTCTGACTCAGAGAGTTTGCGAAACAATAAACAAAATTGGCGAGAGAAAGGTCCTGAGGTCATTCGACATAAATAAAATTCTCTATCTATATAAAAGCCAAGTACGGCCAAGGATGGAATACTGCTGCCATATCTGGGCAGGAGCTGCCAAAAACAGCCTATCATGCCTTGACAGAGTACAAAATAGACTTCGTGGTTTAGTGGGGGGTGCCCTTTTCTCTACCCTGCAACCCCTCTCCCACAGAAGAGACGTTGCAAGCCTATCCTTGTTTTATCGTTATTTTCATGGCAGGTGCTCGTCTGAACTCCAATCCCTGGTCCCCACTCGCCAATCTTTCACGAAAAACACCCGTCTAGCTGAATCCACTGTGAAAAATTTCCCCCACTCTATATCTGTGCCTAAATCAAAACGCGGATTTCATGAACAAAGCTTCTTTCTTAGAACTGCACGCCTGTGGAACTCTGTTCCGTCTGCCTCCTTCCCTCCGGACTACAACTTGGATGTCTTCAAGTCCAATGTTAACAAATTCCTAATGAACCGCCCCCTTAAGTAAACACTTCATCAAATCTCCTCACTAACGTAATGTACTTGCAATAACCCTTATCCCTGAGTGGCTTCCGGGCCTTGATATGTGGTGATCTCTGTGTAAAAAAAAAAAAAAGAAGAGAGAAAAGACACAAAAGCGAAATACAGGTCGAGAGAGAGAGAGAGAGAGAGAGAGAGAGAGAGTTCGGCAAACCTACCTCTACACTAACCTCCACCGTGCTCCGATGTTAGTTGTCACTTGTATTTTGCTGTGTGAATAAACAAACCTATACTGACATAATAACAAGTGTTTCGTACTCAGTTTAACATGAAAATAACTTTTAGTTTATACGGCCAAGAGAACTTGACGATCACAGCCCATTCATATGTGTAACAATAGTACAGTGAGTTCTGGCGTAAAAGAAAATACTCCATTTTGTGATAAGCAAGATTTTCTTTTGTTTTTCTTTTGGTACTAAAGTACCTTGAGGAGATTTTTTTTCACTGAAGTACCATTGGTTAGGGTGGCTGTTTGTACGTCTACTGCTCATTCATCTTACAATTAAATTAAAGATAAATATAATGTAAAACTTAAATTATCACACTAGGAAAAAAGTAACGCGTTAGGGTTTTTTTTTTCAAAAGAAGAGTTGAATAATTTCTGGTACTTTGAACATACATAATTAAATAAGCACGTATTTTTGTTTCTTCATTCGTAAATTGTTAGGTGAAAGTACAGTATCTAATCAAGAAAAAAAAAGATATTTTCGTTTATTTTAAACAAATTAGCACTTGCATAAAGTTGGCCAATCAGATCGCTGGAAAATTTTTGCGGCGGAGAGTAAAGGGTCGATCAATGTATTCGTGTATTAATAGATGGCGAAAGCAAAATGACTGGTAGTTTTCAAAGGAAATGAAAGAGGGCGTCGTTCACTATGTAGTTTTTGCCCCTGGTGTATAATGTGTCAGCATGAATACTAATTATTTAAAGAGGGACAATTATGAAACTCACTGTAAATGTTACGTGCACGAGAGAGTGACCGCCGATGGAACTGAAATAGGAATTTACAAATCGGAGCATATTCACGCGGATCGATGGAAAATGGTATGCAATTAATGCCGGCATACTGTAATCTTACTTGGCCTGCGTGTTTGGAAAGCTACGAAGTTATTTTCTAAAGGTGAATATCTGCACTTAAACTATTATATATGAAGCTAAATATATGCGTATGGGCGTTGCTCGGATACCAAGAAATAAGCGTGGTGCGCTGTTTGTTTTTATTTCGATTCAAGCTGAAGTCACGTATGTTTTTAGTTCTCAACTCACTAATACATATTAGGTTAAATATAATAATCAATATTAAATTGTTTCTATAATAAGTTATACGTAATCTGCATGAATTGAAGTATCGTATTTAAGTGTATCTTACTATCGGGCAACGCCGGCAGCCTGCTAGTATATATATATATATATATATATATATATATATATATTCCACAGAAATATATATATATATATATGTGTGTGTGTGTGTGTGTGTGTGTGTGTGGAAATATATTTTCTTATATATATACCAATCCTTAAAAGCTCAATGGGATTACAGAGCAATGTAGTGAATAAATGACCAAAGACTATATTCCAAAGTTCATGATGTTGACCATCTTATGATTTATTCCTTTAATTCGGTTGATATTTACTTCTGCTGATGAATTAAGGGCATAATATATTCACTGATTGATATAATAATTAAGTGATTGATTTTGCACTACGAAACAGATATTGTCAAGAATTGTAAATGCCAACTGAATTAAAGGAATAAATTATAAGATGGGCAGCATCATGCATTTTGGAATATAGTCTTTTGTCATTTATACTATATATATATATATGTGTGTGTATATATATATATATATATATATATATATATATATATAAATCGTCATTAAAATCATAACATTTCCCCTATGTACTTGTATTTTTGTATTCATCTTGACGCGCTGAATCCCGAGAAAATGTTACATTTTTAATTGTTAAATAACTGAAAATGTCTAGTTCACAAACGTATTTCTACATGGAATTGTCTTATAGAATAATCAGAATAATTCTGCAGACTGTTTAGAGATTCCATCTATAACAAACTTGATTGAAAGATTTCAATATCATGCTATAACGCTTCCCTTCAAAATGATTTCTAGACGACACTTCGAGGAATGAAAAATTCTAAAACACTTTCTAACAGTTTAAAGCAAATGGAGGTCATTCAAGATGACGCTAACGGAAGTCATTCAAGGTGACACTAACGGAAGTCATCCAAGGTGACACTAACGGAAGTAATTCAAGATGACGCTAACGGAAGTAATTCAAGATGGCGCTAACGGAAGTAATTCAAGATGAAGCTACTGTAAATTTCTGTCAGTCTCTCATGCAAGTAACATTTTAAGGGAGTTGCATAATTGTCTCTCTCTAGATAATTAGTCTTTCTCCTGACCCATTATACACCGGAGGCAAACATTTCACAGCGAATGATGACCGCTCTTATTTCCTTCGAAAATTACCAGTCATTTTACTTTCGCTCCCTATTGATACACGAACATTGATTTAACCCTTTGTTCTCCGCCGCAAACATTTCCCAGCGATCTGATTGGCCAACTTTATGCAAGTGCCAATTTTATCAAAATAAACAAAAATATATTCTATGATTAATCAGTCCTCATCTTGCCCTATTATACACCGCGTGTAAACACTTCACAGTGAACGACGACCGCTCTTATTTCCTTCAAAAATTACCAGCCATTTTAATCTCGATACCTATTAATACAGGAACACATTGATCGGTCCCTTGTTCTCCGCCACAAACATTTCCCAGCGATCTGATTGGTCAACTTTATGCTTTCTCATTCTGACATTACCAGTCATTAAGCTTTCTCCACACCTGCTCAGACTAAGCTTGTTTCCTTCAATAACTACAAGCAACCTTCTCTACCACCAATAGCTATGACCAAGAACACATTACCTGAAAGCACTTCCTTTAAACTCCTCGGTCTAACTTTTACAGGGAACATAAACTGGACTAGATACATTGAGAGTATTGCCAAGATTGCTGCCAAGAAGGTGGGCTTTCTCTACTGTGCTAGAAAACTACTTACGCTTGAAAGTATTCTGTACCTCTATAATGCCGCCATTCGTCCATGTATAGAGTACTGTTGTCACATTTTGGCTGGCGCATCTGCTGCTTGTCTCTCACTACTGGACAGGGTTCAAAAGACAGTCGCCAACCTGATAGGTCCTGAACTGTCATCTAGGCTTCAGCCGCTGTTCCATCGACGAAATGTTGTATCCCTCTGCCTGTTCTACAAATACTTTAATGGTGAATGCTCTGACGAACTACAAGCATGTCTACCTCCTCAACGTGACTACCCCCGACAAACCCGACAAGCAACTAAGTCCCACCCCTTTTTTTTTTTATTACATTTTCACCCCAAACAAGGCACATTGCCACTTTGGTGTAGGGGGCTACTATCAGGGGAAACATCTACTGGGGTACTATGTAGGGATTAGGGCAGCGAGATGTTGGTTCACGTTGCACTTGAACTTATGCATGTCAGTACAGTTGGGGAAGCAGTGACCCGGAATGGAATTCCAAAGTCTAGCAGTTTTGGGGAAGAAACTACTGGAGTAGAAGGATCTTTTACATCTAGGGATCTCTACAGTGTGGGGGTGGGATTTTGTAGCTTGTCGGGTCTGTCGAGGGTGTTCACGTCGTGGGGGCACAAGTGCTTGCAGTTCTTCAGAGCATTCACCATTATAATACTTGTAGAACAGGCAGAGGGATGCAACGTTTCGACGATGGGACAGAGTCTGAAGTTTTGATGCCAGTTTAGGGCCTATCAGATTTGCAACTCTCTTTTGAACCTTGTCAAGGAGCGAGAGACTAGTAGCCGATGCACCGGCCCAAATATGACAGCAATACTCCATACATGGGCGAATATTGGCCTTATAGAGGTACAGGATACTTTCGGGTGTTAAAAGTTTTCTAGCACGGTAGAGAGAGCCCACCTTCCTTGCAGCGGCCCTGGCAATGCCCTCGATGTAACTGTTCCAACTCATGTTTCCAGTGAACGTTAGGCCAAGGAGCTTGAGAGACGTACTCTCAGATAAAGAGTCGTTGGCCATTGCTATAGGTGGTAGAGAAGGTTTCTTGTAATTATTGAATGAAACCAGTTTTGTCTTGGTGGCATTGAACGTGACCATCCATTTTTGTCCCCATTCCACTACTGATTGGAGGTCATCCTCTAGTGTTTCTGCCATTACTTTAGATATATGCTCGTTTGTTTTCCTGTCGTGCCTGCTATAGAGTGTGGTGTCATCAGCATATATCCCCATCTCAGAGGCAATCTTGTCGGGGAGGTCATTTATGAATATCAGGAACAGCAGAGGTCCCAGGATAGATCCCTGGGGCACTCCCGCATTTATATCATATTGTTTAGATGTACGACCGTCGAGGACAACCTGGATTTTTCTCTTATCTAAGAAGGATTTAATTACGTTAAGTATTCTACCAGTGATACCGTAAGATCTAATCTTCCTGAGGAGACCCTCATGCCATACCCTGTCAAAAGCCTTAGATATATCTAGAGCTACCGCTCTGCCCTCTCCCGCTTTGTCCAGTGAATGGTATATGCGTTCAGAGATTACAGTGAGGATGTCTGCCGTGGAACGGGCTTGTCTAAATCCATATTGACGATCGGTTAGAAGTTTAGCATCTGTAAGGTGCTGGACTAGAGCATGGTTAATTAAGGTCTCAAATATTTTGGCAAAAAGTGGGAGGAGGCTAATAGGGCGATAATTTAATGGGTCAGTTCTTTCGCCAGAATTCTTGAATACTGGTACTACAGAAGCAGTTTTCCAACAGCTCGGAAAGCAATATTCATTAAGGCATTTGTTGTAGAGTTTGGAGAGAACTGGAGCTACTTCGGCTGAGCACTTTTTTAATAGCACAGCTGGGATGAGGTCGGGTCCACATGCTTTGGAAGTGTCAAGGTTTTTTATGATAGCATGCACCTGAGCAGGGGTGATTTTCAGGTCGTCTAGCGTGGCGTCTGTCCGCATAGGAAATTGAGGTAGGGGGTGGTTTAGAGGGTCCAGTGTGGAGTTTGAGGCAAACCGACTGGCAAGCATGTTAGCCTTCTCGGTTGCTGAGCAAAGAACCTCGTGATTGTTGGTTAGTGGGGAGGAGATCCCTAGGTGTAAGAAAGCCTTTTACTCCAATAAGAAAGCCTTTTACTCCAATAGTTTCTTCCCCAGAACTGCAAGTCTTTGGAACTCCCTTCCGATATAATGCTTTCCTAACTGTACTGATATGCAGAAATTCAAGCGTAATGTGAACAAATATCTTGCTACTCATCTCTCTTCATATTGCCCCCGCAACTTATGTCCCCGATAGTAGCGCTCTACTTCAAAGTGGTACCGTGCCTTATTTTAGGGTGAAAATTATTTTTCTTTAAGTTTTAAAAGAAATGGACTAAAATGTAATTATGTTTAAACAATAGTAACGTTAATTTTTTCAATTAATTTTTCTTTCATTTCCCTTTTTCAATGTTTCAAATTTAAGAGATACTTCCGTTGCACTCTGTACTCGAGCAGGTCAAATATCGATTTTAAAACGCTGTGTATATCCACACATATTCCAACATTCTTAACCAAATTATATCTTCTTTTGAAGACCAAAACGCTATTTTGTGTAAGTCGATTGAAAAACTAAGATGTTAACGTTTCTTAGCCTAAAGGTTAGAAATTATATTAAAAAAAAAATGTACGGCGCTTTTGAATACATATTCTTTTTACATATTTACTTTCGCCAGAAACACTTTTAGTTGATAAAAGAGAAAGTTTTCGTCATCGTTTACTAGAGATGTTGAAACTTGTCGTCTTACTGTTTGTAGGCTATATTTTTTAACTGCACCATCTGTCTTGCTTAAACTTGAGTTTATATGTATAGGTATGATGATAGTAAACCCCTGGCTCATGAGACAATGTCTTTGTGTATCTAATGCACTGCAGCGTCTGCTGTGGCAATCCAGTCGAAACTTGAGTGGCCTCTTGTCATACAAACCTACACAAGTAATAAGAAGACTAACGTTTGCCCAGTTTCCATGGTTTCTCTCTTAGCGTAGCAGACAAAGCTGACTTAAAAACATGCCAATACGGTTGAAACACAGCTGCGACGTAACCGGAAAGGTGTTACAGAACTTCACCATCCGTATGTCAGGACATATATTGTACATTAAAAAGTCCTCAACACGACAGTACGAGTTTGAATGTAGCAGACGATATAAAATACAAATACAAAAATATATATATATATATATATATATATTTTTTTTTTTTTTTTTTTTTTGCTTACTGTATTTTGTGGAAAGAGTTCCGACAAAGTGCTCGATTACAAAGAAAAACTTTTTCGATATAAGAGCTAAATATTTATTTATTAGTTTTACAGAAGTTTAGAAAAACATTGGTACCGTCGGTTTCAAGCTCAAACACAACGGGAAACCGTTAATGGTAACACGTAAATAATGTTCGGCTCTCGTCAGCCATTTTGTTTTCTGCCCCGGGGCATATTTTTTCAGGTCCGCATATGTTTGTTTATATAATGATGTATGTCTTTATTTATTAGACTATAGCTAGTTCCTGTATAATTTATTTTAATCCGGTGAGAATTTTCTTCTTTTTTAATTTTTTATTTAATGCGTTTTAGTAATTATATGTTGTTTGTTTTTTTCCCGGTCTGCCTTTCGTTGCTTTTGGTTTGGTAAGGGGGATAATTAATTTATCTTATTTAACCTTTTTTTCGGTTGAGGGGAGACAACCAGTGTTTTAGTGGTCTAAGGGGGGTAACTAATCTATCTTATTTATCCTTTCAACTTTTTGTATTAAATATTATAATAGATGAGGGTGGGTGTGTCATTTAATTCTAAATTCTTTTATATATCTGTGTACTGTGTTATAGGCAGTCTTATTCTTCTTCATATATACTAATATTTGTGCTTAATGTATTTTGACAAGAGTCTAAATGTCCGTTACCCTTTTCTGGTTTATGCGTTAAGTTGGCTGCATCTAGAATACTCTTGGAGAACTCCTTTAGGTGGGGTCCTCGTTTATTGTTCTGTCTTCCCAGTTTATTGGTACTAATAAATAGGTGCAACGAAAAGAGGAAAGAATTCCAATAATATTATTAAAAGAAAAATAAGATATGCGTTAAACTCGGCTGCCGATACCAGGTGTTTTATTTTATATATATATATATATATATATATATATATATATATATATATATATGGAGTGATCCAGTTTGTCAACAATAAGCCTGGTTAGTATCAGATGGATGATCATTTTGGAAGGCTAGGTTCTGTATGTACCCAGCCGAATCGTAGAAACTACCAGGTAATAGTGTGAACCTTTCCCTATGTCTGGAATCATCATCATAGCATTTTTAATCATGATCGCTCCAGTTGTGTGCGTTGTAAGAGAGTATATATACAGCGGTTATGACCCTTACCTTTACCTTAACCCAGGCAACGCAGATTCGAACCTGCACACACAAGTGTTCAGTGTATGCCGTTAATCACATTGTAACAGGTGTCCTAGGCAACACAGATTCGAAACTTCCACACACAAGTGTTCAGTTTGTGTAGTTAACCACATTGTAACAGTTTTCCAACTTAACACAGGTTCGAACCTGCTACACATATTTTTAGTTTGTGTAGTTAACTACATTGTATCAGTTCTCCCCAGCAACACAGATTCGAACCTGTCACACACAAGCCTTTAGTTCGTGTCGTCAACGACACTGTAATAGCTGTCTCGGACAACACAGTTCTAAACCTGGAGCACACAAAGGTTCAGTTCCTGTCGTTAACTACATTGTAACAGTTGACCCAGGCAACACCGATTCGAACCAGCCGCACACAACAACATTGTATCAGTTGTCCAAGTCAACACATTTCTAAACCTGCAACATACAAGTGTTTACTTCGTGTCGTAAACCACAATGTAACAGTACTATCACATTCGACACAGATTCGAACCAGCCGCGCACAAGTATTAATTCGTGTCGTTAACCACAATATATAAGTTGTCCCAGGCAGCACAGACGCAACGAGCCCCGAGGTGCAGTGGATAGAGACGTTGAATCTTTACGATTCCAGGTGAGAATTTCTGAAGATAGAGGTTTCAATCCTACTCAGAGCAGGCTAGAGGCTTACTTGGCCAAAAACGTGATGAGACGACAACAACTATGGATGGTAGTAATTGCTGAGAATGCAGTTAGGAAGTTCGGAGTTCCTATCACATCTCGGTTACCAACTGACGAAGGCCAGAGGAATAGTTGGCAGAAACGTCGTGAAACAAAAACTAAGAAAGATGAGGATAATAGCCTGATGAAATATAACTTAATACATAATACTCATCTCAATAATGAATTCCAATTAAAAATAATACATAGACGTTTCATTTGTTAGTAAATTTAAACGATAAAAAAGATGATGCAATGAGCGAGGTAAAACTAAAGTAAAAAAAATCCCGGACAACGCCGCGTTGTTACTGCTTGTTCTTAAATATTTGGCACTTACTGTTACAATTTGGTTGGTCCTAAAAACAAAACAGATCATGCCCTTCCACCATTATCTTACAATATTTTTTTTTCTCAAAATCGCCACATAATGGCTAATTTTGAAAAATTAACAGTGACATCTGCCGGCTAAAATCGAATCTTATTACACATATTTCCGAGAATTGAGCTCGTTTAACGGCGTTCATCATCGAGAGAATAGGTTCCGCGCCTTTTTTTGTGACACCCATTATACTTAGCTGTGTTTTCTTGTTATTTACTTCTTTATTTGGTTATGCGTGATGTGACGAGAAGGTTTAAAGTGGTTTTGAGCGAAAAGCTTTATCGATTAGTGCATGTTCATATCAATATCAATCCGTCTATTACAAAAGTCCAACGCAAAATGTACTTTAGTTTGAAAACTGACGTGTCTGACGTGTCCCGTTTGTTTCACTTATAATTATAAACTGCTCACAAGCTTTCTTCAGTTACATTTGATCAAAGGAATATATATATATATGTGTGTGTGTGTGTGCGTGTGTGTGTGTGCGCGCGCGTATGTGTATTTGCATGTACACACACACACATATATATATATATATATATATATATATATATATGTGTGTGTGTGTGTGTGTGATTGGTGAGCTGTATTAAATCCGAGAATACGAAATAAAATGGAGGTGAAAGGAGTTGAATACTCAACGTTTCGCCCGATTTATGCGGGCTTTTTCAAGAAGTATGATCATTGACGAGAGAGTCGGAAGATTTGGGGCTATATATAATGATGGGGAAGAGCAGCGTGTTTTCCTTATGTAAATTAGTCAATGACCATTCCTCTTGAAAAATCCCAAATAAATCGGGCGAAACGTGTAGTATTCAGGTTCTTCCACTTCCATTTTATTTCATATATATACGTATATATATACGTATATATATATATATATATATATACGTATATATATATATGCGCATACGTATATATTGTGGTGTATATATACACACAAACACACACGCATATATATATATATATTCAGAATGTGAGAGATTATATATAATATATATATATATATATATGTGTGTGTGTGTGTGTGTGCATGCATATATACTTTGGTGTATATATACATTTAAACACACGCACGCACAGGCACACGCATATATATATATATATATATATATATATATATATATATATATATATATATTCAGAATGTGATAGATTATATATAATAAATATAAATATGTATATTTATTTTTATTGTATATTTTACAAACCTCTTCCCTCTGATGAGAAGGATTGCATTCTTCGAAACTCCATGGAATAAGGTTTTTCTTGTTTCATTCGTATTCCTAGTCGAATAATTCTTTGAAACGTATAGAATTACTAAACAATTCATCACAGACCAATATCAATCCATCACAAAACTAGAGATTTTTCTACCCCCTTTTGGTCCTTTTCAATTAAAAAATGTATTTTTGTTATGGATTTATATAGGTGAATTATTTAATCAGTCAAGTCAATTAAACCGAACACGTGTAAGACGTAGCATATATATATATATATATATATATATATATATATATATATATATATATATAGTAATTTATAAAATATATATGGCGATTAAGCTACACTGAATAGTCGCATAAGCCTGAGGAGTCCTAGAGTGGATGAAACGCCGAATATTCAGTGTAGCTTAATCGCCATATATATTTTATAAATTACTAACTAGCTCTACCTACGTAAACCTACGTATTGAGCACTTTTGAAGTAAATACTTAAAGTTTACGCATAAATATATACTTTCGCATATTAATTTTATGTGAGTAAATTAAGTAGTTATATATATATATATATATATATATATATATATATATATACATATATCTTGGTATTTATATAATAATATATATTTATATAGATTCACCAAAAATGTGTTAGCATTGAACTTGTAAAGATTGTGTTATAGTAATACGGGAAGCAGTCCTGCTGCATTGTTTAACAAAGTGATAGTTCTTGTGAAATACGGAGTGCATTCAATAAGTTTTCATGGTTTTGATCTATGGGCATTTTTATTGAGATTACACGGCTGAAACTCTATTTCCTTTCGAAGTAATCTCCCCCCGGGTGCAATACATTTGTTGTACCGTTCCAAAAACCTCTGGGAGGTCCCATGTAAGTCCTCTTGTGTGAATGTGTCAATAATCCTCTTCACAGCCTTTTTTTTATCTCCTAAATTGTCTTATAAAGATAGCCTCTTAGCTTCTTTTTTTTCCTTGAGCTTAGGGAATAACTAAAAGTCACAGGGAGCAAGGTCTAGATCAGAGGGAAGGTGAGAAACAGCTTTCATGCTTATCTCGGTCATATAGTCTGATCTTCTCTGAGCACTTTTGGGACAAAATTCGCGCAAATCTGCAGCATCTTCATTGCCTTTTTTTTACATGTAGGTCACCATTTATCAAGGCCCGAAGGTCACTCAGGGATAAGGGTCATTGCCTTGCGATTAATAGTTTTTATATTTCCCACACTGGCATCAAACTCTGCATTTATTGTCTGTATAGACACACGACGGTCCGTATTCATGAAATTATTTATTTGTCGAACTAAATCTGGTATTCTGACTTTCTTACTCCACCGCCATTTCTCATCATCTTTCACGGCATGCCTGCTTTCCTTGAATCTCTTATGCTACTCCAAAACTGGTGCCCGATTCATGCAAGATGGTTCTAAAGCTCTATGAAGCATTTCATACGTTTCTGTATAATTTTTCTAAATTTAAAATAGAATTTTATTACATATCGCTTTTCTAATGTGTCCTCAGGCTAAGATTGCAATTTTTTGAAACTGGCCAGTTGTGAAAATCAATAATAAATAAAAATGTACTTTTGTTTGAACACTGAAGTATCGGACGTGTTTCCGTTTGTTTTACTTGTAATTATAAGCTGCTCACAAGCTTCCTTCAATAACATTTAATGACTGAATTTCAATTGCTGTTGTAGCTGTTCGGTTGAACTTAAATCATAAAATTTTGCCAACCATCTCATAAGATAAATAGCAATAATATACTGAATTTCCAAGAGTCTACGACTATTTTGAATGTCTGTACAAAAAAAGTTTGGAAACTTTTTGAAGGCACCTAATATATATATATATATATATATATATATATATATATATATATACATATATATATATATATATATATATATGCGTTTTATTTTTTATTACCGTATCTTTCTGTTAAGTTACATTATTGTTTCGGCTACACGGCCGTTTTTTTGGCCGTCTGTAGCGTCCTCAGACTTTTACAGAAAACTATTTGCTCTACAACAGTATTGAGCACTTTCTTCAGTTTTTATTAATTACCATCTCCACTATATATATATATATATATATATATATATATATATATATATATATATATATATTCGTAGCTTCGTAGGAGATGTCCTTATCTCTTCCCTGCAACCTCTATCTCACAGAAAGATGTTGCGAGTTTGTCGCTGATGTATCGTTCTTTTCATGGAAAGTGTTCGACTGAGCTTCAGTCTAAGGTCCCACCTCGCCAAACTTTCACAAGAAACACTCGTTTAGCTGAAAACACTATCAATAATTCCCTCCACTCTTTATCTGTGCCTAAACCTAAACGTAGATTCCATGAACAAAGCTTCTTTCTTAGAACTGCACGCCTGTGGAATTGTCTTTCATTTTCCTGCTTTCCGGCTGACTACAATATGGTTGTCTTCAAGTCTAACGTAAATAAGTTCCTGATGAGCCGTTCCATATAAATTAACAAATTTACCGAATTGATTACTATATTGTCCAATTTCTACTGTACAGTCTTGAACCCTTATCCTCGCGTGGCCTCTTGGCCTTGATAATGTGGTGATGCTTGAGTGTATATATATATATATATATATATATATATATATATATATATATATATATATATATATATACTATCAGGGCCCGTTAATCGGCGTTGCCCGGTGGTAGAACGCATCTCCCCGCTTAAAATTTTAATACGGCCGCTGTTGATTTTGTCGTTTGCCAACCCCGTACCTCCTCATGTTAAAAAAAGCCATAAACGCCAAGTTATGCTGACATATGGCATTCAAGATGAGATCAAAATGGATCCAAATAATACAAATAAGCAATCTTCATCTCAAAAATTCAGAGGGAATTGATAATTTATATTATTTGGATTATTCGGACTATCATTCCTATTTAAAACGTTATTTGAACAACATTTCGGTCGATGTAACCTCCAACCTTTTTCTTCTTGCTTATTTTTCTGTCGAACTGAAATTTTCCGCAATGACCGTGTGTTATGTGCTATATAAATTATACATTATTCTACAACTGATTCACGTGGTGTTATATTTAAAATATTTGGTAAAAGTCGGTTGTTTATATTTACATTTAAAGGCTAATCCCAAGTGCGTGCGACACTAAGAATACAATAGCGAATTACATCGGACTTCAACCTAGTCATGGTATGGCCGAATATACGCGAGCATTTTACTTTCTTGGGTTACCTTACGTGCCTTTCTCTGCTCTATCGTTATTTTCATGGCAAGTGCTCGTCTGAACTCCAATCTATGGCCTCCCGTGCTAAATGTTCAGGATAAACACTATCAATAATTTCTTCTAATTTTTATCTGTGACTAAACCTAAACATGGATTCCATGAACAAAGTTTTTTCTTAGAACTGCGCACCCGGTGAACTCTCTTCCGTTTTCCCGCTTTCCAGCTGACTACAATATGGTCGTCTTCAACTCCAACGTAAACAAGTTCTTGATGAGCTGTCCTTTTAAGTCATGTAATTTACCAGATTCCCATTATTAACGATTACTACCATATTTTCCTATTGACCACCGTACACTCAGTTACCCGTATCCTTGTGTGACATCAGTGTCTTGATATGTGGTGACTCCTTTGTAATAAATAATATAAAAAATAGCGGATTGTAGTTTGAAATAGAATTCAGATTACCGAGTTTTTATAGTCGCATTCTTGTGTTCGACAAAAAGAATTCCCGAGTTCGACAAGATTTAATTTATACTGAATAATGTTGTAAATTACATCAGCCGAAACGTAACATTCAAAACGTGGAAAATAGTCCGAATAATACTGCTGGGATCAGACAAATTTATAATGCAAAGGGGAGTTACTCTTTGCTTCTTTGGGCAAAGTCGCCTCCCTTTGCCCGTAAGTCATAAACTTTAATTCCTCGCGATGTCTCGCGAGATGAACGACAGGAAGTGGGCAGTGGAGGGAAAACAGCGTGACTTTGAGAATGACGAGATGAACATAATTCCCGTTAATCCATTTATCATATTTGGTCTTCTAACTTTTATCTATTATGTTTAAATTGTAGTTACGTGAGTGTGCGTGTCTCTTAATAAACGTATATCGTTATGTAACAGTGAAATGTTTCCTTATTTGTTCGTGTCATGTCCTTTCCTTATCAGCTGCTGCGGTGAGATATTTTAGGTTATATTGATCTAACGCATCCCACGATGTAACAAACCCAAACAATACAAATTACAAATTTATTATTGTGATAATATATTTTTCTAGCTGTTCTAATGCTAGTTTGCATTTCTGTTCCTCTTTAATTTCCAATACAAACATGCTGAACTCAGAATATTCACGCACTCTTAATTTAAATCCTTAACCATATGCCACACTGATAAATATAGTTAGGATGATCACTGTATTTTAAAATATCTTTTAGTGTTATAAACTATGCGAAAATACTGACGGTAGCGTTACAATAAAGATGAACAATAATCTGGCGAATGTCCAACACCACTGTGTCATTTCGTGAACAGAATAAAATCATGACTCTCAGGATAGCTTTTTTATGTAAATACATGACAGCTTCTACAAACCAGAAATAAATAATTCGCACTGTTGGCAAGTAGTGTAATCTAGGTTATATTTTAAAATCTGGAAAACAAGAATCCCACAGTGTTATGCAGAAGGTTGGTTGGTTGTTTTTTTTTTTGTTTTTTTTTTACGGCATATTAACCTTTTTCAAGTTACTTAATCCCGAATCCAAAGGTTTTGAAGACAATAATTTTTAATAGAATATATTTGTTGTTTTCAAGTCTGTTTCTATTTAACACATAGTTGGGACCTTAACAGGTACTACCACTCCGGGTCAGAATGGATCTGGGAGCAATGGCAATTAAAGGGTGGCTCCACACTCCCCCAAAGCCCGCAAGCTGGGGCTTCATCACTGGATATAGTTTAAGGTCATATCCAGGACCGGTATGCAGAAGAGTAAAGGAAAAAAATTTTCTGATGAATGTCAAATCAAATTTCATATTAAGTACGTGACTGAATGAAAGCATTGGCGTCTAGATATCGTTTATATAACAACACAACGATCTGAAGGATACTGGATCAAATTTGATCAAACGTACAATTAATTGCTAAATCCTACATCTAAGCCTACAACTGGATGCACGTTAATGTTATACAGAGAATGATTTTGTGTAATACGAGTATTTTAATTTTAAACATATGATCTTGATCTAGAAAAGTAGACACAGCATTTCCTTGAATTTGCGATGTAACCTCATATGACGCGGTATCACAATCGTGCATTTTCCCCTTGTCGTCGAGTGGCCTTTGGGCCTTGATAAATGCTGACTCCCTTTTAAAAAAAATTCTTACATTTTATCAAAAGGTTCCTGTGATGTACGTTATTTTAAATACAAAACCTGGATCACTGCGTAACACTTTACATGCTCCATTGTACAGCTGACTCAACGTGTACATCAGAAATCACGATTAGTTTAGAACCGTGGCATTGCCATATAACTTGTAGAGATATAAATCTTAGTACAGGAAATTAATTCAGCTAAATCAGACAAAACAAGTGGGTGAAGCGACATTAGTTATTGAACGCCCCTTATGTTATTTGTACCGGTGATCCCTTCCAACAGGCTGATATGAAACGTGACATCATCTCATGTCAGCTGACGTCTTGTTTTGTTTATGTCTATGTTTAACCTTACCTGAAACCTCTTGTTGCTTTTTTGTTTTTGCTTCAAATCTGAGCCGCTTCGATCTGCACATAGTTCGACTCTTATCAAAATTTAAACTAGCTCATGTTATTGCACACTGATTCCATAGTTTATGTATCAGAATAATAAAGGTAGTATTTTATTGTGTCCGAAACAAAATAAATAACGTTACTGTAGATTTATTTAATATATAATAATATATAATATCATCATAGCCATAGGTATTTGGGGTCAGATGTGCTCTAGAATTTACAATTAAATGTTGTGTCAACACACATCAGTTTTTCTCTAATAAACCCTAAAGCGTTTCATACCATGCCAATAGTTTAAGATATACAGTTTTAATAATTCGTAATTTTCTAAAAAATTTAACGAAAAATCTCGGAAAAAAACTGAGAAATATTTATTTCGTTGTGGCAGATGTATTCTAAGGGCAGACAAGTTTTCTGAGAAATGTGCAAGGTTATTGTGTGTCGTACTCTGGATCGAACAATAAAATCAATCGATACGATATATTTTATGTACGAACATATTAAAATGAAAAAAAAAACGTCATTAGAGATCGCTCTGATGTGAGGCTAATACCAAGTTCTGACTACCTATAAAGAATAAACGCCATTTAAGATGTCGGATATATCTTGATTGTTTTTCTTATACTATTATCCAATGCATAATCTCATTTTTTTTCTTAGGTTGGATGGAGCGTCGTCCTCGTATAATCGCCTAAATCAACCATTAATCAAGACACAAAGAATGCATTAAAAACAAGTGGATGAATTGGAAAAGAAAAATTATTTTATACTGCGTTATGTTCGTAAGCATGGCGTAATTTCTTGCTCATTACGGAGAATTAAAAGACGCTTTCTATGAGCATTAAATTAAGTATAGAAAAAGTAATAACTTTACAAGAACGATTTTGTAACTTATGTGAGTTCGCCATCTTTTCCTTGCTATCTCTCAGACGAGACAACCCTATTCGTTTAGAATTATTCTCTTTATTTCCGTATGAAATAAGAAGCTTATAACATGTTTGATGCAGATCTTACCTGCAGAGGGTGAAGCTGGTTTGCATCTTCGGTGTGTTCTTTTGCTTGGACCTCTCTTATGGTCGGTGGCTGTTTTTGTTTTACAGCATATAAACCCTTTTTTCAGTTTATTTAATGCCGAATCCAATGATTTTGAAGAAAATATTGTTCAATAGAATACATTTGTTTGTTTGTTTCTTTCCAAGTCTGTTTCTATTCAACCCATTGTTGGAACCCTAACAGGTACTACGAGTCCGGGTCAGAGTGGACCTGGGAGCAATGGCAATTAATGGGTGGCTTCACACTCCCCAAAGCCTGCAAGCTAGGTCCTAACGATCGGATATAGTTTAAGGTCATATCCAGGACCCTCTCTTATGGACTTGTGAATGTTACTGTATGTAGCCTGAATACTTTGTGGTTATTCGAATGCGCCCAGTTAAATATTTACGGGAATTATTGTATCATTTGATTGTCTCTTTGTGACGAAGCTGTTTGCGTGTCTGACCCAAATAGAGGATTGTACATGCAGAGACATTATTACATTACCGGAAATAGGTGCTATGCGCTTTTCTGTATATTATTTTATCAATGGGGTAGTCTTGCTCATACAGATTGTTGAAGTAGGAATTGACGTGACTTTGCTCTACAATGGCGATTGAAGTATTCTATCATCGTTTGTTTCTCTTGTAAAGAACATTTGATTTAATTGTGGATACAAATCTGCATATCTGACGTACTTAATACTGTTTTACAGAAATAACAATAATGGAGTAAGGGGGTTGTGGTTTATATATATATTAGATATTTTAATATACCATGTGGTCCAAAAATATTTTTCCAATTCTCAATGATCTTATTATTAGTGTGATTTAATTTCGTTTCAGCATATATATATATATATATATATATATATATATATATATATATACTAGCATTTAAGCCCGGAGTGGTTCGGATGTTTGGAGGTGTATGTTAAGCTAAAGAAAAAGTGTCAGTAGGAAGGCAGGCTTGAACCTGTACATTGAAGCAGGAAAAGAACGGGAAAATATGTGACGTCTTTGCTGTTACGACCACCGCAAAACCGGAGTGACGTAGGTTTAAATTAAGGCTAGACAATCGAAAAGAGGGTGATGGCTTTCGAAAATATCGGTGAAAAAAGCGACCCCTCCCTGTAGAAAAGTGGCCAGTTTAGGTTGAAATATTAATGTTTTTAGCCAATTTTTCGGTATTTGCCGTCAGAAGGGTCGAACTTCAAAACGATACTGATCTCGTGAAAATCCGTGCGCCTGTGTCGAAAGAGTTAGGCAGACATGCAAACATAAATACAAACATTTATATATTGGTAGCTTAAATTTTCGACTCAAACCGATTAAAAAGTTTGCCCTATCTATGAATACGCTTTATGCAAAATTTCAAATGTTTAGACCAAAAATTGTCTGAGCAATTTGGTAGAGACCGCAGAGGTAAATATTATTTAACTTTGACTCCTATTAACATTTATGATGTTGGACTCAAATCAAGTAAGTTAGATCCATGTCTAAGGAACCTATATTTAAAATTTCAATTGTTTATACCCAAAACGGAGGAGTTTAGTAGAGTTCTCAAAGGTCAAATCGTTGAACTTTGATCCCTTAAGAAAGTTCTGGCCGAAAACGGATTACAAAATTTTTTCCAAATCTCAATACCCTGCATATCAAATGTCGAGTCTGTAGACTGAAAATTTATAGAGTTATTGCGTAGGGAAATGTACACACACACAGAGACACACAGCCTGACAGATACACAGACACGTTCACTTTAATATATATATATATATATATATATATATATATATATATATATATATATATATATATATATATATATTTCTTTATTTATTTATTTACCAGTGGTGAAAAAACCGGACTAGAGTGCTCAATGTGTAGTCAGAGCAGTATATAGGAAATTTATTACTGTGAGTCCAGAATGAGTTTACAAATTGTTTCAGCTAGAGGAAAATCCTCAAAGAGAGGAAAAATCCAACTAGCATCATCAGAATTCATAGATGGAGTCCATCTATGAATTCTGATGATGCTAGTTGGATTTTTCCTCTCTTTGAGGATTTTCCTCTAGCTGAAACAATTTGTAAACTCATTCTGGACTCACAGTAATAAATTTCCTATATATATATATATATATATATATATATATATATATATATATATATATATATATATATATATTATATATATATATATATATATATATATATATATACAGAGTAAGAAAGAGTGAGAGAGAGAGAGTGAGAGAGATGTTATTTGTTTTTTATTTTAAAAATGAATCATACGAAAGTACATTTTTACCTAATGCGAGTTGGGAATAATTTTCCCTTTGACCAATTTTGTCCCCCCAAATGGGGAGCGGCATGTAAATATTATTTTAAAAATATAATTATTCACTAGCACATGCTTCGTCGACTACAACTCATCAGAGTGGCTGAATCTAGTGAGAATCGAAATCGGGACCCCATACCAGCGGTCGTGCGAGGTAGTCTTATGGTAGAGGTTTACGCTCCTGTCCATAAGATCCCGATTTCGAATCTCGCTAGATTCAACCACTCTGATGAGTCGTAGACGACAAAACACGTATCAGTGGATAATTATATTTTGAAAATTATATATATATATATATATATATATATATATTATACGCCCCCTGTTTCAATTTATATACATATATATACATATATATATATATACATATATATATATATATATGTGTGTGTGTGTGTGTGTGTGTGTATGAATTTAAATAGGAGGCGTGTAGCATATTTGATGTTGATCTACTTGTAGATGTTAAAGTTGGTTTGCAACTTCGCTGCGTTCTTTTTGTTGGACCTTTCTTCTTTATTGCATTTCTTTGAACACTTTGTGATAATCAAAACTACCCAGTAAAACATTAAACGTTATGATTATGACCTTTTATCGTGTCTTTAGAAGGTATACGCGACGAAGCTGATT
Organism: Euprymna scolopes; assembly: GCF_053919585.1. Taxonomy (NCBI): domain Eukaryota; kingdom Metazoa; phylum Mollusca; class Cephalopoda; order Sepiida; family Sepiolidae; genus Euprymna; species Euprymna scolopes. Next base: position 97,443,218 of record NC_136505.1, read on the forward strand.
TGCATGTCCTACCCAAATAGATGATTGTACGTGCAGAGTTCGCATTACATTGCAGGAACGAGACTTTGCGTGCATTTTTTAACAATGTTGTAATCTTTTGTCAGTGCAGGTTGTCCAAGTAGAATCTGACGTGACCGTTAAACATTATGACGATTGGACTATTCTACCATAATCGTGTTTCTCTTGTGAAGATCCTTTTGATTTGATTGTAGATGGAAGTTTGGATATCTGTTTGTTTACAGAAGTATAAATACGTGGTAGGGGCTTGTAGTTTGTAACCAGAGTACAATGATGACCATATAGCACGTTGGGAAATATTGCCACAGTGGACATAATTGCTAGAGCCTCTTTCTAGATTTGGCTTTATTTTTCAACTAGCGGGGGTACCCGGCGTTGCCCGAGTGTTTGCTTCCGGGACGGGGAGAGGTTAAAAATGTTATGGTAGGTAAGTAGGAAGGATCAAACCCGGAGTCATGAGTAAAAGTAGGAAAATAAAGTGTGAAAAAAAAAACATCTGCAACGTTAGCAGTTCGGCCACCAAGAAAAGTCCATTCCAGTTGTTTAGGAAAAAAAAACGACTACGGTAGGTCGGCGCGAACGTGAAAATATACTGTGAATTGTCCAGCACGCTAACCACTACGCCACAGAGCACTGCAGCTTAGTTTAGTCATTTTAAATAACTTCACATGAAAGAACTACGAAGCCAAACCGGTGTTCTCTTATCAACTGTTCCTTGTGAACGATCCCCAAACGGTGTTAAGTGGTGGCAGGGGGAGGAGGAATTTATTAGAGAGAAAATATTTTACCACTTCCATTGATCTTAACCGATTTAGGCCGTGACTTCTCAGCAGAAAAAGTATAGAAATCTAAGATTATCGAGGAATTTGAGAAATAATAAGCCTATAACACACCTCAGATATTGTTCTGCCGTTTGTGCATATTATATTTGCATGTAATATCTTGATTTTTAATCCTATTAAGGTCAAAATCCGACGGGAAAAAATGAGTTCATTTTATTTATATAGAAGATAGATAGAATAGAAAAGATAGAATAGAAGATAGAAGAAGAAGATAGAAGAATAGATAGAATAGAAGATAGAATATATAGAAGATAGAAGAGGAGAGAAGAGAAGAGAAGAGATGTGTGTCAATGACTTTTACGCGTATTCAATGGCGTTTTCGCTTCCATCAGTAATAATATCTGATATGAAGGCTCTGATTCCATAGTCTAAATTATCAGTCACCAGAGTAATGTTTAAGGATGGATCTTGGTGCACGAGCAATAGGTCAAAACGAAGAAGTGATTTGATTTTTCTCAAATAATTCTTTCCTCAATGGAACCAGTAAAATATTATAAAAATGTGGGCGGAATCTGTGCAGTGCTGGTAAGAGATTACCGTAATAAATTACAAGGCGCATAACTGTCTGCAATGTTCAAACAACCTCTGTTGTCTTAATATTATCCGGAGTTTGTTTTCGATCATTTTTTGTCACATAAAAATACAGTGTAATCGGGATATAAGAGACCCGAATATAAGAAAACGGATAAAAGCGAGATTTTCTGTGATCTCAAATGAGAGCGTGGGGTCCTTATATCCGGGTTTCTCTAGTCTCAAATTAGAGCCAGGGTTCTTTTATCCGTCTTACACTGTATAGAACCCCAGATATAAGTATAACCCGGATATAAGAGAGAAAAGGACCTGATAACCCGTCTCTTATATCCGGGTTTAACTGAATAAGATATTTCAAAGAAGTTAGAAAGAATTTTCATTTTCAAAGCTTTTAAATGAAATCCATATATTTAATGAAATCTATATTAATTTGATCCAGTACAGAAAAGTAGGCGTCGCAAAAGTTTATCTTGTGTTGTGCTTGTAAGAATGATATCCTGCGATCTGTTTTCCATGTTGGATGTGACATCAGAGTTATATTTGAAGCGTTATCGAACTGGAACATTACTCGATCTCAACAATTATATATTTTCTACGAGCTTTATCATTTACAAAAGACGTGGCAAAAAATGAATTCAAACTTACATTTGACTCCGCTGAGATCTGTGTTTGAGATTGTTTTCTGCCTGTAGAAATAATTTCTCTTGACTTCTAAGGATTTTATCCAACAAACTAGCAATCGGTGCCCGGCGTTGCCCAGGTGTTTTGAAGTGTATGCTGAGGAAAAAAAAAAGGTCAATTTTTTTAAACTTTGACCCCTATTATGACCTCTTAACATTTATTGTTTAGGGATCAAGTAAAGTTAATAAGTTAGATCCATGTCCAAGGAATCTATATATAAAATATCACGTGTTCAGACCTTAAATTGTAGGAGGAGTTTGGTAGAGTTCTCAAAGGTCTAATTGTTGAATATTGACCACTTAATCGCCAAATTTCTGTCGAAAACCTATCACATCGATTTTCCCAAATCTCAGTACCCTGTATATCAAATTTCGAATCTGTAGGCTTAAAATTGACAGAGTTTTAGCGTAGGGAAATGCACACAGACGCACAGACACACACAGACACTATCACTTATACATATATATAAACATAAACATCATATATATAAGGATAATAGTACGCCATATATATAACAAAAGACCATTATTTACTGGAGTGAAAGGAAAACCCGGGGGAACTTTATCCAAAAATAAATCTATATTTTTTTGTGTGTATTGATAGTCTGGTACTTATACAGTTTAGTGACGACATTAAAAAATGGAAATATTGAAAAAAAAATTTATTGTACGTAACTGTTATAGACTGAAGTTCTCCGAAAAAAATTTCACTTCATTTGATCAAGTAGTTTTTTTTTACAGCGAAAAACAATGATTTATCACGGCTACGTCAACGTGGCCATTTTGGAAATGTTATTGCAGGCCCAGGAATTCCCCAAGGGCAGGTAACTGCCGTACATAGCAGAATACCTCCATTTTAGGCCAATCTAGCCCTTTCCCCCCCCCCACACCAGAATGAGATTTTTTTTTTTTTTTTTGCGAAGACAGATGCCATTTTTGGGGTGTTTTTTTTTTTAATTTGTAACAGAAGTAAATAAACGAAGTTTCGAAGTTATCCATGCGTGTCCAACTGAGCATGTTTCGAAAATAATCTCGTATAAAAATTCTTCAATTCTTTGCATTCTTCAATTTCTTTGCATATTCAATAGTATTCTTATTTAAAAAAAAAAAAAATACGCAAAAAAATTGCAGATTTAAAAAAAAAAAAACGTAAAAAAATTGCAGATGTGTTGTGCGCATCTCAATATGGAGAGAAAAAAAAGGCTAGATTGCGAAATTTGGCCTAAAATGGAGGTATTCTGCTAGGTACATTTCCAAAATGGCCACGTTGACGTCGTCGTGATAAATAATTGTTTTTCGCTGTAAGAACAAAACTACTTGATCAAATGAAGTGAAATTTTTTTTCAGAGAACTTCAGTCTATAACAGTTACGTACAATAATTTTTTTTTTCAATATTTCCATTTTTTAATGTCGTCACTAAACTGTATAAGTATCGATAGTCTTATCAACACCCCTTTTTTCTATTTATTTAAAAAGAAAATACAACTTTATACAAATTCCCTATTAGTTTTTTTTTTCGGTTCTCTTATACGATGATCATCTTTATTTAACTATTACGTGTAATTATATTCATACAGATATTCTATATGATTCATATTTGCGTAATATTTGCGTAGAAATGAAGAAAATCAAATTTACTGTGTATTTATCGTGTTGCCATAACAACGTGACGTAGCCAAGGACGGTAGTGGACGTGAGTGTGTGTGCGCGTGTTTTCGTGCTGTATTGTTTGTAGTAGTAGTAGTACTAATAATCTGTCCAGCGTTTGCTTTCTGAATGGCGGACGTTGAGTCGGAGGTTGGATTGTGATGTCTGTAAGTTTCGTATTTTTCTAATTTGTAAATGGCAAGTTAGAAAAAAATTAAACCCTTCCAAGATGGACAATAAATAAGACCAAAATATTTTATGGTAAAGTTAAGAGCGTAAGAACTATACTTTTTTAGGAGATGTGATTATTGGATTAACCAATCAGAAATCGTCTGTGGCACACACATCTCTGTTTTTATAGATATATAGATATAGATAGATAGATATAGATAGATAGATAGATAGATATAGATAGATATAGATAGATAGATAGATAGATTAGCATGCATATCGGAAATAATTTGGTTATTTTTGTTTGTTTGTTTTTTTTTTTGTTTTACATGCGAACAAATTCTTCTGAAGAATAACAGAAAATATATGTATTAGATGTTTGAAGTCACAATTTGTTTTAATTTTCAACTAGCTTGGGTGCCCGGCATTGCCCGGGTGTTTGGGGGGTTGCAAAAAAAAGTGCTAGTACGCAGGCAGGCTCGAACCCGTACCGCAAAGGAGGAAAAAAAACGCGAAAAAAAAAAACTGACATCGTTGTTGTTGCGTCCATCACCAAACCGGAAGTGACGAAGATTTATATTAACGCTTGTCAATCGAAAACAGGAGATGACTTTCGAAAATATCGACGAAAACAGCGACCCCTCCTTGTAGTAAAGTGGCCAGGTAAGAGTGAAGGAATTGATGCTTTTAGCCAATTCTTTGATATTTGTCGTTCGAAGTATTGTGTATTGTGCTTCAAAACGCTAATAATCTCGTGAAAATCCGTCTCTATCTAAAGTTTTAGCAGATATACAGGCATACATACATACATACATTTAAACACGCATGTCTGATTTATATTATAGAAAATGATCTCAGCCGAGTCGTTAATGTGTTGTGTTAATCTGGTGTATGTTATGAAAATTAGTAAGAACACGTTGTTTCAGCATGGAGCTATTTATTAACATTACAAGAACGATATTGTAAATAACGTGAGTCCATCATTTTGTAGGATCTTTTCCTCAGGAAAGAAACCCCTATTTTTAATTTATTTTTCTTTATTTCCACACGTTTAAAAATTCGATAAGAACTTTGTTTTAATAACAAAAAGTGTCATATAGAAAAACGTGTCTGATATTACAAGAAGACGCGTGTTTTTTTTCTATTACTCTTATAATATACTTCGCTTTATTTATCTTTATATAGGATGCGTAATAAGTATAAGTACATTCGGATCTCTCCCTCATGCAATATTGTGATTGGCTTGTGAGGTCATAAATTGCGACTGGTAAAGATATTCGAGAGAGACATCGAAATGTACACAGGCTCCCGACTCAGAACTCCGCTTTGACTATGATATCCGTCCATAGTGCGACATACCATAGTGCGATATACCATAGTACGATATATCATAGTGCGATATACCATAGTGCAATATACCATAGTTCGACATACCATAGTGTGATATTAGATAGCGCGACATACCATAGTGCGACATACCATAGTGCGACATACCATAGTGCAATATACCATAGTGCAATATATCAGTGCGACATGCCATAGTGTGATATACCATAGCGCGACATACCATAGTGCGGCATACCATAGTGCGACATACCAGATTATTACTCGAACTGAAGCAAAACTATTTAGCTACTTAAAACGATATGTATGCATCCCTTTCCCGGGATCTTATCAATAGTAAAGTTGATAGATACTCACTCCACGACGGGAACTCTGTATATCTTTTTACTAAGATTAAAATCATTGTCTAATGTTACTAAACCGCATGTATAGAATCCTTATACCATATATTATTAACATCCAATAAAAGAATTTAAATTCGATCAAATCTTTAAAAATTTACGAATATATTTACATCCGTAAATTAACAAACTGAATTTTAAAAATATCTTGTTTCATATATGTTTACTGAATATGGATTAAATCTAAAATATTCGGATGTTTTTTTTTTATAAATAGTTGAATAATAGTCTTTGTAGAAATCGCTAGCCTAGTACCATCAGACGTGAGGGAGAAGATGCATAGAAAACAAGAAATAGAGAGGCAACTCAAGTTGGTAGCGTTGCGAAGTAGTATGCAAGACGGAAACGCTGGAAATCGGTATTTCCTGATTGTGTTATATTGTGCTTGGGTTCGTGAAATCGGATGACTTCGGAAAATATCGTCTGTTATTTGCATACACGCAGACACATAACCGGGCAATATCAAGTTATTGTGTTCCGATTCTTGACCTGGTTGATGTAAAGAGAAATCTTTCTGGATTGAGGCGACATTTCAGATATTTTTAGAATAGCTTCTCTGTACCCAGTCTGGCGAATGAATTTGGTGGGGAGGTGGTCAAGTACTTCTTTTTTAGGGAGATTTCATTTTCAAGTTGTATCCGTTTTTTTTTTTGTTTTTTTTTATAATAGGATTGCCCGTATTTTTGTTTTTGGAATTGTTACATTAAAATAGAGTCGCCAAATGCCCACCTCCACCGTGAATAAAGAAACCAACCTACGTTTTGACCTCTTACGTCAATACCCAAAATAAACAGAGAATGAAATTCGTCTATCTTGTCCGAAACACAACAAAAAATAGAGAACGATCGAACAAAAGAGTGAAAAATTTTCTTTGCCGTCGCCCCGCCGCACAACAAACTTACCCACACCCCTCGTTTCGTCTCTTTGCTGCTATAAGCTACAAAACTAAAGGGTCAGTAAACACAGTTTGCTTTCATAACTTGGCGTATCGTTATTTGAATCACGTTATATTTTAACGTGCCGTATATGCCGGCCATATACAGCACAATAACGTTGACATCAGTTCTCGCCAGATCATCGAAGTCAAGCAACATTGAGCCTGGCCAGTACCAGATGGGTGAACATTTGAAAACGCGAGGCGCTGTATGTACCGAGAGGTACAAATACCAGGTTGAGAAACTGGTGCGGTCTATCCTTTTCTCGAGGGTAGATGAGCCTCTCTTAAGCCGTGGTAGCCAACCCATCTAGTGATGGCGTCACGTTAAAAAATATCTTTGATCGCGTTGGCGAAGCATCAGGTATTTCCAGCCATTAGAAAAAACGTGAAAGATTCCGCGGAATTTGTTCAGGTTTTTCACCTGCGCCTACTAGCATTGGATGAAATATTTTAATATATTTTTTGTATATTTTAGCAAGCGAGTATATATAATTCGCAAGCAAGAAAAACACGCTAAGTGGTTTATTTTTTTAATTCTTTTTAGATAGGCATAACCACTTATCAAGTCCAGAGACCACTCGAGAATACAGGTTAAGAGTGTAGAATAGTCAATTGGATAATATAGTAATCGTTATTAATGGAAATTCGGTAAATTTGTTTACTTAAGTGGAACGGTTTATCAAGAACTTGTTTACATTGGACTTGAAGACAATACAATAATGTTGTAGTCAGCTAGAAAGCAGGAAAACAGAAGACAATTCCACAGGCGTGCAGTTCTAAGAAATAAACTTTGTTCGTGGAATCTACTTTTAGGTTAAGGCACAGTAAAGAGTGGGGGGGATTATTGGTAGTGTTTTCAGCTAGTCGAGTGTTTCTTGTGAAAGTTTGGCGAGGTGGGACAATAGATTGAAGCTCAGTGGAACACTTGCCATGAAAATAACGATTAAGCAGAGACAAACTCGCAACATCTCTTCTGTGAGATAGAGGTTGCAGGGAAGAAAAAAGGACATCTTTTACGAGGCTACGAAGTCTATTTTTAACTAAGGGACTCCAGCATTAATACTGTGAGCTTCTGATTTTTGCCCATCAACTACTACTCTTATGAACCTATCAGAGGGAAATGATTTAATAATTGATAAGACATTTCCAGCTATATAATAGATGGAGATCTTGTGAAGTAAACCTTTATGCCATACTTTATCAAAGGCCTTTGATATGTCAAGAACAATTGCCCTAGAAAGGTTACCCCTGACGAGAGATTTGCTAAAATAGCAGACTTATTTAGCACTGTAAATAATTGTAGCAATAGAGAAAGGAGGAACAACTTTCCTAGACAACGACTACTGCATTTTTATTGGTCTTGTGAAGAAAGAATCAACATTTCTACTACTAATCTGGATCAGCGGTGACCCCGGATTTAGGACAACGAAATATTGACTAGACACACTTCAGATCTCCTTTATTTTTTTTTTTTTTATTTTTTTTTACATAGTGGTCACAACTTATCAAGGCCCGGAAGCCACGCAGGGATAAGGGTTATTGCAAGTACATTACGTTAGTGTGGAGATTTGATGAAGTGTTTACTTAAGGGGGCGGTTCATTAGGAATTTGTTAACGTTGGACTTGAACACATCCAAGTTGTAGTCAGGAGGGAAGCAGGCAGACGGAACAGAGTTACACAGGCGTGCAGTTCTAAGAAAGAAGCTTTGTTCATGGAATCGACGTTTTGATTTAGGCACAGATAAAGAGTGGGGGAATTTTTTCACAGTGGGTTCAGCTAGACGGGTGTTTTTCGTGAAAGATTGGCGAGGAGGGACCAGAGATTGGAGTTCAGACGAGCACCTGCCATGGAAATAACGATAAAACAAGGATAGGCTCGCAACGTCTCTTCTGTGGGAGAGAGGTTGCAGGGTAGAGAAAAGGGCATCCCCCGCTAAGCCACGAAGCATAAACCAAATGCCTCGACATGTCATGCCTTGAATAGTTTACTATATAGTTTTTCAGTACGTGGTATTATAGGAGAACTAATATAGCCAAAATATGTCGGAAAAGTTGAGGAAGAAATTTGTACTTATACTGAATAACGACAATGCTATCGTCAGAATAGCCCGGCAGTTTATGTAAAACGCGCTAAGGTGTCGAAACGCTGAACAAATAAGATCCCAACAGCCAACGCCATTTATAAAAAAAATAACATATACCTGCTATCATTGGCTAATTATTTTTAATAAATAATCTATGAACCAAACAATTATAAAAAAGAAAAAATATGAAAAATATTTAAAACAGTTTTCTATCAGTGTTGTTTTTTTGTTCTAAAAAAATAAATATTTATTAATGAAATTTTACAATTATTTTTTTTTTAATTTGGAAAATATTATCAAATAAATATATATTTTGTATTCTCTTTGTTACTATAAAAAGCGTACTGTTTTAATATTTTAATTAATATTTTAATTTTTAATTAATATTTTAATTAATTTATAAGTGAATTGTTTTCGTAATAACAGAAATCATTCATTTTTAATTGAAAAAAATGGCTAACGTTTGCACGAAAATATTATAAATTTTCCGTTCGGCATCCTCCGGCGTTTTACGTAAACTTATCGAGAAATTTTGACGATAGTACGCCCCTCATAGTGCATAAGTACGTAACGTAATTTTATTGTTGTGTGTGTAAGACAAGGGCGAATAACTCTTCTGAGAAATATTCAAAGCAATTTTCTATTGTGTTAGCAAACCAAACAAAACCGAAAGTATATTTAAGATAGCGTTTACGCATGAACATATTAAAAAGGAGACTAGTCATTAAAAATCGATTTGATGTGAGGCTAACAAAATATTCTGGCTACCGATAAAAAAAAAAAACTTGACGCCATTTAAGATATCGCAATGTATCTTTAATTTTTCTCATACAATTATCCAATACATAATCTCATCTTTTCCCGGGCTGATCGGGCGTTGCCTGCAAATATAATCGCCTAAATCAACCATTAATCAAGGCACACAACACAACAAAAAAAACGCATAAAAAAAAAACAAGTGGACAAATTGGAAGAGAATATGTTAAAAATGTCAATAAGAATCGTGTTTTAATAGCAAAATTATCATATAAAAGATCTGTCCGATATTACAAATGTCCCCGTTTCATTCGTTCTTATTGTTTGATTACGCGTTATTTTCTTTATTCGTTTCTATTTGTGTAGTCAACTAGATCAATACTCGTCCCTGTACGGGTATCTTTTTCTTTCGGAGGAATTGTTTTGCACCAATTTTATGCCTCCCCATGAAGAATAAAACTATTAGAAAACTAGCTGCGGAAATTTCATGGCGACAACTTTTCAGATATAAATCTTAGTACAGGAAATTAACTCAGCTAGATCAGAAAACGTACTTTCAAATACAAAACCCGGATCACTGCGTAGCACTTTACATGCTCAATTACACAGCTGACCCAACATGTAAATCAGAAACATCAATTAGTTTAGAACTGTAATTTGTCATATAATATTTACAGATATAAATCTTAGTACAGGGGATTAATCAGCTAAGTCGGACAACACAAAGTAAGTTAAGCGGCATTAGTTATTAAACGCCTCTTATGATATTTTGGAACCGTGATCCTTTCAGTGTGCATTGCATTACAGGCTGAGATTAAACGTGATATCATGTCATGTCAGCTGACGTCTAGTTTTGTATTTTTCTATGTTTAACCTTACCTGGAACTTCTTGTTTCCTTCGATTTTGCTTTAAACCTGTGCCACTTCGACCTGTACGTAGTTCGACTTCTGTCAAAATTAAAACTAGCCAATGTTATTGCACACCGATTCCATATATTATGTATCAGAATAATGAAAGCAATTTTCTTTTATGTCCGAAACCAAATAAAAATGTGATTGTAGATCGATTTAATATAAGGGTCAGATGTGCTCTTGAATGTACAACAACTAAATGTTGTGTCAACATCAGTGTTTCTCTAATGTGTTACATGATAAGGGCTGTCCCCTTTTCATGTAAGTATAAAAATGGAGAATTTAGTTTAAAATGAAAATGAATAGCATAGGCGAAATTCGAACCTCGTAATCTAGTTTAGAAATAGATTACGTGTGAGAATTTAAAAATGTAAAACAAACATTTGTTTAGAAATAGATAAATATTTTAAGGAAAGAATGTTAACTATCAAGTTTGTTATGAAATTTTAAATTGAAAGAATGCAGCTTATAAGATAATGTTTTAACATATTGAATATAGGTTAAAATTCCTTTTGTAGAAATAGGAAAAGTTTTGAACATATGTCCAGGCCACGTGGAAGAATGCACATGTTTTAACATGTGTATGACGTCACGGAAAATAGAAGGTTCGAGGGATAGAGAAAAACTTTAGAGTTAGACAGTCAGTGAGAAAACTCAGGGACAGTCAGACGTCTGGAAGCGAGACGTCACTTCAAGAAAAAATGTGAAACTTTGAATTCTTGATGATGGAATCACGGCCGTGTGAAGAATAAACCATCAAGTGTTTTTGTAAAGCTCGTCTTGTGTTTATGATTCTTATACAACGTTAAAGTCCAATTGTATTATATATTTGTGTTATATGTCTTTACATACACGTCTCAACATCATCATGTCCTCACTCAAAGAGCTTTCTCCTTCTCTTTCTTCTTCTACACGTCCAAGGAACATTTAATATATAAGAATCGTTATAAATGAACAATCTCACTAAATCTCGCTACAACAACATCTCTTCTCCTTCTTCAACAGTATCACTTATAATAAGACTCTAAGACCCTCTCTTTCAATGAAACCCCTATATAACATAATGAAGCCTAAAGTGGTCCATACCATGCTCTTTGTTTAAGATATAGTGTTTAAGTAATTAGTAGTTTTAAAAACAATTTTATGAAAAATCTCGGACAAAAACTGTGAAATATTTATTTCGTGGGTGTAGGCGTATGTTAAGGGCAGACAGATTGATTATGTATCAGGGTTATTAACAATTTAATTTGCGGCTTTTGGAGGCAAAGGAGGATACCACCCATCGCATATATTCTAAATAAATAAATTGATTTAATAACGTTTTAATCAAATGTTTCAATATTATTTTAATTTCAATAAAACCTTGATGATTGGCTTATTATTAAAACACAAATTTATGGACTGACATGGGGCATGAATTGAACTGCTGGTTTTGGTAAACCTTTTTATTCTTATCCAGAATAAAATTTAATTAACAAAATCAAAACTACAAAAAGTATGTTTATGATCTACACATCCGCCATGGAATAGAAAAGTTAATATTCCAAAAAACCATCTAAACTACCAAAATTGTATAATATATCCCGGGTTGCGCCCACATGTTGAATATTAGTGTTGCTGGCAGGTTTATTAGTTCAAGAAACAGTTGAAAGGGGTTAAGGTTGATGTATGTCAAACTGGTGGCTAGGGTCAGCGATGACAACTGAGGGTGATTGAGTTCGCGTGAAATGAAAAACATGTATGAAGAAAAAAGAAAGAAAAGAGATATTTTGGTTCGCATGAATTGCAGTTGATTTTCTGAGTTTGGACGAAGCGGGTGTCTCGGTTAGACGCGAAGATGCGTCGAAGAAAGAAACGTAAGGAAGTTTAACTAGTCGACAATACGATGCTTCGCATCCCATCCACTCGTAAGGCAACATTAGGAAGCTATGCAAGTAATCGGTCTTCTTGTACTTTGAAAGATGTTCTACCAGCATAAATCAGTGACGAGAAGAAAGTATCCCCAAAGAAGACCAGAAACAAAAAAAGAAGATGTATGGCGACTTTATCGAAAAACACATAGATAGGAGAGTTTCTTAGGCAACATTTTTAAACACACGCACACACACACACACACACACACACACATATATATATATATGTATATAAGAGCAAATAAACAAAACATGTTGAAAAAACACTTTGAAAAAGAGTTAAAAACATATTTAATCTTTAAAGGAAACATTTAATAAGAGGATAGTCCTTAATCCGCGGAGTTTCGTAGAAATACTTTAGTTCTAATCAGAGGGTAGGAATCAGCAAAATGCGGGATCGGATTTTGCATACAAAAGTATTTGATGAAACTGCAAGTAAGTAAAATATCTTACTTGATAACAAAAAGTGAAACCTAGGGAATATGGTGAAGAAAAAGATGATTTCACGTGAATGGATAGCCTGGTGAAAGGAAAAGCATCCAATGACGGTAAAATCCAAAAATGCAAATCCAAGAAAGTTAATCAAATTTCCATTCGCGCAAGAAAAATCCAAAGAAATCGCGTAATTGGAAGATGGTCCAAAATAATCCAAAAGGCCGACATCCGTGGAATAATTCACAAATATGCACAAGGGAAAGGGGAAAAAATTCCAATAATATTAATAAAAGAAAAATAAGATATGCGTTTAACACGGTTGCCGAGACAAAGTGTAATTAAGAAAAATCAGTGAAAAAGATGAGATAAAAAAAATAGAATGGTGATAAAATTAAATATACAATAGAAAATAGAATATCAAAATGACCCAGACAAAATGACGTTAAAAGGCGCGAAAAATATGGGGCAAAATAAGAGGTCAACTGAAATGCACCGGTTATTACTAAAGAAAATGTCAGCAAGAGTTATTAAAAAGACACTAATTAGAAAAAATAAATAAATTAATTAATTAATTAATAAAATAAATAAAATATAAAATATTTTTTTTAAATTAAGGGGAGAGTATGGCCGGTATCTGCCAATTCTGGATAAAGCAAGAAAGTATGTAAGTAAATATAAGTAAATATACATACAGGATATGAATGTGTGGGTAGAGTGATATATTAGGTAGATACGAATATTTAAAGATCAAACGGAAATAGCAGAAAAAAACAGCAAAGCAAAGAAGAAATAAAGAATTAAAATAAAGGATTATTCAGTTATAAATTATTAAGAAAGTATATAGAAAAAAACGATAATGTTAAAGAAAAATTATATATATCTGGAAGGTTAAAGTAATAACTATGTAATTTCAAAATTACCATAATTAAATTTGAACTTATGTTTACAGAAAGAGACCAGTTCGTTTTTAGAATTTATTATATTATTACTTTGAGGAGAGGTAATTATAGTTATAGCTTCGGTCGTGCAGAGGCGACATGACTTAGAGCCTGGGGTATAAGACTTAACTTTTTTATGATAGTCCATTTGATTGAGAAGGGGGTATTATTAGAGTTATTTTTTTTAATTAAAGTGGTTACAGAATTTCCTTGGTTATTATTAGAATTACGGTTGTTAAAAGAAGAAATGTGGTTTGATATTCTCTTCTTGATTAATGTTAAGTTAGGCCGATATATGTATGTGCTTTATTAAAAGTTCGAGGTCTGATATTAATATTAATCTGCTGATTTGTATTAGATATTTATATATATATATATATATATATATATATATATATATATATATATAACACGCTAAAAGGGAGACGACCACATGCATAGATATACGTACGTGGACGATAACGGGGCACACAAGCATAGACACTAAATAAGAGGCTCAGCTTATAAATACCGATGATAATAATAATAATAATAATAATAATAATAATAACAACAACATCAATAATTCTATAGCAAGCCTCACTCTCCCCAATGGTTTACTTCTTCTTGTGCAGCTGACATTGCTCAAAGGTAGCTCGCGTTCCGTAGATTCAACCGACATAAGTCCAGTTCAAACAGACGGAAGTATATAGAAGCTGGAAAAAATTGTGAGAGGCTAATAGCGACAGCTAAGATAGCTTACATTGAAACCACCAGAAAACGCACCGAAGAACAGAAATTAGAAACCCGTGACTTTTGGAAAATCTACAACAGTGTAGTAAGTAATGGGCAGTCAATGATACCCCCACTATCAAACAATCACGAGGTTGCTTGCAGAATGAAATATAAACAGATAATCAAGAGAGATTTGAAAGCAATTAGCAGAAGATTGAAGGAGGCTATGCAGAAGGAACGTGACAGAATGTAATAACTCCTGTACTGTGGACTAAGTAAGTGCGGGGAGGCATGTGAAACTTCACTGCGATGGAAGTTGTCTAACTAAGGCAATTAATGGATTTGATTATAATATGAGTGATTTCACCGATTTCGATAAAAGTAAGGGAGAGTGGACCATTTTGTTATCCTCATTCAATCCCGGACAACGTCGAGTCTCCTCTCTCTATCTATCTCTCTCTCTCTCTCTCTCTCTCTCTATATATATATATATATATATATATATATATATATATATATATATATATATTTTGAGTAAAACAATTCCTAATTGTGAATTAAATATCAGTTTAAATTTCCTTGATTTTGTTTGTTTTTTTCTTTTAATGAATCGTTTTACTCAATATTAATATAGATCTAGACTTATTGAGCTTATTATATATCTACAGTAGAATGGGCACTGTTTTCTTATAAAAGTAGTAATACATTAACTATGCTCTTTACACTCCAGGTCTAATTCTCTTTAAAAAAATACATAATGTATATATATATATATATGTGTGTGTGTGTGTGTGTGTGTGTGTGTGTGTGTGTGTGTGTGTGTGTGTGTGTGTGTGTAAATAATGAAATAAAAACGCGTTGTTTTCCTGATATACGCAGTGGTGGTAAACTTCAATCTAATATAAATATCTGTATTTATATATACAGCTTCGTCCATGGAATCTACATTTAGGTTTAGGCACAGACAAAAGGAATCATTGATAGTGGTTTTGGCTAGATGAGTGATTTTCGGGAAAGTTTGGCGAGGGGGGACCATAGACCAATAAACTATTTAAAAAATACTACGAAAGTATAAATATGACGGGTCCGTTGAACACAGTTTATGTTACGCAATATTTAAATTACTATGTGTCCCAAAGTTTTACAAAATATTTGAAGACTACAAAAAGCTACGTACTCGACAATCAAATATGTCTACATCTTTAAAAATATGAAAGGAAATCGATACGACTCAGTATTACAGCAAATACTATCGATGCTTCCGTTTAATCTCAAGAGATAATGGACACCCTGTATGGTTAGCTGTGCGTGTAATTGTGAGGCAAGGGTTGCGCAATTCCAACCACACCTCTCCTGAATCGTTACTGCTTTGGGGCAATGGCAAGGAGAGACCCAGCTCTAACAGGAAACAATGCTGATATTAGCAGAGAGCACATACAGCAACAGTAATTTCCATTGGTCACTCATTTTAATTATCATCAAGTTAAACCTTGCTTAACTTCGGTGATCTGACGTGATTATGCTGTATATGAATGCAAATAACATACACATACGAATATTCGATATGAAGAAAATCTTTGATCGCATTACATATCCGAAAAGGATCGATGTGCCTTTAAAATACTATCAATCAATTAACAGATTAATCAAGTATTATTTATACGAATAATATAAAAATGGAAACACGTTTTATTTTCATTCTTAAGAATTAAACTTTTCATTTGGTTTTCATAAGAAACTTAATCCTATACCATATAACTATTTTCTAATTTTTTTAGAAAACTGGGTTTCAAATAAAAATGTGCAAACTGATACTGGTGGAAGAGGGTTCAAAAGAGAGTCGCCAACCTGATAGATCCTGAACTGTCATCTAGGCGTCAGCCTCTGTCCTATCGACGAGATGTTGCATCCCTCTGCCTGTTCTACAAATAATTTAATGCTGAATGCTCTGACGAACTGCAAACACTTGTACCTCCCCGACGTAACTACCCCCGACAACCCCGACAAGCTACTAAGTCTCATCCTTTTACAGTAGAGATCCCTAGGTGCAAGAAAGCCTTTTACTCCAATAGTTTCTTCCCCAGAACTGCGGGTCTTTTGAACTCCCTTCCGGGATTCTGCTTTCCCAACTGCAATGATATGCAGAAGTTCAAGTGTAATGTTAACAAACATCTTTCTACTCATATCCCTTCATAATGACCCCGCTAATTAAGTTCCTGGTAGTAGCCCCCTGCTTCAAAGTGGCACTGTGCCTTGTTTGGGGTGAAAATTGAATAAAAAAAAAAGAACGAGAAATCAAATAGTTAACATCAGCAAAAAAAGAAAAGAATACAGTAATAATATGAACACCAGGATGCCAGCTTAGCGAAATCTATACTCGTATATTTTTTGTTTTGTTTTGTGTATTGATATTTATATTAGAAAAAAAAATTGTTTATAGTCTTTATTTACTTTGCCACTGTGCAAATTAAGCACAAGGCCGTTTTTTTAATGTGAGAGGTCGGCGAGGAGGGGAAAGGTGGACCAGCTCCCCCGAAGTGGGGAGTAGGAGCTTATAGTGCTGCCTCCTGGTATATAGGGTTGCCCCTACACGGACCAGAAACTTATTGACACAAAGGCAATGGTCTTTGATTCAAGCATCTGCCAAAACAGGTACTACTCTTTGAGATATTAAATCTTTTATTCACGCAAAACTTAACATGAACAAAAAATTTAGGTACAAGGTCAACTCACAAGACTTGCTACATGTATCCATCTTCTGTCAAATGCCGCGCGATGCAGCCTTCTTCTATCACATTTGATCTTTACCCGTAGTTGGTGTTTAAAGAAAGCGACCAGATTCTGATCAGAAAAAAGACGACACACCACCCCCGGCCACATTGAAGACGCGGCGTTCAAATCACCATTCTCGCCATAGCCAGGATGGTAATGTAGACCATTTGTCTTTCCCTGTCCCACAGTGGCCTCGCGTTGTAAACGACATTGGCGGCAATCGTGCGTGGATGCTCAGGACCGATGCGAGCCGTCACTTCGCTGACATACGACCAGTACTAGCGGAGTTCGCGACAATCAAAGAAAGGGTGATCTGTCGTTTCTATGGCCATTGTTCCGCAAGGAGGACAAGCAGGCGACTCCAAAAATCCGGAACTGCATTGTATGCTGTTGAGTGGAAGTGCATTTCGGACCAATCGCCAGGTAAGAGAGAATTCCGATTTGTTCAGATGACTCGAACCTGGCGCTTAACTTCACTCTGCTGCCAACCCAAACGCGCGCATAGCAGATCATCGGCGCCCCCCCCTGAATAGATCCCTATGGAGTTCCCTACAGGTAGCAGTCACTAGGTCGCTTTAAGAAGGCAGATTCTCCCAGCGGCCTTCGACAGCTCTCGATAGAAGGGTCGAGTACGAGGTCGGGAAAGGCGGCAGTAACCACAGAGTGCCAGTGTTGATGTTGCATATAGTGGCTCAGAAAGGCCACCCTCTCAGCGTCTCGATGACACTTCAAATCCGGCATTCCCAAGCCTTCCTCACACAGACGTTGAATACAGACCTGTCTGCTTACCCAGTGTCTTCCTCAGTCCCAAAAGAACGAGAACAAGAATTTGACAAGAGCTTTTAGGTGTTGTGCAGGCAAAGGAAGTACGGCCAGTCGGTAAAGGATGAGAGGAAAGACGTACGTGCGCAAGCCTCAGCTTTACTCTTTAAGGAAAGTTTTCTGGGAAGCCAAGAGTTGACCGCACCCTCCACCTTGGACCGTACCTCCGACTAATTTTTGTTGAGCTAGAGACACGTCCGAACCACACGCCAAGCATCCAAACATGGCCACCCGTCCAGCTGAAAGGCACCGGGAGGTTTGCATTGCCACTCCAGGCATGCAAGTTCAGTTCGACCGACTTGCTGCGGTTTATCTTGGCTCCTGTAATTATTTCGTACCGAGCGAGCGCCTCTGACACAATCTCGATGTTTCAGAAGCCCGACCCAAAGACTGTGACGTCATCGGCGAACGCAGATACTTTCGTGGCTGAGCCACTAGGTATAGCAGGGCCGGATTTGCCTCCCCGCATCTCAGCTTGAGTAGCAGAGGCTCCAACACCAGGATATAGAGCAGAGGCGACAGCGAGTAACCCTGACGGACCGACTGAGAGATAACAAAGGGTTTCAAGCGCTTTCCGTTAACTTGCACGACAGCCATAGGCTGTCGATACATTATGGAGATCCCCTAGTAGAAATCCGGTTTATAACCGGCGGCTTCTAAAACAGATCCCAGGAAACGATCGGATAACACTTTGATATTGGCCCGAAGGCTAAGAAAAAAAATGGCGGTTGTGGTCGTAGATTTGCGTTCATCTGCCAAACATCTACCTAATTTGCTATTTTAAACATTCATTTTAATTAATTCCGTATTAATTTTTTTTCGGTTTTCTGATGGGATGATCATATTTAGTTAACTATTACGTGTAATTATATTCATGTAGATGTTCTGCATGATTTATATTGAGTAATATTTGCGTAAAAGGGTTATAATAAACACAAACATCTTTCTGTATATATTTATGTACGCGTATATATATATGTGTGTGTGTGTGTATGTGTGTGTGTGTTTAAAAAATGTTGCCTGATAAACTCTCCTATCTCTTTTTAGTCTACAGACAGTTAACTTAATATATAGGTAATTGAACTCATGCAAAACTTTATATTTGGGTTTTAGCTGGAGAAAATCGATGCAAAAGTTTTTTAAAAACTGAATTTGCCAGGGGAAGGTCGAATGACGGCATTACGGATATGCATGTATAACGTAATAGCTATTTGTCCATGTTTTAATTTTTAGCCTTACAACAAACATGTAAGTAAATCGTAAGCTAAACGTTTTGGTTTCGCTTCTCCCTGATGGCGCACGAGTTATTATTATTTTTTTTTCTTTTTACTTTTTAAATCATTACTATATATGGGATCCAATATAAATATAAATATATATATATATATATATATATATATATATATATATATATATATATAAATACAAAATCTGCACTAATCTTAATATAATATTTAAGCACATTTTACGACCGGGCAATGCCGGGCGGCCTACTAGTGTGCTACATAGTGACACGTCTTATGAAAGTCTGAGAAAGTACTTGCTCAAGGAAACGTGAAATAAGGAAATAAAACGCCAAAAACGGAATATTGAAGCTATTTAACGAAACCTAAAACATCTTTTATTTGTGATCCTACCGTCCTATTAACTTTATTGTTTGCCGTTTATTTCCGATGCGCTGCTTATGATGCATTGGAATTACGTTCGCGTCCAAGATTTCCTAATTCTGCCACTTATACGTCATTTTATTGGATCCGTATTCGCTTGTTGCAGATATGCACTTCTCTGCCATTAAGAAGAATATTGACACGCCTTACACTATTACTGTTTTTGCAGTAGATGAATATATCCTCCATTCAAAACCTGGAAACAAATCTACCGCTATCATTTTATCATATATTTGTGTCAGATTTGCTGGTTATCGAATAGATGGACCCGATAAAATATCATACATCGAGGCAATCTAAAATATACACTATATACCATACTAGTAGGGAAGCGACGCTCGGCTTTGCCTGATCGTAAAATACGATTGAATATGATATTTAAATTTGTCCAAATTTCATATATATTTTTATTGAGTTATGATTTCAAAAATTAAAAAAAAGGTTTTTGGGCGCCGTCAGCTAGAATCGAAACTGAAAGCAAAACTGGAGCATTCAAAGCTGGTGACGTTACCACTTTATCAACGTGACACGCATATGAAGCGTTTTAAAAAAATAAGATGAATGTACAAAATTGATGAGGACTTTTTCAATTAGTACCCATTACTCATCCCTTAAAAACAATTCTAATTCGCCAAAGGCCTATAAAAGGACGGATCGTAAAAATCCAATCGTTTGAGGCCCCTATTTCAGCTGTGATTTTAAGTTTCGGAAAAGATAGAGTCTGAAAATATGAGATGGACAGACAGACAGACAAACATAGTGAGTTTTAAAAATTAGATTCGATAAATATAACACTACTAACTGTTATACCTGGCGTTGTCCGGAGAAAACGTGTAAGATACTTAAATAAAATGTTCATACCTCTCTCTCTCTCTCTCTCTCTCTCTCTCTCTCTCTCTCTCTCTCTCTCTCTCTCTCTCTCTATTCGTTTCTCTCGGCTCTTCTATTTTACCCCTTCCTATCTTTTCCTTCCGCCCAGCCAATTAGGTGCTACAGAGCTAATGAAAAAGAACCCGAAGTATTACCTAACTAATATTTCTGATGAACCAAGTGCAAAGGAGATCCAGACAATTGCAGTTGAAGTGAGTGTCCCTAACGACGGAGGTCTGAACAAAGCTGAAAGGGAGAAACAGACCAAATATCACAGTCTCATGTATGATATGAAAAGAAACTGGAATCTTAGGGAGATATCAATTATACCAGTTATTATAGGTGCCACACGGCTTAGGAAGAAGAACCTGAAGCCCTACCTAACTAATATTTCTGGTGAACCAAGTGCAAAAACGATCCAGACAATTGCACTTAAGGGAACAACGAGGATACTAAAAAGAGCTCTAGGATAGTTTCAATAAAAAGCAGGGCTATGTTAGTAGCTGGTTTGGCTGCCCCATACCCAACGTTACAATATTCAAAGGAAGAAAATTAAAAAAGAAAACATAGCAAGAATCTAGGCGCCTACTAGGTACTGTCCTCGAGTGGCTATGGTCTACAAGGGTTTCTAATCACAACGTGCATAAGGATACTTTTCCCTACAAGTATACCCTGGACTAAATATTCAAAATCACATAGCATTCGTTACCTAAAAAACATCGCAACTGTATAGCTAACCCACACTAGTTTTTAGAAAGAATGGTGCCTCTGCTCCAAGGGATGTTACCCTAATTAAAACCTAGATATTCTAATAGACTAGAAGAATTCTTATATTGTGACCCAGTAAGACCAAGATATACAAGTAGTATATACTACTAACAATGGTGCCCGGCGTTGCCCGGGTGCGGTGAGGTGTGTTTGTGGGATGGGGAGAGGCAAATAAAAAAAAATGGAAAATCAAGAATAAGCGAACGTAGTAACCCTTTTTAGATACTATAACGTTTTTTAATCGAAAAAAAAAACACAAAAAACAGCGAACGTGATGCAAGATAAAGAATAAGCGAACAAAAAAGAAATGACATAAATAACCCTGTTTAAATTCTTTAAAAAATCGGAAAACTAAGTAAAAGAAACACAGCGAACGTGATGGGGAAAAAACGAACATAAAAATGGCATAAATAACCGTTTCAATATTAAAACTTTAAAATTCGAAAAAAAAAAATGCATCTGATATCTAGGCTCGAACACGCAATCAAAAGATAACGACGCCGCCACTATAACAGCTAGTCTATGTTCGCGTGGGCGACGCTATGTCGTTTTTTAATACTTAAACTAATTCAAGAAAAAACGGTTTTTGCGCATGAGTGTTTGGCTAAATTGCTATGAAGGAACGATTTTTTGCTACCACTTCCTGTAGAAAATCGCCGAGTTGAGGATGAGGCAATTAATGTTTTTTAGCAAATTTTTCGATATTTGTTTGTCGTCCGAAGAGTCGCGCTTCAAAACAGTACACGTCTCGTGAAAATCCATCGCCTCTGTGGAAAGTTTTAGGCAGAAATACAAACATGCATTGACAGATTTTTGCCCTTTATATTATAGACTAGCCTGAATAGCCGGCGTTGCCCGGGATTTTGCAGGTGTGTGTTGAGCAAAAAAAAAAAAAAAAAGCTCGAACCCGTGAATGTGGAGAGAGGTGTTAAAAATGGCAGTGGGGAGAGAATCAAAACAACAATAGGCAGCCAGGGTGAAGAGCGGTGTTAAAATAAAAGTGGTAGTAGGCAGGCAGGCGCGAACCCGTTATGCGGAGACTGAAAAGAAAGTGAAAGGAAATCTGATCTCTTAGTCGATGTCTCCATGACGCGATTGGAAGCCAAAAGCGTTTACATCAACCGTCGTCAATGTAACGAGTATGATCACGAAAAAAATAGATCCCTCATTGCACACATTCAGATAAATGTTGAGAGGTACAAAATTTATATAACGATTTGTAATAGAATGTGCGCAAATTGCTCGTGAGCGTTTCGGCTATCATCTCGTCAGGGAAAAATCGATAGCATATAACCCCTGATGAATTTTTTGGCGAAAGGGACTATACGGTTTTTCCGTATATTATTTTCAAAGCGTTGTATCTGTCAAGCCATGTTATATGCTACTGGTACCATGTAACGCAGTACTACCTGCCTCATGGTCGGGTCACCGACGACTAAACTTGTTCCCCCAACAGACTTGTTTGGTGAGGAGGGTGGCTAGTCTCCCTGAAGGATTAAAAACAAGACCTTCCAAAGGGCGAATGAACCCTTTTTCGGGGTCAACGGCCAACTAGCACCGTGTGTGTTTGTGTGTATGTATGTGTGTGTTGGGGTTAAGAGGGCTCCTGTATGCCGTGGCAAAGGCAACCTTTCTAGGAGAAGCAAATCTCTGATTTTAAAAACCATAAAGCGGGAGACCAGTACCCGCAATAAGCTAGTCTTCAGTTTAATTTGTTGCTGGCTATCTTGCTATTGCTTGTTGCTTGATCTCAACATTTTGAACTTAGAAAGAAGCTTAGCTGTCTCACAAAGCTAAGACTCTGTAACATCATTTGTATATTGATACTCCCTCAGGCATTTATCTATTAAAATGTCCCTGTGGCGATGGAAGTCATTTTTTGGAATTCATCATATATATATATATATATATATATATATATATATATATATATATAACTTTATTAAACATTCTAAAGTCACAAAAGTATTAACAAAATTCACATTTATATTGTTTTAATGCTGCGTCTTAGATGTGTTTCATCAGCAGGCATAAATATGCTGAACAAACCCCCAGAGACATGCATAAATTAGTATTAACAAAATTCACATTTATATTGTTTTAATGCTGCGTCTTAGATGTGTTTCATCAGCTGGCATAAATATGCTGAACAAACCCCCAGAGACATGCATAAATTGTTCAAAAATATACATTTTTCTTGGGTTGAAAAATATTTGAAATGTTAAAATTTTAAGATAAAATCATAAGAGAAATCATGAAATTGCATTAAAAGCCTAAAAAAAAAATATCGGAACCTGGTGGATATAAAGTATGCACATTGATTCAGACCCCACGAGGAGATTACACGACACCGAATTTAGATTAATAGTGAGTTAACACCATAAGAAGTTTTACGTATTTATTTTTTGAAAAGAAATAATCATTCAATCCAAAACCTTGGTTAAGTTTATTCATTAAATATTTATAACTAGAAAAAAAAAAAACACTTATTTATATCAGATAAAATTCAAGTTAAAAATATCAAATGTAAAATCTTACGAAAATAAAATACCAGATTCATTTTTGTTTTTGTTGTTTGTTTTCTCGGCATGCGTTTTTGTCCGAATACCATAGTCCCCACTCCAATACAGAAAAGAAGCAAAAGAAAAAAATTAAATAAAATAACGATATATAACTATATATATATATATATATATATATATATATATAATAGAATAAAAAATTACAATAAGTTTACCAAGGTAATCAAAATTGTAAACTTAAAATATATTATAAATATTAAAGAGTTAATATTTACAAGTAAAATAAACTCAGCCAGATGTAAAAGCTCAATAAAACCGAAAAGGAAATAGAGCTTATAATATGAACAAATGATTAATAAAACATGTTAAAAGACATCTTGAAAAAGAGTTAAAAACATATTTAATTTAAAAAAAGGAAACACAAGATAAGTGGATAGTCCTTAATCCGCGGAGTTTCGAAGAAATACTCTTCTTCTCATCAGAGGGTAGGAATTAGCAAAATGCAGGATCGGATTTTGCATATAAAAGTATTTAATGAAACTACAAGTAAGTCACAGATCTTACTTGGTTAAAAAAAGGGTGAGGTAAGGGGAACAGGAGGCAAAATAAAAATAAAAATAAAAAGATTTCACATGAATGAACAGTCCGGTGAAGGGTAAAAATCCAAAAATTGTAAAATCCAAAACGGTAGAATTATATATATATATATATATATATATATATATATATATATTAGAACTGCACGCCTATGGAATTGTCTTCTGTTTTCCTGCTTTCTAGCTGACTACAATATGGTTGTCTTCAATTCTGACGTACACCAGTTGATGAGTCGTTCCTATATGGAACGACTCATCAAAAAATTGTGTACGTCAGTTAAAAAATTGTGTACGTCAGTTAAAAAAATTACCGAATTTCCATTACTAACGATTACTTTATTGTCCAATTGTCTACTGTACACATTTTAACCCTTATCCTCGAGTGGCCTCTTTGCCTGGATAAGTAGTGATGCCTTTGTAAAAAATATATATATACAGATCTATTCATTTATATTATTTTGAACCGTTTATATAAATTTATTTCGAAGCATATAGGGATGCGACGTCTACCGTTAGTTACATTAGGAGCGAAATAAAATAGTATGGCCGTTTGGGGGAACTAAATTGATTCCTGTCATATAGAAGCAGTATAATGTTTTTATATAATGCAGGTAAGGATATAGCATATCGGTATATAGCTGGTTTAATATATGCGGACAAAATGGGTGATTAAACTCTCGAGGAGAAGAAGAAAGAAGGTTTCGAAATAGCATGGTATAAAGAGTGCTCACTTACCCAACTGACTGATGTATCCCCATTGTGAATATATTAACAAATCTATATAAATTTATAAAAAAAAAATGACAAAAGTGTATATTCCAAATTTCATGATTTTGACCATCTTACAGTTTATTTCTTTTAATTCAGTTGACATTTACACTTCTTGACAGTGTCTGTTTCGTAGCACAAAATCATTCACTTAATTATTATATCAATCAATGGATCTAGTATAAATTATCGTTATCAATCTACCAAAATTTAAAAAAATGCGTTATGGCGTGATAAAAACATCCCAAAATTGGAAGAGAAGCTGACAAATACCTTCTGGTTTGTTTACATTACATTACGTAGTGTATTTCCTTTTGGTGGATTTATTGTTGCTATGTTTTCTAAGGAGTTAAACGCAAAATATATTCATTGATTGACATAAAAATTAAGTGATTGATTTTGTGCTACGAGACATTTACTGTCAAGACGTGTAAGTGTCAACTGAATTAAGAGAATACATTGTAAGATGGTCAGCGTCATGAAATTTGGAATATAGACTTTGTCATTAATTTATTGTATGCTCTGTAATTACATTAAGCTTCTTAAATAAGGATTGGTATATATATTATTCGAAAATATGAGTGAATAAAAATACTTCCACAGAACTATATCTATCTATCTATCTTCTATCTATACTCCTATAAATTCGTTTTTCTTTTGTGTGTATTGATATTCATATTAAAAACCCTCTTTTCTACTTATTTAGAAAGAAAATACAATTTTCTTATATATGGGTTGTGAAATTACATTCATCTGCAAAAGATCTAACTAATTTGCATATTCTTTTAAACATTCATTTTAATTAATTCCATATTAGTTGATTCGGTTTTCTTATGGGATGATCATCTTTAGTTAACTATTACGTGTAATTATATTCATGCAGATATTCTACATGATTTATACTTGCATAATATTTGCGTAAAAAGTTTATAGTGAACATAAAATTGTTTCCATATATATTTATGTATACGTATATATTTTGTTTAACAAATTTTGCCTACCAAACTCTTCCTAGATTTTTTGATTTACAGACAAGAAACTTCGTATATAAAATATTTGAATCCATGCAAAACTTGATATTTGGGTTTTAGCCCGGAAAAATCGGTGCAAAAGTGTGAAAATTAAAAAAATGATATTTGTCAGGTGAAGGTCGAATGCCGGTCTTACGAATGCATAACGTAGTAGCTATTGGTTCATGTTTTAATTTTTAGACTTCTGGTAAACATGTTTTCATAGCCCATTCGTTTACGGCAGAGGAAAAATAAATCGCGAGCTGAACATTTTGGTTTCGGTTCTCGGTGGTGGTGCATGCGTCTTTTTTTTAAATACTTTTTTTTTAAATCATTACTATATTTTGCATCCAATATATATATATATATATATATATATATATATATATATATATATATATATATAAGTGAAAATGTCTTTCTGTCCTTTCTCTATGATTGTTAAGGAAGACTATTATACAGAAAGGCATTACTTTACATATTCACACTTTTTAATATATACATATGCACAGTAAATAGGGCCCGAGAAAAGCCGGGCGGAACACCTAGTGCATATATATATATATATATATATATATATATATATATATATATATATGATTATACATGTTTTATATCGTCATTTTCGTTCTTTATCTATATATGTGCGTGTGTGTGCTTGTGTGTGTGTGTGTGTGTGTGTGTGTGTGTGTGTGTGAAATATAAGCTTGCGTGAAAGAAAATAAAACTGATATATATTTTTAAAAAGGGGCAACAAAGTACTTTTACTAATGCATTGGTGAGCAGCGGGTTGTTGCTTTCATATTTCTAATCGCAAAACATCAATAAAACATTTTAATGAACATAAAAACGACAAAATGTCGGATCAATATGAATGCATTAAGTGCGACAGAAAAAGCAAATGAAAAACATTAGCGTTTGAGATTGTTTATTTATTTCGGGTTTTTGCATTTTCTTATTTCTATCCTCGTCTGTTAAAATCAAATATACATACGCATGAATAACCCGTCCTACATTTTTTTTTAATTTTTGTCTTCTCTTTTTATTTTCCTAAACTTCTATCTCTATTTTTACTGTTATATGAAAGTCGCTTTGGGTTGGGGCAGGGGGGTCCTTCCTTATAGGTTCCGAAACGGCTAAGCCTATCACCCTTGTATAAACTTCGTTAAAAATCATTGGCGGTTTCACCTCTGAAACATATTAACCTGGAATAATTATAACCCTATACCTATAATAAAAAGTCGAACGTCTTTCTGTCTGTCTGTCTGTCTGTCTTTCTGTCTGTTTGTGTGTGTGTGTGTGTGTGTGTGTGTGTCTGGTCACCAATAGGCTCCTATATAGTTGACTATTTTTAAAAACTGATTGCATATAATGATAGAAGATGTATCGAGGATAAGGAATAGGTATGTTTGATCTGGCAGAACGGTGGTTCATAAAAATTGTGGGGTCTGCACTCGCGCATGGCCCCCAAAGTATGGAAATAATAAATGAAAAAAAAAAAACGTTTACAAGGGTTTTTGATATAGATGTACATAAGAATACTTTGATAAGTATGTTTCAACTTAAATAGGGATGGTATAATAAAATTGTTGAGTCTGCATTCGCACCTGACCTCCATATAATGGAAATAGGCACAGACTTTAATAAAAACTTTTCATATTTATTTATATAAAAATTGTGGAGTCTGCACTCGCGCATGGCCCCCAAAGTATGGAAATAATAAATGAAAAAAAAATGTTTCAGTTTGAAGAAATATGGCATAATAAAATTATGGGGTGTCCGTTCGCTCCTGACCTCCATAGAACGTAAATATGTCACAAAGTTTAACAATTTTTTTTTAAGTGGTGAGGATCCACAATAACACCTTAATGTTAATCTTAATTCATGTTAGCTTTTATTTATTTTTTTGAGTTGACTCATATTGTGTCAAATAAATTCACCTCATAAATTCACGATTTTATTAAAGTGAAAGCCAAAAAAAAAATTCGGAACTTTAGACAATTCTCGACACAAATTTTGCATAACTCTGTTTTTATCCTTCTCCACTTGCACGTTACACTCTTTCAAAAATAGATAAATAGATAAATAATAAAAAAAATAAGAACGTTACTGGTTATCGTGCCAAAAGAAGGAAAAAATCCTGCTCAGATGATTACGTGTCTTTTTAAAAACATGTACATAACCTGTTTATTTTTTATTTATATATCTGTTTTAGATTTTTTGTCAGTGTACTAGAAGGAATTCAGTTGATTACACCCCTTTCTGCGTGTTCTTTATATTACAATAGGACAACCCTGAATCCGACGGCGCAATACTTGCTGGAAAAGGGCGCCATTTTCTTCTTATTCATATTTATATCGATTCTTTGCTTAAAAAAACTAAAGTAATTACATGTTTACTTTTTTAATATCCCATTTTACTGTTTCGGATTATTTTACTAAAGTGTGTAAAGCTTCATTATTTTTCAAAATTGTTTTTGTTTTTTTTTGTTTTTCGATATTTCGTCGATATTATTTAGTAAGAGTGTTTGGTAGAAAAGCCAACACACAACTACCCGAAAAAATAAATATACAAGAAATAAATGTTACCATAGTCAATAAAAGTTCGGTTCATGTTTTTTGTGCTTTGAAATAGTTTTTAATGCTCTTTACTTGAAATAATTTCAGCAAACCGAAATTAAATAGAAATTAGAGGCGATAACTACTTAAATAATTTTTTATATAAACTACACATGCCATAATCGAATATTCCTCAAGCACAAAATAACGGAAAACATTGAAATATGTTTATAAATATTCCTTACGTTGACGGAACTCTCTTAAATTGTTAACACAGAATGCTCAAGTGCCTCTCCTTCAAATTAAAAACGGGGCTCTCCATTTCAAAGTCGCTGCCATTTTGATTTTGTTTTAGACCGGTTCGTAAATTAAAAAAAAAAATTAACAAACTACTTAAAAATACAAACCAATGAAATTTTCTACTATAAAAGTAACTTTTATTGACTATGGTAACATTTATTTCTTGTATATTTATATTATTATATATATAACATTTTCTCTTTGTAAGGAAACATCATTTTGTTGGTCACTCTTCGCTACGAATGGAAACAAAGTTGATATAAAAAAATATATTTTCACGAAAATTATCTTTACTTTCATCATATTTTGCTTTGGGTAAAATTTTTGAGTATCAAAACCTATTTCTTTATAACCCCTCCTTTTCATAACCTATCATACTTTCATCAATCACAGTCCATTTTCTGTAGGCTGTTTTTGAACCCATTCAACGACGAGTACTTCTGCTAGTATATATATATATATATATATATATATATATATATATATATATACGTTTTATTTTTTATTACCGTTTTTTTCTGTTGAGTTACATTTTTGTTAGAACTATTCGACAGTTTTTTGGCCGTTATGTAGCCTCCTCAGACTTTACCGAACAGTTCGTTTATGTTGGAATAAACGAACTTTTCCATAAAGTCTTAGGAGACTACATAACGGCCTAAAAAACAGCTGCGTATTTGTACCAAAATTTAACTGAACAGAAAAAAACGGTAATAAAAAATAAAACGCATATTTGCTCTACAACAGTATTGAGCACTTTCTTGAGGTTTTTATTAATTACCATTTCTTCTATAAATATATATATATATATAAATATATATATATATGTATATATATATATATATGCATTTTGTCAAATCAAACCTCTCATGCACGTTTGATATACAGTATCAAAATGAACACTTGAACATTAGTGAACATTTAGGTTATTACAGCCAGACATTTATGCATAAAAGTTTTCAGTAAATAAAAAAACACGGAATTTCTACTTATCCTAATCCCATCTTCAACGGCAGTTATGAAAATATTATTGGTCATCAGCGAGGAGACGGCAGTGAGAGAAGAGTACAAAGTCATAGCACTGCCTTTGTGTGGGTGTGTGGGTGTGTTTGTGTGTGTGTGTCCGTGTGTGTGTGTGCGTGTGCGGGTTTGTGTCTGCGTGTGCGTGTTCGTGTGTGTGCGCGTATGTGTATGTGTGTGCGCGTGCGTGTGCGTGTGCGCGTGTGTGTGTGTATCAGGTCATTCCTCATAGGTTCAGAAATGGCCCAGCCTATCTTTTGGGAATTTCACACAAAGCTAATGTAAATGTTTGGCAGTGTTCTTAGATATGATGTGGACAGAAATTTATCCGATAAGTATCTCTCTTATAGATTATTTTTTTTTACATTTTTAAAGAGGAATATTTTACGAGCTGGGCGAATACTCGGCTAATGGCGGCGATCAGGCTGGCTTGACTGCCTTAACTATCCCTAAATTTCTCTTACCCCTCTGCCTAGCCCATTCTTCTCTCTGAACATACGCAACTAGAAAATGCTCTAGAAAATGCAACTAGAAAATGCTCTAGAAAATGCAACTAGAAAATGCTCTGGAAAATGCAACTAGAAAATGGGTACTTTTGCTAGTGTATATATATATATATATATATATATATATATATATATATATATATATATATATATATAACTTTATTAAACATTCTAAAATCACAGAAGTATTAACCAAATTCAAATTTATATTGTTTTATTGCTGCGTCTTAGATATGTTTCATTAGGACCTCAAGTACATAGACGGCATGAGGTAAGTAAATATTTGGTAAAAATTATTATTTATTTTATTTTATTTGCTTTTTGTTTGTACCTAAATGCCGGAAAAGCTGACATCGCTTATGATAAGATGAAAGAATGAATATGTTTTTTTAAAGATATTATTCATCCAGGCCAACGCCGATCAAGAATATTCTAACTTTGTATATAATTGTTTTGCACTTTCAGCCGGATATACACATACAGCCAAAGGTATATTAGATATTTTAACTTATCTAGCATTAATCGAATTTTCCACCAGCAGTTATTTAGAGCTTCTCTGACATCTTATATTTGGACAAGAAAACAGTATCATACGACTCCTATAACAAGATTTTTATTGACAAGAACAAGAGAAACCGTGTTAGTCTAGCGGCCAATGAATAATCAACGCAAAATAACCCACTCCTTGCACACAAATTTAACACTATGATGTTGCCAACCCGGTTATTCATTGATATGTTCGCTTGGACAATATTATATAGTTTTCTTAATTTGACCTACGTTTGACGATACGATTCTATTATTATTATTATTATTATTATTATTATTATTATTATTATTATTATTATTATTATTATTATTATTATTGTTATTATTATTATTATTGTCCCACGAGGAGCTTTCACACAGGTCATCAAAGATCTCATTGAATACAGCCTGTGGTGTTCCCTGGAAGCTGAGTGACAACAACAAAAATTATATTTTATTATTATTATATTTTATTATTATTATATTTTTATTATTATATTTTTATTATTATATTTTTATTGTTATATTTTATTATTATTATTATTATCATATTTTATTGTTATTATTATTATTATATTTTTATTATTATTATATTTTTATTGTTATTATATTTTTATTATTGTTATATTTTTATTGTTATTATATTTTTATTATTATATTTTATTATTATTATTATTATATTTTTATTGTTATTATTATTATATTTTTATTATTATTATATTTTTATTATTAGTAGTATATTATTATTATATTTTCATTATTATTATTATATTTTATTATAATTATTATTATATTTTTATTAATATTTTTATTATTATATTATTATTGCTATATTTTATTATTATTAACATTATTATATTATTATTATATTTTTTTTTATTATTATTATTTTATTTTTATTATTATTATTATTATATTTTTATTATTATAATTATTATTATTATTATTAGTAGTAGTAGTAGTAGTAGTAGTAGTAGTAGTAGTTATATTTATATCGTTGTTATTATTATTATTATATTCACTGTGGAATCTGCTTGGAATTGGTGTTGTTTTCCAATTATATTTGTGTCTCCTACTTAATTGGAAAGTTGTTTTATGTCTGTCTCATTTCAAAACAGATAGAAGTGATATTTGTATAATCGATATTATTTTCAATTGTTTTATTTATATAATGTCTTGTATAGGCATAATTATTATTATTCCATAAGTAATAATATTCTTTTCCTTATAAATTGTAGATTTGGTGCTGTAGTACTTTTATTTTATTACTAGCATGCCGCGTGACGTAGCTCGATCCCGAACGCAGACCCCAAAATTTTCTTATACCATCCCTATTTAAATTAAAACATACTTATCACAGTATTCTTATGTACATCTATATCAAAAATACTTATAAACGTTTTTTTTTTCATTTTAAATTTTTTTATTTCCATACTTTGTGGACCATGCGCGACCGCAGACCCCACAATTTTTATGAACCACCGTTCTGCCAGATCAAACATACCCATTCTTGTGTCTCGATACATCTTCTATCATTATATGCAATCAGTTTTTTAAAATAGTCAACCATATAGGAGCCTATTGGTGACCAGACACACACACACACACACACACAGGCATATATATATATATATATATATATATATATATATATATATATATATATATATATATATATATATCTTAGTTTAAAAGGTTGTGTTGTAAGACGCAAACCAATGATTTCTGTAAAGAACGGAAAGCGCCGTGTGGATTTCGTCAGATGCAATGAAGACGATAATTCTTCATATAAGCCGAAAATTAAGATCCTTCAATCTGTTCTTTACTATATAAAGATAACATTTTTTTAACAAGACCACATTTTCGTTGGATTGGGGGGGGGGGCGTTTCAAATCTGTTTCCGAGGCTGCGATTTTTCAGAGAATTGTCTTTTCTGTAAAAAATAACGTTAGGACGACCAGAATTAGGGGTATCGCGAACACTGTCGTTGTTTTAGTGCTTTTACAGAGTCCTTAATACTGTTTTCTTGTCAATTTCAATCTGCGGCTAATTTTTCGATTAAAAAGCTAAAAAGAAAGTCAATTCAAATGTTGCGTTCCATAACCTGGAACAACAACAACTATGATTAAAGGCTGCTTCGTTGCCTAAAACGTGGATTTATTTTTCTACCGTAGAAGTCAGAAGAATAACTTAAGGCTAAAAAAAAAAAGTAAAATTAACATATACACGCATGTGCGTTGAATTCGAAAGATGAATTTATCTCCTATAAATAGTTACACTCAGGTATAATATCCGGTCAAAGAAATCACTCCACCCCTCCACCAATTATTGTTACCAGTCGTGCTGGAATTGTCGAGGTGCTCGTAGCAAGATAAGTGTTATCCTAATCCATCCTCATCCTAAAAAAAATGCTAACTTTGTTATTTCTTCTCTTTTAAATTTCTTATTTCATTTTGTAATTTGTAATTATTTGTATTTTAATAATTTACATATGTATTTATTGTTTTTATTTTTGTTTCCTTGGCTTTTTCAATACTTTCCCTCCTACAAACCTAGCAAAACACGAACCATGTTCTCTCCCAGCTTAAATAAATGATTAATTCCATGCTCTGAAATAAAGAAGGCTAGAAATAAAAATAGCTTAGGCAAGATAAATTTTCCGAAATTAACACAAACGTTGATTTATTTTTTATACCGTAGAAGTCAGAAGAACGTTATTAAGTAATATACTTAATATCTACAATTACCATATGCTGGCTAGTATTAATAAAGAGACCTCATTGATATCTATACTAAAGCACTGGATATAGCTTATAATTAACTTTTACTATACTTGTAACTGAAATGTACAGTGATCTAAGTGCGTCACTAGAACTATTTTCTGAATAGATACAATGTTTTGTCCTGACCTTAATGACTGCCTATAAATACTAATTCCGTATCACCATGTAATAATTGTTTCTCTTTACCTCTAATACGACTCCCTTTGTCTAACCTGCATGCTAAATAGGGAAAAAGAAGAAAAATAATGTTTTTTCTGTTTCCCAAGCTAAAACATTACTTGAAACTCTAAATCCTAATGAAACTCTACTCTATTCTGTAAGTTAATAACCCCGTCTCTTGAAAGCTAGCAATCTGCTCTACACCCCCAAGCTGCCACTAAAACTCTACATCACACAGGCCTTAGTAGTGGAATCCTTAGCTTCCAGCTCCTAACCTTTACATGCTAACCGCCTAACAGTCATCATTAAACATCTATACATTTCTACCTCGGAGATATGCATTAGAGTTCATTCTTATCCAGTTAGGTACTTACCAGCCAAAATATGTGCTCAGATGCAACGCGATCTTCATTACATAACAATGCCTCTTCCTATATGGTATTGCAATGATTAATACAAAAATAAATCCGATACTTCTTGTTATGCAAAACGCTCCATGACTCTTAAATTAAAACTAAAATTATCTTCCTGCAATAGTAGAAACACACTTAACATCTACAATTCCTATCTATTCGCATCTACTGAAAACTTGTCCAAATATCTGTTTACTTAATTATACATACGGAATACGCCATAACTTAAAATTTACCTTCAGTTATACCCGTACACCTGCACCTACATCTTAACCCTCCTGTAATCTAAAATATACAGAGACTGAACAAAATTCTTAGCTCAATTCCTAATACCTACTCACACTGTAACGTTATCCTGTACCTAAGCTAACATTTAAATAAAATAAAAATTTTAAAATCTAAAGGTAAAATCTTAATCCACACTAACGCCTTTCTAACTAGCCTGCTCACATAGTTGCTGCCACTGCATGAGCTTTTTTTTAATAACAATGAAATAGCAATGTCCCCCAATATATATAAAACAAAAAACATCGACGCTCTCGTCAGTGACCACAACTCTTTAAAAAGCCCGCATAATACGGGCGAAACGTCGAGCCTCCGGTCTTCCGCTTCCTTTTCACATACATGGTCGGAATATTTTTCAATTATTCTGATCATCCAATATGTGTGTGTATATGTGTGTGTGTGTGTGTGTGTGTGTGTGTGTGTTTGTGTGTATTATTTACTATAATAATTATTAAATGCCTACAGACAGTAGTGTTTCATATTTTGGGAATCATCAGGGCAAGGTGTCACGATTTACACACACACACACACACACACACACACACACACACACACACACACACATATATATATATATATATATATATATATATATCAATGAAAACAAAGGGATGTAGTGTTTACCTGATATACTCAATGGTAAACTTCAAACAAATATCAAGAGCAGCATTTATATATAGAAAATTTAATCCCAACAAAATTAAAAAACTCAATGCACAATATATATCTGTGTGTGTGTGTGCGTGTGTATATGTATATATATATATATATATATATATATACATATATATATATATATAGGCAGAGAGAGAGGGGGAAAGGAGAGAGTGAGACAGAGATCTAGATATAGATACAGAGGTTGATAGATTTTTTAAAGATTATATATTAATATTACATGTGTTTCTAAGTTTTCTGTCTTTAGATAGTTTAGTTTTGCAAAGTCTTACAACGTGAAAGAGTCTTTTGGTACTTGAAGCAAATTTTCTGTTTCTTGAGCCAAAATATTTTTCAACGGTGCAATGCTTTCTCTGAGCGAATCTCACATTTACTGTTGACTTTTTTTTTGCCTTAATGTTTTTTTAACTCCTCACAACTTCCTACCATGTCTGGTGCGACTTCCATAAAAATATAATCATATTATGTATTTTAATCTTCGTACAATAATCCCAATAAGAGAATAATTCGGTTAATCGCAAAAGATTAAATCATAAAAAATAAGAGTCGTGTACAGAAATATTCTTATTAGTTTTGTGGGGGGTTTTTTAATAGCAAACGTCCATGTGTCATTATTTTTGTATTTTCTTTACTGAAAGCAAAAATTTGAATAAGTCGAAAGAGCTTGGTTTTTTTCTGTTTTGCTTTGGGTTTTTTTTTTAGCATTTTCAAAAAAAGAAACTATTAATCGTTGGCGTTTAAGAAAGGTTTTCGCCAATATTTTCAAAATATTCATAGCCATAGAAAATTCTTAAAGAAAGGAATTCGTGATTTTATTTTTTCAGCGAACACTTCAAAAGGCAAACTCTCTTTAGAAATAATCTGGAACAACCGACAAAAAAATTGTTTCTCAAACAAATACCTTTCAAACTTTTTTTAATTATATTTCAAAGAATTCTCAGTACCAGGAAATGCAGCTTCGCACATGATATGTCACCATTAGATATGGACCCTATCTATATATTACTAGCTGGCCGACCGGCGTTACCCGGTCTTACAATACGCTTAAACTTTAATTTATACATACTGCGTATGTTATATCATAGAATCAAACGCTTATTCATTTTTATATATTACGAAGAATAATTAGCCCGGTGGTCTAATTCGCAAAAAAATATGAATTAAAAAAAATATATAATATCGTTTACCAAATTCCGTCTGTGTTTGTTTAAAATATCACGTCAGCTGACGATTATTTGCACTGGAATAGGCCATTTTGATTAATGTTTAGTTTTAAAATATGAAAACGAAGAAATAATTTGCTGCGATGTTAAATAATGCGTTCATTTTTATCGTAAATTGAACTCATTAATAACATATAGCTAAAATAACATAGTGCGGTTCATCCAGGCTTGAACAGGCGATCATTCGATCTGTACTTGAACTTGTATTTGAACTATATCGTCAGATAACGATATATCTAATTCACTTATTGCGCACTTTTATCCTTATCTTTGTTTGTTGCTGTTTGACAACTTTTCGGACCAACTATTCCACTGGCCTTCATCAGGTGGTAACCGCGACGGGATAAGAGCTCCGAATCTCCTAATTGCGTTCTCAGCCATTACTGTCTTCCATAAGGATGAAGATAATAGTCCGCAATAAATTTATAAATAATACTCATTTAATAATGAATTCCAATTGAAATAATATAAACAACATATCTGGGTTTTTTTTTGTTGTTGTTTGAGAATAGAATAAATGATTTACCTAGATTTTATTATTTTCCTTGGTCGGTGTAATGCAAAATATTCCGCTGTAAAAGTGATTCTTTTCATCTATAAGAGAGAAAAGCGATTTTTAAGATCGATATTTTGGGATTTTCGACAATAATTTGCTGAGATTTCATTATTTTTCTTGGACGGTGTAACGTAAAATATTTCCCTGTAAAAATTCAATTTTTTTTTCTGAGATAGAAAGACTATTCTTAAGATTTGATTTTTTTCGATTTTCGATACTTGTCAGATAAATTTCTGTACAACACATTTAACAACACTGTAAAAGTTATGCGCAGCCGTTTCGGAATCTATAAGGAAGAAACTCACACACACTCTTAGTTATTGGTATATAATGGATGGATAGGTAGATAGGTAGATACATACATACATACATACATTATGATTGCAACGTCTTGTCAGACGAGTGCAACTCCCTCAGACACTTAAAGTCCTTGAGCCCCAAAACGACTTCCATC
Source organism: Euprymna scolopes (assembly GCF_053919585.1). NCBI lineage: Eukaryota > Metazoa > Mollusca > Cephalopoda > Sepiida > Sepiolidae > Euprymna > Euprymna scolopes. The sequence goes on from NC_136505.1 coordinate 97,480,794, forward strand.
GCCACAGGACCATTTTAATAGACAAATGCGTGAAGGAGTATCTATACACAGATGATGTTACAGAGTCTTAGTTTTGTACGACAGCTAAGTCTCTCTCTCGGTTCAAAATGGTGAGATCCAGCTACAAGCAAGAGCAAGATAGCCAGCAACAAGTTAAACTGCAGACCAGCTTAATGCGGGTACTGGTCTCTCGCTATATTATTTTTTAATTCAGAGATTTGCTTCTCCAAGAAAGGTTGCCTTCACCACCCCCAACTCATACATACACACATACATACACATAAACACACACGGTGCTAGTTGGCCGTTGATCCCGAAAAAGAGTTCATTCGCCCTTTGGTAGGTCTTGGTTTTTATCCTTCAGGGAGACTAGCCACCATCCTCACCAAACAAGTCTGGTGGGGGAACCAGTTTAGTCGCCGGTGACCCAACCATGAGGCAGGTATACTGGGTTACATACATACATACGTACAACAACAAACAACATTTTAAAAAAGCTCAATACACAATATATATATATAGGGATTCTTCTCGTCCCTTCTTTTATTTGATAACCGACAAGTATAAATTTTGGAAGTTAAACAGCTTAAAAAAGGCAAGTTTGCGAAATTTGCTGTTAAAAATTCCAATCTTACAACCCGTGACAAAAATATAAGAGTGACCTCCGTTTGATGTAGCCTCGTTTTCAAAGATCATTATAATAATATATAATCATTGTTTTTAATACTATGCGGAAGAAACCCGTAGTAATTTAAACGTGCTGTATTTCTCCATTGAAAAAATAATCAGTGAAACGTTACGTAAAAAGGCAATATTCGAAAGAAACAGAGCAAAAAAAAAAGAAAAACATTATCGGTCCAGATGTGCTAGATTGAAGAATTAGATTAAATATTTTCTCCCACAATGTGAGTTTATTATTTGTATTGAACTATGTAGCACAATATTACTTTCTGATTATTCATCAGTATTTATTGATTTATCCCATTTGTGTCAGCTTTAAACTCAATAGATACTATTTTCATAGAAAATAGTAACAAATTGATATTTGCTGTCTCTTATTAGCTTTTCTGTCAAAAACTAACTTGTGCGCTATCCATAAAAGATATCAACTATATCAAAACATATCTTTTGCCCCAATATGGGGAATTTCTACGGGACCAACTTGTCTAATATTATAGTTCATGTCAAATTCACGAATAATTAATTAACCAATATGAAACAAAATAGAAATCTGCATTAACTACAAATGTAGTAGGTGAAATCAAAAACTAGCAATGAAATAAATTCAATTTCAAACAATGCCAATCGAAATATGCAAAATTCAAACAACTAAATAACCCAGGAAAAATTCCTCACACATGATAGTCCAATAATTATCACACATCCTTAATAATTTTACGTACTTTTTTGTTGAACGATTTTTCTTTGGTTTCAAACTACGCCTCAGTTTCTTATATCACATCTACGAAGGTAAATATCGGGTAGAACGATAAAACTTTCGCCCTAAAGAAAAAAAAACAAAACTACAGATTTATTTTAAAACTTTTATTGAAAAAACGAATTCCGGCGACTTGGTTATCTAGTAGAGCTGACATCTATTAAATTTAACCGCCTTCAGCCTCAATCACTGTCCTGACACAAGCCTTTTCCACAAGCGCCGGGGAAATCTCGGGGATTCCTCGACAGATGGTGGCGATCACGCTGATATTTCTTTCGTGAAAGGTCTTGTTGGTGATGTTCTCGACGTCTGACTAAATGAAGTAGACCAACGGGTAAAGTCAAGGGTATAAAGTTGTAGAACACCCTCTGAAGTTAAGCCTAGGTCTCTTTGGACTTGTGGGCCGGCGCCGTGTCCTGCCGCTACACTCAGTGGTCACCTTATTGCATCAGAGAATCACCGCGCCTCTCAGCACATCGAGGTTTCTTTTGGTATTGATTTTCAAGCCAACTTTGAAGATGTTAGGTGGCATGATGTGACCCTCACTTGAAACCACACCAAAGACCATAACCATGGCCGGAAAGGGTCGTCGGATGCGTTGAGCTGTGCCCTCAAGCGTTGAACCGTCTGGGTTTGCATTTCGAGGGTGCTGGCTATCGTCCTATTGTTGGTCAGAAGAGAGCTCGTTGAACAGTGTGTCAGTTTCAGACAATATATAAAGTTCTAATCGCTCTTGGGATTTGTACACAACTGGCTAAATATTAGATGGTCTGCAACTAAAACAGAAAAGTGGTTTCCATCAGACGAAAATGGAATCATGTTTTCGTTTCTAGGGCGACAATTTTATCGTTTCATCCTATTTTCACCCTGGAACATTCTTTGACGTAAGTTTTGGATTTCACAATGAAGGTTAATATTCAGGGACATTCCTTTACGTCTGCAAACACACAATTATCACTATGAACCTAGAGAATAGAGATATTTTATATGGTCTCTTTTCTTTCAATTATCAAAAACTTTGTGTCCAAATCCTTTGTTTGAAAATGTGTTTGTAAGTCGAATATTTTTTTTATAATCAAATATGAAGATTTGTATTTTCACAAATATTTGTTATAAAATACGGTTGCAGTCAGCTACAAATTAGAGTATCAATATGAGGACTTCTGATTGTAGGGGTGAAATTTCCTCTATTTCCTTGATTTTTGTAGTCAATAATAAGCATAAAACAATGTTTAGCATGGCTAAATAATGAAATCGAATGTAAATAATTTGCGTCACAATATCTTTAACTGTAATGGGGGTATGATCCCGCACAGTCGGGCGATTCTATTTATAAACGATGCTGCTAGGAACAGACGAATCAAATAAATTCACGTTCTGCTACTAACCAATCAAAAACCAGAATTTCTCCATAAAAATTAAACATTTTTCAACTCAGCATATGTTTTCTTTGTGTAAACACGGGAAGAATGTTTTGCTCTGTGGCTTCCAACTCAAGAACTGTCTACTAAGAACCAATCACCTCCAGGATTTGTGTAGAACAACTATCATCGGAAACTGTTCTGTCTACTGAGAACCAGTCATCTCCAGAACTTGGACAGAACAACTAACCATCGGAAATTGTTCAGTCTACTGAGAACCAGTCAACTCCAGGACTTGGACAGAACAACTAACCATCGGAAAATTTTCTGTCTACTGAGAACCAGTAACCTCTAGGACTTGTATAGAACAACTAACCATTTGAAACTGTTCTGTCTACTGAGAACCAGTAACCTCCACGACTTGGACAGATAAGTAACCATCGGAAACAGTCCTGTCTACTTAGAACCAGTAAGCTCCAGGACTTGTATAGAACAACTAACCATCGGAAATTGTTCTGTCTACTGAGAACCAGTCAACTCCAGGACTTGAACAGAACAACTAACCACCGGAAACAGTTCTGTCTACTAAGAACCAGTCACCTCCAGGACTTTTATAAAACAACTAACCATCGGAAACTGTTCTGTCGACTGAAAACCAGTAACCTTGAAACATTTACAAAAATGTTCTAAATCGTCGACACTTAGTTGTATTTGATTCACTGTGAGCAAACGCGACACCTACATATGAGAACATGAAATGTGCCTTTATAAATTTCAATATAAATTTCAAACAAAATAAATATCTGCTTATTTTTATAATAATGCGTTATTTTGGCTTCAAACGTATCTAATACGTATTTATTTTATTCAAACTAAACTAGCATTTCTATCAAGGAACACAAACCCTAACGTGAGTTCTGAGTGACAAACCCACCGTTCCGACATTTGTAAAAGACTAATGTAACAACAACAAACGGACTTCTACTGATTCTATTCCCCAACTACAAGATGGCAAAAAAAGAAAGATATACCGATGGTTAAGTGTATCTTCCAAATATATTTATAAATTTCAATATAAATTACAAACAAAATAAAACCCTAATATATATATATATATATATATATATATATATATATATATATATATATATATATACAGGGTGAACAGAAAGTCCTTGGACCAATTCAAAAGTGGTTTATTAATAGAAAATGACAAAAATATAAATTAAACATGAATGAAAATTATAAGTAAGGAAACCAAGAATAAATTCAAATTATTTATTTTCAATGTGATGTCCCTTCCTTTCGATTAGACGTTCAATTCTCTGTCTGAAGTTACTAACTGAGGCACGCAGCGTTTCCTGAGGTATTTTAGCCCATTCACTCAGAAGAGATGTCTTCAAAGCATCAACACTTGGATGAGCAACAGAACAGACCTTTGCCTCCAACAAAGACCACACCGAAAAATCCATGGGATTCAAATCAGGCGATGCAGGAGGCCACATTTCCTTACTCCAGAATCTTGGAAAATGACGCTGGCACCAGTCCTGAGTTTTTCTGGAGGTGTGGGATGGTGCTCCATCTTGTTGGAAGGTGAAAGGCTGATCTTTGAAGTGTTTCTTCATCTCTTCAAATGCTGGAACCAAAACATCGTTAATGTAGCGATCTGTGTTGATCTAAACCCCCTACTCCACAAAAATCAGAGGTGACTTCCAAGATTTGGAGACTGCAGCCCACACCATGAGGGAAGACGGCTTTTGTCGGCGGAAAACTATTCTCACGAAATCATCAATGTCTGCTGAAGATTTTGCGTAAACTGTGTCGTTCTGATTGTTAACAGTCGCTTCAATTGTGCAGAGTTTTTCATCAGAAAAAACGATCTCTCGCTCTGCCGTGCCAGCCTTCAGTTCTCCAAGAAGAAGCTTTGCTCTTTCAAGTCTCTTGTGCTTTTGGGCAGGTGTGAGGTACTGTCTCTTTCTCATCTTGTAGGGGGACAACTGGAGATCGTTTTTTACGATGGTTCTCATCGAGGTCACGCTCACATCCATGTCTTTAGCCATTTGTCTTGCAGATCTCTTCGGTTTCCTCCTACCCCTCTCTCGGACAGCTTTAATCACCTTCTTTGTTCAGACAGTGCGAGGTCTTCCACTCCTAGGACGATCTTCAGATGTACCAAGTTTCTTAAATCTGTTCACAACATGGAACACGGTGGATTTAGCCACTTTCAAGAGCTTAATAATCTCTGAGTTTGTCCTTCCCGCGCAATGAAGCTGAATTATGGCCTCTCGTTTGCTCATTTTTCTGAAAGTTTAAACAAAATTATTTTAATATTTTTGTTGAAAATAATTAGATCAATAGTTAGACTAAATACTTACTTTATTCGAAAAGAGAAAAAGTGATTTTAACAATATTTAATTTTAAAACTAAAAATGGTCCAAGGACTTTCTGTTCACCCTGTATATATATATATATATATATATATATATATATATATATATATATATATATAGTAAGTTATACAATATATATGTCGATTAAGCTACACAGAATATTCCGCGTTTCATCCATGCTAGGATTCATCAGGCTTATGAATCCTAGTGTGGATGAAACGCGGAATATATTCTGTGTAGCTTAATCGCCATATATATTGTATAACTTACTACCTAGCTCTACCTACGTATTAAGGACTGTTGAAGTAAATACTTAAAGTTTACGCATAAATGTATACTTTCGTATATTAATTTATGGGATTAAATGAAGTAGTTATATATATATATATATATATATATATATATATATATATATATATATATATATACTAGACTACCCTTGACCCGTTGGGTCAGTATGTTATATTAGGCATGGAATGCATGTACGAGCATGACACTTGTGACGTAAGAAAATAGTTTTTTTGAACATAACAGAAACATTTCTATGAAAGTATATTAAAATAAAAAATCACGGACGGATCACTCAAACATGAAAAAAAATCCTTTCTATTCGTGTAAAGTTACGTATTTTTCCGAATAATCGTTCAAAAATAGAAAATTAGACATGATTTTCCTAGGATCGAACGCCGACGAAAGTCATTTAGCAGCAAAAATGCACATGAACCTACCGATGAGAAATATTATAATGAAAAACCCGTATTGGAATCCGTCAACCAAGTTATAGAAACTTAAAATCTAAAAAAAAAAAAATAATAATAAATAATAAAACCAGAAGCAAAAAATAAAACCCAAATAAATGAAATAAAAGATAAGTAATATTGAAACGGATTAGTAAATATGTCAACAAATTCACCGTTCTCACACAACTATTTGTATCTAGAAATGTAAACGAAAAATAAAAAAGAAGGAAGGAAGGAAGACAAAGAGACGAATAGATAGAGAGTAGAAGTAGTAGTAGTAGTAGTAGTAGTAGTAGTAGTAGTAGTAGTCTTGGCTTTACTACAACTGTTCTTATATTTGTCAACGGGTTAAAGTTGTTTAGTTGTAAGAAAATAGCGACAGTATAGTTGTAATAAAGAATAGTTGCAAAACACACCCACTCTTCCCATGTTAAATAATAATTTCGAAATAACGTTAATATTTCAGTGCGCATGTCAAAATCTGCAAAAGAAGCGATTTGTGTTTATTTGTTTACGTTGTTATGGGTTAATGTTTACGCGCACATGCACAACCGGATGTCGTAAAACGGAAAGTGGGTAACATCACTCGTTACAAGGTCATTTGTGCTTTATAATTATATTAAAATATAACACACACACACACACACATATATATATATATATATATATATATATATATATATATATATATATATATATATATGTATAATATTTGTATTTAAAAAGGCGGCCCCGGCAGAAGCGTCTTAAAATCTCTCCATTTCGTCGTTCAACACAGAATTTATCTTTCTTTCAATAATAATATTTTGACCTCACTCTTTTTTCCCTGTACCAATGTTGTAATTATTTCCCGAAATTCTGCCTTTTGGATGACATCACAATAGCTTCCATTAACTCGATTCTTTTGGATTTTTACTTCTGGATACTGAACTTTAACCACCATTTCTTGGATTTTACCGTTATTGGATATTCTACTCTTCATCAGACCATCTATTCACGTGAAATCATTTTTTCCTTTTTCCCCATTCCCTCTGCTTTTATCTTTTACCAAGGAAGCTCTATGGTTTACTTGTAGTTTCACTAAATACTTTGTAAGCAAAATTCGATTCCGCATTTTGCTAATTCCTACTCCCTGATGAGAAGTCAAGTATTACTTTCGAGATTTGCAGATTAAGAACAACCCACTCAATTTGTGTTTCCTTTTTGAAAATAAAATAAGTTCTTAACTCTTCTTAAAGTTTTTTTTTAACATGTTTTATTAATTCTTTGTCATTATATATCTATAATATAATATAAAGCTGAACGTCTGTGTGTGTGTCCGGTCACAGATTGGCTCCAATATGGTTGAATATTATAGAAAACTGATGGCATATATACTAGCAAAAGTATCCGTCGGGGACTGGGTTCAAAACCACCCTACAGAAAATGGACTCTGATTTATGAAAGTATGATAAGTTATGAAAAGGAAGGCGTGTAAAGAGATAGCTTTGAATTTGGGGGTATGAAGACCAAAGCAAAATATGATGAAAGTAAAAATAAAATAGATAAACCCCATAATTTATTATACCATACCTGTTCACACTGAAACAATGATCACAATATTCTGTGGATCTATATTAAAAAAAAAAAAAACTTGTTAAACTTTGATTAGTTTTCTATAATATTCAACTATATAGGAACCTATTCGTGACCATATATTCGTGATATATATATATATATATATATATAGAGAGAGAGAGAGAGAGAGAGAGAGAGAGAAGAGAGAGAGTGAAAGAGAGAGAGAGATGAAAAAAAGAACAAACAAAGTTTCTATCAACGTTTCATCTTTATTGTAATACTTCTTATCGATGAACAAATTAGCGGAATAAAAAATACCATTATTTTCCACAATTAATCAAGATAAACTAATGCAATTAATTCATTCTCTCTATCTCGTCGGAGCACTATTTCGATTATATTCACCATTATGTATATATATAAATATATATATATATGCATATATATATATATATATATATATATATATAGAGAGAGAGAGAGAGAGAGAGAGAGAGATGTAAGATTTCAAAGATGGATGAACATGTCAAATTAGAAGCAGCACTTAATATTCTTTGAATGAAATGACAATTTAATCGATAATTGATTTACTAAAACGATTAACAAAATATAGAAACACATATCGATTTATTTTCAGATTAATTGGTTTCGTTCAGGAAATTAAAAAAGATCAAAGTACACATGTATTTGATGAAGTAATTCGATTATATTACAAAATAATCTATGCTTATTTTAGTGGAACTACACACGTCCACTTACAGAGACTAACAGACTAATGTATATATATATATATATATATATATATATATATATATATATATGTATGTATATGTATGTACGTGTGTTTATATGTATATATATATATATATATGACTAAAGTTTGGTAAATATATATATATATATATATATATATATATATATATATATATATATATATATATATATATATAAGATCCGTATATTTCTTTTGGCATTTCTTTGTTATATGCTCTGTAATTACATTGACCTTCTTAAATTAAAGATTTGTATATAAAAAGTGAAATAGAATTGATAAAATACAAATAAGCACACACACATACACACGCACACACACACACACACACACACATATATATCCGTTATAGAAGCGTCGATTTTAATGTATTAAAATAATATACGCATCAAGTGCGCTTGAAAGCCAAATTACAACGCAATTTTCCGAAAATAAATGAATAATTGACTTATTTGAAATCTATAATATATTATCGAAAATTATAAATTTCAAACAAGTCAATTTTTTTTTTTTTTCGTAAGATAGCGTTTAATTTGACTTTCAGGCGCACCTGAGTGATGCGTATTATATATAGGTATAGGCAATGTTACGAAAATAAACCAAAGCAACACGAATGAGTTGTGATACAACGAAACTACTGTATGGTGATAACTACAAATATATTTTAAGCACCCCTCTTTGGGTAGAGCACTGTCGTAAATAATCTCCCACGCTACTTAATTGGTTGAAAAATGCGAGACACGCTGTTTGTTTGTAAACAGCCAGTTTAAGCACTATAAAAGTGGCGGACGAATGTCTGTTAACATTTGTCGAGGTTGTTTGCGGGCACGGTCCCCGTGGTTCGATACGTGGAACTGCCGGCTGTCAATGCAATGGTCTAGGTTCAATCCTCGGCTTTCGAGAGCAGCTAGCTATGCGGCACTGAAGATTTGCGATACAGCAAAACAATACTGTATGTCGATGACTATATATATATATATATATATATATATATATATGTAAATATATACATATATTCATACATATATACGCGCTTAAACCTTTATTATAAACGCTTTATTATTAAAGAGACAGCTCTCTATCGATAAGTATATTAAACTAAATATATAGTAGTGAAATCAAAACTAATTTTTTTATATAATTTGAGGCCATAAGCTACAGCCGTATCCAAGATATACAACTATATACCATCATTCGTTATCCTCTGTGTCCCGGTTATACGTATATATATATATATATATATATATATATATATATATATATATATATATATATATATATAAAAGAATTATAGATATATGTAACTTCATACAGAGATCACAAACTATTTAAATAACATTAATATTTAATTATACAATAAATAAAATAAATTTATATATATATATATATATATATACACACACGTATATATATATAAAAGATATATAGATATATGTAACTTCATACAGACATCACAAACTATTTAAATAACATTAATATTTAATTAAACAATAAATAATATATATATACATACACACACACACACACACACACATATATATATATATATATATATATATATATATATATATTCAATTAACTTTCTTGAAGTTATATATTTGGATTTTACCGTCATTGGATTAGTTATCTTTCACCAGACTATCCATTCACGTGTAATCACTTTTTTCTTCACCATATCTCTCTGCTTCACTTTTTTTTGTTATCAAGTAAGGTCTTTGACGTACTTTTTGTTTCATCAAATACTTTTGTATGCAAAATCCGATCCCGCATTTTGCTAATTCCTACCTTCTGATGAGAAGGAAAGTATTTCTTCGAAACTCCGTGGATTAAGGACTATCCACTTATCAAGTGTGTCCTTTTCAGATTAAATATGTTTTTAACTCTTTTTCAAATTTTTTTAAACATTTTTTATTAACTGTTTGCTCATATATATATATATATATATATATATATATATATATATATATATATATATATATATATAAGTGCAAGTGTCTGTCTGTGCTGTGTGTCTGTGTACATTTTCCTACCAACTAACTCCCTCAATTTTCGGTCTACAGACTCGAAATTTGGCATACAGGGTATTAAGATTTCGGAATTTTTTTTAATCGGTTTTCGGCCTGACATTTAGGTGTTAAGTCGTCAACGTTCAACGATTTGACATTTGAGAATTCTATCAAACTCCTCCACCAATTTTGTGTCTAAACATTTGAAATTTTAGATACATATTACTTGGACATGTATCAAACTTTATGATTCTATTTGAGCCCAAAACAGTAAATGCTAAGAGGTCAAAATTGGGATCAAAATCAAAAAAAAATTGACGCCTGCGGTCTTTCCAAGCTTGCTCTATGGTAGTTATGGAAGACTATTATATAGAAGTCGTTACCGTACATATCACAGTTTTAATTATATGCATAGGCACGTAAAGGTATAAACAGTGCATAGGGCCTGAGCAAAGCCGGATGGAACTGCTAGTATATATATATATATATATATATATATATATATATATATATGCGTGTGTGTGTGTGTGTGTATAAAAGGAGCAAATGAAATTATAAAAACTATATAATAAAATATATAGATTTATTCATGTATTTAATAAGGCTGTACCTAAATTAGGGGGTTTTGCTAAGTGGGAACTCTTTATGCCATGGTATTTCGAAGCCTACTGATTCTCATCAGGAAAGCAGAAAATACGCTAGTCAACATAATAAGGATCTTACGCCAAGTGATAGTTATATTAAGAGCGAAATATATGTTTGTGGCTTTTGGGGGACCTCTACTGATCTCTATGAAACAGCAAGAGTGTAGTTTGTAATATACCATACGCGTAGATGTATTGTAACTTTGGAGATGGTTTACATGAGATAGGAGATTTATACTATGGCGGTATTTTTTAAAAGGGATATCGGAGATTACACCAGCATATAAAGGAGATATTATTTAGTAGGAGTAATAGTATTATAATTATAGTGAATTATACGGGGTGCAGTGCAAAAAGATTTCAATTGAATAAGGTAGGGGATAAACAGAGGGAAAATAACGGAAGAAAATACTAAAGGTTATGGGATGAATATTTGTGTAACTATCTTTAGTAACGTGTCATCTTGTGTAACTATCTTTAGTAACGTGTCATCTTGTGTAACTATCTTTAGTAACGTGTCATCTTGTGTAACTATCTTTAGTAACGGCGTATCTTGTGTAACTATCTTTAGTAACGTGTCATCTTGTGTAACTATCTTTGGTAACGTGTCATCTTGTGTAACTATCTTTAGTAACGTGTCATCTTGTGTAACTATCTTTAGTAACGGGGTATCTTGTGTAACTATCTTTAGTAACGTGTCATCTTGTGTAACTATCTTTAGTAACGTGTCATCTTGTGTAACTATCTTTAGTAACGGGGTATCTTGAAAAGTAAAATATTAAAATATTTATAGTGCTAGTATTGCACTATTGAGCTATCTAAATGAACACCTTGTGTGATTTATTCATATGTAATAACTGCAAATATAGTTAAATTATATATAATATATAAGCAATATATATATATGTACAAAACCAAACACAATAATGAATAATTGAAGCAATTGTTTTTGAAATAAGCATGTAGGCATGAATTTCTCCGATTCCAATACCTTAAAAGATCCGATTTTCTCGATTCCCGATTACGCTTTGATTAATCGTCTCAACACTAATATATATATATATATATATATATATATATATATATGTTTTGAGAAAAATAGAAAAACCGAATGAAATTATTAAAATAATCAACGTTTCGTCCTTATTTCAGAGGACATCTTCAGGATATTGAAGTAAAAATGCAAGAAAAGAAAAGGTCATAGATCATACGAAAAAGAGAACAGTTTTTTAATCCTACCCATGTCGGGAAGGACAAACATATGTGTACGTTGATTATTTTAATAATTTCATTCGGTTTTTCTATTTTTCTCAAAAAATAACGTCAACCACCGCTGGTATTTTTATTTTTTATGCATACATACATATATATATATATATATATATATATATATATATATATATATATATATATAACTCGTCCCAACACTAATACACGTATATATAAATATATATGTGTGTGTGTGTGTGTGTGTGTGTTGTTTTTTCAATACGTCTTGAATGAATTCAATTATTTACGTTTTGAAGTTCGACCATTCAGACGACAAATATCGAAAAATTGGCTAAAGACATTAATATCTTCACCCTTAACTGGGCACTTTTAAACTGGGAGGGGGTCACTTTTTTCGCCGATTTTTTCAAAAGTCAACCTCTCTTTCGAATGTCTAGCCTTAATTTATACCTTCGTCACTTCCGGTTTGTCGGTGGTCGTAACAGCAAAGACGCCACGTTTTTCCCCGTACTTTTCCTCATTCGCGGTACGGGTTCGAGCCTGCCTTCCTACTATCACATTTTTTTTTTTTGCTCAAATTTGGACCTCGATTTTGACATCTAAGTCTGTATTGTCTTGGGCTAAAAACAAATTAAAAAGGTTGATCCATGTTCAAGTAACCTACATTTAAAATTTCACGTGTTTAGACTGAAAAGTTGTGTAGAGTTTTTAAAAGTCAAATCGTTGAATTGGACCCCTTCACAGCCAGATTTTCTCACTGAAAACCGATTTAAAAGTTTTCCCCAAATCTTAATACCTCTTCTGTCAAATTTCGTGTCTGCAGACTGAAAATTGACTCAGTAGTTTAGTAAGGAAATGTACAGACACACACACACAGAAAACTACACTTTTATTATTGATATATATATATATATATATATATATATATATATATATATACTCGGGTTTTTTTATTCAAAAGTAATGGACGAATGAATTCAACGAGGTTGTTAGATAGTGCTCAATAAAAAGAGCTGATAATACTTGTTTATTGTTGTATAAACATGGTCACATCCTGCTGCTACAAATAGCCACTTGTTTATTCATTGAACTTTTGAATAGTCAAGTCGCTGCCTGATTATATCTGTTGTTTGATTGAAACAAGTGGCTATTTGTAGCAGCGGGATGTGACCATGTTTATATAACAATAAACAACTATATATATATATATATATATACATACATACAGAGAGGGAGAGAGATAGAGAGAGAAAGAGGGAATGTGAGAGATTTCGAAAGTGAAAGAGAGAGGGTAAGATAATTTAATATCTGTAATGGATAGATTAATAAATGTATGTAATAGCAAAGTCGAAATAAAAGAAGAAAAAAAAACATAAACGTATTCTGATCGAATTATAAATTAATTGCAAGCTATTAGGACATTTTCAGATCGAAAGTTTTCGATTAGTGCTCTCATGTGAAAAATGTGTTATTGGTTTAGAATAAACTGATAATAATATTAAAGCATTTTTCTTGTTTCTTTTTCATTTGATTATAATATATATATATATATATATATATATATATACATATATATATATATATATACATATATTGAGGTAGTTGTTTGTCTAGCAGCGCTGATTAGCTGTGAAACAGCGAAACAGTACTGTATATGGATGACTATATATATATATATATATATATATATATATATATATATATATATATATATATATATATATACCATACTATGGGCTAATAGCGCCAAATTCGGGCGGTAATTGCGGCAACTAAAAAAATGCTCTTTATATTCGATATTTGCTAAAAGAGGACTTTTAGCTAGTTGGCGCAATTACAACAGACTTGGCGCAATTATCGCAAAGTACGGTATATATATATATATATATATATATAGAGAGAGAGAGAGAGAGAGAGAGATAGAGAGAGAGGGAGAGAGAAAGAGAGAAAGTAAGAGAGAGGGGAATGGGAGAGAGAGAGTTGGAGGAAGCTGGGAGAGAGAGAGAGAGGGGGATTTGTGGGTTGTATCTGGTTATATATCCAGAATGCAATATGTTTTCTACAGTATGCCAATTTGTACTTTAAACCAACTTAATGGCTTCCGTTTTTTAATCATTGCGTTAACATAACCATTAAGAACATCTGCTGAAATCGATATAACATTACGAGTTCGATAAAAAGATTTTTAATTGATTTTTTTACGTCTAATCCAGTATTGTTTCGTTTTTGCATAATAATATGTATTTTAATACCTCATTATATATATATATATATATATACATATATATACATATATATATATATATATATATTATAGGTGTTAAAAAACAAAGACTGAAGGTCGAAGGGAACACATTTAATGATGTTGAAAAAAGAAATAACTAAATAGAGGGGAGGATCAACCAACTGGTTCCCCTCAGTTTTCAATACCGAATCGAAGTTTTTTTTTTTTTAATAGGAAAACATATTCAAACGGAGCAACGACTAAAATAAAATCAAACATTCGGAAAAAATATGGGGGAATGACTAAAATAAGTCTGTCGTTATGATAATTATACAATGGAGAGGAAACGCGATAAAACTGTGCACACAATTATTTGCGAGGAGCTGGAAATGCGAAAAGTTTGCTCGAGGTTTGTATTATCTTTATCACAAATTATTTGACCACATTACGCATCCTACTCTCCCTGTGACCTTTGGTTATCCTCTTGGCTGTAGGGATTACATGGTAGTAATATCATAGATAAGGACCATCATATTTCTATAGAAACAATACGTTCACAGTTTGATATCAGTTTATTTATTTATTTTTTTTTTTTTACAAAGGCATCACCACATTATCAAGGCCCAGAGGCCACTCAAGGATAAGGGTTAAAGAGTGTACAGTAGAAGTTGGTCAATATAGTAATCATTAGTAATGAAAATTTGGTAAATTTAATAACTTATATGGAACGGCTCATCAAGAACTTATTTACTTTAGACTTGAACAAAACCATATTGTAGTCAGCCGGAAAGCAGGAAAACAGAAGACAATTCCACAGGCGTGCAGTTCTAAGAAAGAAGCTTTGTTCATGGAATCTACGTTTAGGTTTAGGCACAGATAAAGAGTGGGGGAAATTATTGATAGTGTTTACAGCTAGACGAGTGTTTCTTGTGAAAGTTTGGCGAGGGGGGACCATAGATTGAAGCTCAGTTGAACACTTTCCATGAAAATAACGATACATCAGAGACAAACTCGCAACATCTCTTCTGTGAGATAGAGGTTGCAAGGAGGAGAAAAGGACATCTCCTACGAGGCTACGAAGTCTATTTTGAACTCTATCAAGGCAGGACAAGTCCTTTCTAGCAGCTCCTGCCCAGATGTGGCAACAGTATTCCATCCTTGGACGTACCTGGCTCTTATATAGATAGCGAATAGCATCAGCAGTAAGATATCTACTGGATCGATAGAAAGATCCCACCATTTTTCCAGCGGCCTTGGCAACAGATTTGATATACGTGTTCCATTTAAGATCAGGAGTAATGGTCAAGCCCAGAAGCTTGTCAAAACTTGAGGCCTCCTTAAGACGAGAGCCATTCATTTCAATTGATGACAAATGTGGATTAGAATGTTGATGATGTAAAGAGAGAAGCTTGGTTTTAGATGCATTAAAAGTAACCAGCCACTCCTTTCCCCATTGTACTACGTGCTCAAGATCAGAGGAGAGAGAATTGGAGAGAACTTGGTCGTTTAGTGTCTTAGATGTGGTACCATAAATGGTAGTGTCGTCAGCATAAACTGTACATATAATTATTTGCGAGGAACTTAAAATACAAAAGTTTGCTCGAGGTGTGTATCATCTTTGTCAAAAACTATTTGACCATAATAACTTAGACTATGGTCCAAAGCGTGCTCCCTGTGATTGTGGTCATTCCCTAAGCTCAAGTAAAACCTTAGAGGCTGTGGCCAAGATCAGTGTCATGGTCACACAATAGGACTTTCATGGGATCTTGCAAAAGTTGTTGGGACGGTACAACAAATGTATTTTAGCGGAAAGAGATAACTTCCAAAGTGACTAGCGTTTCATGTGTCCACTTCCAATAAAAGTGCTTATACGAACAAAGTCTGAAAACTAATTGAAGAGAACCTCGTACAAGTTTGACAAGTATTACAGCAGTGTTCTATTTGCGAATAGTTACTTTATAAACGCGTAATCGCAATACAAAATACAAGAAAAGCAACGAGGTAAGTGAATCAGTTTTAACCTTTTTCTTCCAGTTTCCATTCAAGCATTCTCATATTTTTTTCTTTTTTTGTTTCTTCTATATTCTAGGGGTGTTCATTTGGAAAATTATTTTTTTATCCTTCCTATATTTTTATTTCCCTTTTTCCTGTATTTTACATAGATTTTTTTTTATTTAGAGATTTGATTTTTTCTATATTCCAATTACTTCTTTAGCACAAAGAAGACACAGTAATATATATATATATATATATATATATATATATATATATATATATATATATTATATTCAGTTGAAGAAGTACATCATATTTTAAGGTAACTCACTTATAAATATTGAAGCATTAGGTTTGTAAAAAAGTTTATTCAATTTTGGACTTTCATCTTTCTGACTTAGTAAACATCATTTTGTAACGTAGTCATTACATGAACATACTCGGGACCCACACGTTGTATGGCCGACAGTCAGGGATGGCTTCGTGGCCGGGTTCAAGTCTCCAAACCAGTAGAAATCGTGTCATCCTGCACTGATGATTCCTGAATCGATAAAACACTTGTGTGTATGGGTATTAAAAGGATTACCGTAATTATATATATATATATATATATATATATATATATATATATATATATATATATATGCGTGTGTGGTTGTGTGTTTGATTGTGTGTGTGTTTGTCTTAACTATAAATTACGTAACTTCTTGGATTACAAACATTAATTCTATTCAAATCTGAGTTGATTGAAATCTTATCAGCTGTTAAACATTTTCTTGAAAAACTATATATGATCCGTTTATTTACTTGTGATATCACATGTCTTTTGTTCAAAAGTCTTCTGCAACCCCAGACTGCCCAACAAGATCTACCGTGTCGAACCCGTGGTATTTAGGACGCGTCTTTTCCTATTGCTCTCGGCCCGCGTGTATAAAACGCCTATTTATCTCGTTTGGGGGTCACGTTTTTCTTTATTTAAAATCTTTTTTTTTTATCTTTTTTTCTCGCCGTGCCATCACCTCGAACACGGATTAGCTTACGAAAAGTAATTTTGTAACGTAGTCGTTACTTGCACATATTTGGGACCCACACGCCGAGAAAAGAAAGGAGAATTCCATTCGCTATTTTTTTGGTTTGTTTGTTTTGGAATTGAAGTGTGATTGACATGATTAAAATCCGAAAATTGGAAGAGAGACTGCAAATACCTTTGTATTTTTCCATTACGCGATATTGAATCCGTCGTAATATTGCGTAATGAAAAAATAAAAACGTATTTGCAGTCTCTCTTCCAATTTTCGGATTTTAATCATGTCAAATCACACTTCAATTTATTTTGACGGATTGATTTTTGCTATTTCTTCTGATGAATTAAGGGCATCATAGATTCACTGATTGATATAATAATTAAGTGATAGATTTTGCGCTACAAAACAAATACTGTCAAGAAATGTATAAGTTAACCGAATTAAAGAAATAAATTATAAGATGGTCAACATAATGAATTTTGGAATATAACTTTTTGTCATTTATTCTCTCTCTCTCTCTCTCTCTCTCTCTATATATATATATATATATATATATATGTGTGTGTGTGTGTGTGTGTGTGTGTTTGTGTGTGTGTGTGTGTGTGTGTGCATGATGGCTTCAGTTTATATTTAAAAGGAAAATATGAAGTAAAATAGACCAATAGTGTTCTAAACACAAACATTCATTTCGAACGCACCCTAGTTAATATCAAAGCACCTACTGTTGATTTTATACGCCGGGCCAGCTTGCTTTTTAGGTAAGAAAACTTCTCAAATGCACTTGTGATATAAGGTTGTATATGGGTAGTTACTTTTGTCCCGATAGACACTTTCTCGTCTAATCTAATTTCTATTATCGATCTTATATACTTATCGGAGCCATTCCGATAAAAAAATCTATCTGAGAAAATCTCAGACACGTGAAGTAGATCCGTGTGAAAATTAAAAAAATGCCCAACCGTTTCGGAGTTCGTGAGAAACGAACTTTTAAGCACATAGAGAAAATGCATTTTATATCCAAGTACATATGTTTAAATGTATATTTCTCTAACTGGCTTTGCATGCCTACTTGTTTGTTTTTTTTTGTTTTTTTATCAAATGATCTTTCAAATCACATCCTTACATCATTTGTAGACATTTATGCTGACGACACTACCATTTATGGTACCACATCTAAGACAGTAAACGACCAAGTTCTCTCCAATTCTCTCTCCTCTGATCTTGAGCACGTAGTACAATGGGGAAAGGAGTTGCTGGTTACTTTTAATGCATCTAAAACCAAGCTTCTCTCTTTACATCATCAACATTCTAATCCACATTTGTCATCAATTGAAATGAATGGCTCTCGTCTTCAGGAGGCCTCAAGTTTTGACAAGCTTCTGGGCTTGACCATTACTCCTGATTTTAAATGGAACACGTATATCAAATCTGTTGCCAAGGCCGCTGGAAAAATGGTGGGATCTTTCTATCGATCCGGTAGATATCTCACTGCTGATGCTATTCTCTATCTATATAAGAGCCAGGTACGTCCAAGGATGGAATACTGTTGCCACATCTGGGCAGGAGCTGCTAGAAAGGACTTGTCCTGCCTTGATAGAGTTCAAAATAGACTTCGTAGCCTCGTAGGAGATGTCCTTTTCTCCTCCTTGCAACCTCTATCTCACAGAAGAGATGTTGCGAGTTTGTCTCTGATGTATCGTTATTTTCATGGAAAGTGTTCAACTGAGCTTCAATCTATGGTCCCCCCTCGCCAAACTTTCACAAGAAACACTCGTCTAGCTGTAAACACTATCAATAATTTCCCCCACTCTTTATCTGTGCCTAAACCTAAACGTAGATTCCATGAACAAAGCTTCTTTCTTAGAACTGCACGCCTGTGGAATTGTCTTCCGTTTTCCTGCTTTCCGGCTGACTACAATATGGTTGTGTTCAAGTCTAAAGTAAATAAGTTCTTGATGAGCCGTTCCATATAAGTTATCAAATTTACCAAATTTTTATTACTAATGATTACTATATTGACCAATTTCTACTGTACACTCTTTAACCCTTATCCTTGAGTGGCCTCTGGGCCTTGATAATGTGGTGATGCCTATGTAAAAAAAAAAAATTGTAACATAGCAGACTCATACAGCAACTCTTCCTCGCACATAAACAAATCGAATGCACGTTAATTACTGACGCATCATCTTTTTTTTTCTAATTCTCTTGTGTTGAAAACTCCGATCCAATGACGTCAGAAAACCCTATTTTGGATATAAAAATGGCGTTAGTTTAGGCATTCCATTAAGGACGAACAGAAAAGAAACAAACGCTGCCAGTACATCTCACCCTCTTAGACACAGATCTGTCCGTGTTTAAACCCCTTTTCAGTTTTCATTGAATAGTAGATGTTGAAAAAGAGGCGCATGTGTGTCCTGAATATATTTGGCGCTAACCTCAACCTCCGCTAATGCTTTATATAATCTGATTAAGTTGAACTTTCATAGCAGAAATATTACAAATGATAGTCAAATTGGCGATATTATTGTAATGTTAGCCACGTGTATTTGTTTTGATAATTATCTATATTGAATTTATAGACACAGCAGCAATGCCCCAAGGCTGTCTAAATTTATTTAATTTAGTTTCATACAACGTAGTATCGCTTGACACGAGACGGAAAATATTCGTACATACCGTGTTTTTGTCTTGATTGGCTGTCTGGGATTGCGTTTAAAGGTTAAGTTTTAACGAAACGATTTTTAATTAAATAGTGCTTTGTAGCACACAAGTCAATCAGACAGAATTTAGAGAATTAGTTACTATCGCTTTTTTTATGTACTTCTAAAGTATGTTATCTTGGCATCTAATTCATAAACAGTATTTGTGCATGCTATAAACATGTGACGTCATAAGTAAACAATGAAGCATGCATACTAAATGAGACATAGGTTCCGCACCTCCCATGTAACCCCAAAAGTCCTGGTGAAAATGAACAAAGGGTGCAGTTTTAGACCTTAACATATGTAAATTTGAGTTCAACATCATGCAAAACTGCTAAATAGACATACACAAATAATTTTGGACATATATGATAAAATATCTCCAAAAATGGAGTGTTTTTATTAGCCCTAAAAGAGCCCCTGAGGCACACCCAAAAGTTATCGCGAAGTATAGATAAACAAAAGTATATAGCAATCAATTTGTTACAACTTTTCAGAAAGTTTGATGAAAATCTAAGGCATCATTTTTTTTTTAATAAGCATAAAAGTATCAATTGTAGTCATATTAACCCTAAAGTAAACCTAGGGAGGTGCAACCGGAGTTTTTCTGGAAAATGCGTTCTGATACTTTTTACTCATATAATTTTAAATGTTTGTGTAACATTTCAATAAATTCCAACGCATAGTTATTCAGTGGGGACAAACGAACTGACGAACAGACGAGTGGACGAACGGACAAGGATTAATTTATAAGTCCACCTTCTTAAAGGGATCATATATAGTTCTCTAGGAAATGTTTTATCAGTTAATAATATTTTGAATAAACTCAAATTTGAATAATGTTAATGATTTTAATCCAATAGGTCACGCATTCTCAAGTTAAACACACACACACACATCTATATACATAAGCACCCCAAACCCCAACGACCTCACATTCAGACCCATAGTAGCAGGACCATCATGCCCAACAAGCAGACTTAGCAACCTAATAGATATACTATTACAGCCCTTCACCAATCTAGTCAGAAGTTTTGTAAGAGATAACACACACTTCCTTAGCTCCCTACCACAAACAGTAGACGATGGGACTATACTAGCCACATTCGACGTTAGCAGCCTATATAGCAATATTCCACACAATCTAGGAAAAGAAGCTATCGCATATTGGATTGACAAACATTCACATACTTTACACCCCAGATTCAATAAACAATTCGTGATTGATAGCATCGACATAATCCTCAACAACAACTCCTTCCAGTTCAATAAAGACAACTACATCCAAATACTAGGCACAGCAATGGGTACCAAAATGGCACCGACATATACCACCCTTACACTCGCTTTCCTAGAAGAGACCCTTTATGAAAGGATAGAGCAAAAGTATGGACACAATATAAAAACACTCTTCATAAAATCTTGGAAAAGATACATAGACGACTGCTTTATCCTGTGGAGAACCTCATGGGGAGATATCAAAGAACTCCACACTTTACTACAAAATCTACACCCAAAAATAAACTTCACACTAGAACAAAGCCCCACAGAACTACCTTTCCTAGACATCCTAGTAACAATAAAAAACAACAACATAATCACAGACATCTACCACAAACCCACAGACACTCAGCAATACCTCCACTTCAAAAGCCACCATCCTAAAAACTGTCTAAAATCAATACCCTACTCCCTAGCACGTAGAGTCTGCACGATAGTAAACGACAGACACCTCCGTTCAACTAGACTGAACGAACTACAAATAACACTGCGGAAAAGAGGATACCAACTACCACTAATACAGAAAGGTATTGAATTGACTGAAAAAATTCCAATAGACCAACTAAGAACCCCAAAAGAACACAACAAAGAACAAATTCTAGCATACGTCTCTACACACAACAAAAACAACCCAGAACTATTCACACAGATAACAAAAACCCTTATTCTCCTCAATCAGAACGACAAACTAAACAACATACTTAAAACAACAAAAATAATAAAAAGCAAACGCCAACCCAAAAACTTAAAACACATCCTAACTTCCTCAAAACTCGTCCCACATACTACAAAAGGAGTTACAAAATGCAACAAACCGCGATGTGGAGTATGTGACATAATAATAGAAGGTAACACATACACATTCAAAAACCCAGCACAAACATTCAAAATAAAAAAGGATCTAAATTGCACCTCCAGAAATGTAGTATATGCACTAAGATGCACAACATGCAATAAATCCTACATAGGCGCCACCAAAAATTTCAGCAATAGAGTAGCCTTACATAAGAGCAACATCTTAATTGCAGATAACAGACACCTCTATGTTTCAAAACACGTACACACATGCAGTGGAAACAGCTTCAAAATAATGCCAATCTTCCAAACAGACAATTATTTTTATTTACTTACACAAGAAAAAAACTTCATCACCAAATTCACTCCTGAATTGAACAGAACCTAATACCATCACACAAAAACATGAAATGCAAGGTACACTCGCATACACACCCATACACATACACATACACACACCCACACTTAAATCAGAATCGACACATTAAAACACACACACGTGCGCGCATATAACCACAAACAGACATAACACCCCTATCTTTAATACAACACACTGAACAATACCAACCCTACTTAACCTCGAAACCAACAACACTAGGAGACACCTAGAACCGTAGTATAATATCTGTTCCAACACCTCGCTCCCTCCTCAGTCAGGGGAGGAGAACCCCTTCATGACTGAAACGACTATCTTCCCTTCTATCATCCCTCCCATACCTACACCCCCCAATGCCCCCCTCTGGGGAACAAAATCTTCCCTACACTAGGAACCGATCCTGGGTCTAGCCATACCCACATGGGGAGACAAATAAATAGAAACATAAAAAAAAATCCCCTATTTTAAATACACCCCTCTTTCTAAACAAACATAATATAAGACTAAAAGGAAAAAATCACAATATTAAAATCCAAGAATCCAAAAAATAAATATCAAAATAGAATGAAAGCACCCCCACCCTTACTTCAGAAGAGCCAGTCCCCCCTCCCTACGCATACACATTAGTAACGACCTCGGATCACAGCCGCCTTCCTAGGAAAGCAAATGACCCCAAAATATACACATTCCCAAACCAATAAAAGCAAACACACACACGCGCACACACACACAGATAAACACACACACACACACACACACACACACACACACACACACACACACACACACACCCTATCCCACCCTAAAGGAAAAGAAAAAACACATTAGCAGAAAGAAATTGCGACTGACCGACTACAGCCAGGTCAAAATCTCCCTTGACAAAAAAAAAAAAAAAAAAGCATACCAATGTATAATAAACACTTACAAGCCTCCACCCATTGGAAAAACTTCAAACTAACGAAAATCGCCATTTTTACACATTTGAAAATAATTTCTGACGAGGACGCATCAGACCGTCTGAAACGTACGTAAACGATTTCAATAACTTAAAAACATTATTACAATGATCCAAACATAATTCTCAATGAAAAACCAAGACACAGAATAATAAAATAATGTTAAAAAATACACATTGTCGGTGACTACTCCCTTATTTGAATATATATATATATATATATATATATATATATATATATATATATATATACACGTTAGAAAAGCATTTCATCCTAGGCATGAAAATTGTTAATAAAATGTTTTTACTATAGGCTTTAAAAATAAAGGTACCAGATTTAATTTGAAATATATTTATCTTCAAGGTGCACTTTTATACATTTTACAATGTAAGGAATTAAATTTTTATACCTTAACAATTTTCATGCCTTAGATGAAATGCTTTTCTAAGTTGTATCGTATCTTTTTAAGATTATATTTTATTTAATTTATTAATTTGGATTTTAAAAAATGAATGTGGTTTTGCATGTATTTATAAAAACTCTCCTATTCTCTATTTCACTTTGTATTTCTCCTCACACCACAACTCATTTTTGCAACACTCTCTTTGTATTATTACAGGCCTGACTATTTTCTTTGTTTCAGTTTGTATCTCTCCTCACACCACAACCTTTTTTGCAACTCCCTCTTTCGCATACATGTATTAATAATGAGAAAATCTGAATTTTTTTTAACAAAAACTTTCAATACTTTTTAGATTAAAGTTTTCAAAACTTCTTTCAGAATAGAAAATCTTTACACTTTAATAAGGAATATATTTCATATAGGTTGCATTAAAAATATTCAGTAGATAACGAGAAAAATAGAGATAAAAATTTCAAAAGGACTGTATAACTGGTTACGCTCAATAGTAGTCCTCGCCAGCGAAAGTCGTTGTTGTTGTTACTATTATTATTATTATTATTATTATTATTATTATTATTATTATTATTATTAAAATATTTTGTGTCCTGCTCTTTCGCGCCAGGACTAATATATATATATATATATATATATATATATATATATATATATATATAAATATATATATATATATATATATATATATAGCTGTACCCGGCCACGCGTTGCTGTGGCTCAGTTTGTTAAAATGGAACACATGTGAAAGTAGAGAAAAGTTCGATTCTTTTTTTCAAGAGAATGTACAAATTATTTTTTCTAACAGATGTTAAGAAAATAAACAGAAAAATACTTCCATCATTAATTATGCAAAAAAATAAATAAAATGTTGATTTAGTGTTTCAATATGCTTATAAATTTCGATAAAACTTGCTGAGTATGCACTGTTTTACGGTTGTTTTAAAAATGGAACGGAAACTTAAATTGCGCTTCGTTTTAATATTTCTTAATTTTTTAATTGTGCCCCCCAAACGAATATAATCAAAACAGTAACATTCAGCAATTGTACTTTATGTATATAAAACACAAAATATTTATTAAAAAAATTTTTTTTTTTTAAAGTTAATAACGAAAGGGAAATAATTCCATTTTTAAACGAAAAAGTCAGTTTACCTAACTTACAGTATTAATGCTATTTTTTTAAGCAAGAAAGAAAAAGGTAAATATCCAGATACGCCACTACAGAACACCGACCACTCTAATTTGTTTTTTTATAGATAATTGAGGTCGCTGACAACGAATCTGATAGTAAAACTTGGGGCAAATTTAACGTTTGCATGGTATTTACCCGTGAACCCACGAACTTCTTTCCACCACTTTGCAGCTTCCGTTTATGCTACGCGCTTTCACGCTGTAGCATAAACGACGGCTTCACCAAGCAAACTACGTTGGGGGGAGGGGATTTTTTTTCCAGGACATACAATTTTCTAATTTTCAAAAATACATTATAGCGCTTTTTGGGGGAAAATTTTAACATTAACTGAAAAAGAAATAAAATAAGAAAAGGAAAGCACACCAACTTGGAGTAGGGGGGGATTTATCTGGGGTTTTTTTACCTAGAACATCGAATTTTCCGTAAGTAACGCATCGACATTTACCAATTAGAACACCATTTAACATTTTCCGAAGATTTTACTTTGTACATTGGGGGCGCGAGCGGGGGGGGACGGGTGTGATGTTGGCGCGCACGCGCCGCAACATCACCCCCAAACAAATTAGAGTGGTCGATGTTCTGTAGTAGCGTATCTGGATATTTACCAAAAAAATATTTAGGTTTGGCTATAAATTCCTAAACTCATTTCACCCTAAATAATTTAGGTGACTGAAATAGGAATCTAATTGAATCTTTAATTTCCTGAATAGTATGCGAGAATTACGGACTTTAGGGGCTTTTTTCGTAATGTTACTGTAAAAATTATTTTTTTATTGACACAAATTACAATGCTTTAAAAGAAGCAAAAATAAATTCTTGCGTTTTTTATTAACTACTGAAAACCATAACTTTAGTTAAGTTATTTTTTGTTTAAACAAAATAAAGCATTTTCACTAAGAGTTAAGTAAAAATAATTATTCATTATATTCTGCGATCATTATTCGAAAAATACTGCAATTTTCATTAAAATTCGTTAATTTCCTGATTTTTGGTGAATTTTTAAGTAAAGGGAGGAGTCAAAATGTGTATACACTTTGAGCGTCGGCATTCATTTTGCGACCACGTGTGGTTAATTCCAATTAAAGTCCAATCACATGGTTACATTATCAATAATCATGTAATAAAACCCATTGAAAATTTACCGATATTGTAAACACATTCTGTTTACATTAAGCCTGTAGTGTTTTTTAGTGATGTAATGTTGTCAACTGAGATTTTTAAAAAAACCCGCGAGATCAGGAGAAAGAAATGTCCAGAAAATCGCTAGATTTTTAACTTATCGTCTGAAATTTTCAAAAATCGCTAATTCCCCCCCCAAAAAAAACTCCATAATGTTCCGTGTTTTCTCGCTATGGGTTTGTATTACTGTACACATAGATTCGAAAAAGTTGTCAAAAAAGAAATATATAACAAATAAATGTTATCAAAGGCAAGATCAATTACTTTTCTACCAAACTGGATATATTTTTCGTGTTTTTATTCAATGTAACATGTTTATTCAGCTCGAAAACAATACAGTGTTTACCGATGTATTGGAACATTCAAGATGGAGTCTGATTCTCTCTTTACCACCGTAAGTTTGGGAAAAGATGTTATAAATAAAAAACCGGATAAAATACTGTTAAAAACTCGCTCAATACATGTTACTGTGACATAGGTTGACATATATTCGGCGGGTTTTTAATAGTATTTTCTATAGTTTTTTATTTATAACACCTTTTTCCAAACTTACGGTGTTAAAGAGGGTGTGAGACGCCATCTTGAATTTTCTGAATACATCGGTAAACACTGTATGTTTTTCGAGCTGAATAAATATGTTACATTGAATAAAAACACGAAAAATATATCAAGTTTGGCAGAACAGTAACTTATCTTTCCTTTGATAACATTTATTTGTTATATATTTGTTTTTTGACAACTTTTTCGAGTGTATGTGTACAGTAATACAAACCGGTTTTGGGTTGTTTTTTTTGTTGTTTTTTTGCTGTTGTTTCTGGCTTTTTACACTTTTAGATCGTATTTTAAACTAAACTTCGGAGGTTGGAATCCCTCCCACCTAAAATGTACTAGGAAAAATCTATTTTATAGTGAGATTTAAGAATGGTTAGTCGAAAAAAAGGTGAAAAACAAAACAAATAATCAATAAATAATTGTTACCAAAGGCAATAAATGCTACTTTTTTTACTTACATTGAATATTTTCAAGCGCTTTTCTTTATTTTTTAATAATCTAATGCGGGTGTGTGGGTGCCAAATACCTCCAGACTTTCTAGAATTTCCCGCTAGATTGTAAACGAAATCTCCAGATCTAGCAGAAAAACCGCTAAATTGTAACACTGGTCACGTGACAGGAAGCGGTAATAAATAATTGTCCCTAAATAAAAAAAATGGCCTCTCGGTACAAAGAAATCCACCTATTTATCATAGAAAAATTAAGTATAATGTTATAATTAAAAAGAAATATATAAAAACACACATGGATATAGTAAACATATTATACCAAAACGTGGAAGCCATCCGTCCAGTGGTTTTTAGACAATTAATTCCGAACGAACCAACACTTACATTTTTACATATATATAGATTATTAAAATAATGTTTTTTTTAATACGCACGGACACAAGTTTTTCATCGTTTCGCGAAGCATCAGTGCAGGAGGGGCACGATTACTACCGGTCAGGAGATTCGAATCCGGCCACGAAGCCATCTTTGCCTCCATCAGTAAGGAACAACCCCCAATTCTGCAATTACATAGTTATTACTTTTACCTTTTTTATAGATATAAAAAATTCTTTAACTTTATTGTTTTTCTACATATTTTTAATACTTTATCATTTAATAATGTTTTATTTTAATTCTTTATCTCTTCTTTGCATGCCCGGTTTTTTATCTGCATTTTCTGCTTTATTCTTTAAACTTTCCTATCTATGTAATATATCAATCTACCCACACTTTCATATCTTGTATGTATATTTACTTGTATTTTACTATATGCATTCATTTACTTTTTTTCTTGCTTTTTCCTGAATTTGCAGATACCGACCATCCTCTCCCCTTAAATAATTTTTATTTTTCGTTTTATATTTTATTTTTTATTATTTATTCATTATTTATTTTCTATCTATTTATTAATCTATTTATTTTCCATTTAGTGTCTTCTAACAACTCTTGCCGACATTTTTTAAGTGATGACCTGTACATATTTTTTCGCGCCTTTAACATTTCCTGTCTGGGTCATTTTGACATTTGTTTCTCTATTTTATATTTAACTCTATCACTATTTTTCTCCTCTTTTTCTTCCCTGATCTTATTTATATTTATGTCCCGGCAGTAGAGTGAAAAGCATATCTTATTTTTCTTTTATTAATATTATTGGAATTTTTTCCTTTTTTCTATGTACACATTTGTGTGAATTATTCCATGGATTTCTGCCTTTGGATTATTATGCACCATCTTCTTCCAATTACGGGGTTTCCTTGGATTTTACCTGTGCAAATGGAAATTCAATTAACTTTCTTGAATTTATATATTTGGATTTTACCGTCACTGGATTATTTATCTTCCACCAGACTATCCATTCATGTGTAATCACCCTTTTTGTTCACCATACTCCCTATACTTCACATTTTTGTTATCAAGTAAGATATTTTACTTATATGTTGTTTCATCAAATACTTTTTCATGCAAAATCCGATCCCGCATTTTGCTAATTCCTACCCTCTGATGAGAAGGAAAGTATTTCTTCCAAACTCCGCGGATTTAGGACTATCCACTTATCTAGTGTTTCCATTTCAGATTAAATATGTTTTTAACTCATTTCAAAGTATTCTAACATGTTTTATTAACTGGGTGCTCGTATTATAAGCTCTATCTCCTATTTGGTTTTATCGAGCTTTTACATCTGGCTGAGATAATGCCATAAATATTAATTCTTTGATAATTATAATATACTTTAATTCTACCATCTTGGATCATTTTTGTAAATTTAATTGTAATTTATATTTTTATTATATATATATATATATATATATATATGCATATATATATATATATATATATATATATATATATATATATGAATATGAATTAAAGTCGGTCAATTTTGCTCTTATGCATAGATCATTGTATAACGATTAGATCACTGTCTTACTGGCGTAATGAATATTTTAAAAAATTAACAAATGTTTAAATTCAACGTTATTTCACACGGTTAATGGTAGCCGAATCTCTGCTAATCGAGCCAGAGATGTTTCGTGTAGCCGAGTTCGAATTGTTCGACTGGTGTTAATCGTGACACTCTACACTGAAGATTCCTGAAAGGATGGAACAATAATGTCTGTAGGTAAGTAATTATTATACTATAATTATCATACTATAATTATTATAGTAAAAAAGTATTATATATATATATATATATATATATATATATATATATATTCAGTAATGTGATTGATAATTTAAAATTCAAATTAGAATTAAATTAAAAATCCGTTTCACAAGAAGAAACAACAACAAAATCAATAATTTGTACGATGGTTTCGGAAAACAACGTTTTTATTGTGGTAGACATTAAGCCACGGACAATAATTTTTACATATAATATTTTTAATATTAACAAAGTTTCCTCATCAGCCAAAGTATTGGGAAGGGTTTTTAATATATGTAAAAGACACCATGAATAAACCTAGCATTAAAAGTAAGGCAGATGTATCTGGAAAAAATTAAAATAAAAGTTATGTTCCTTCTTGTGAAACGGATTTTTAATTTAATTCTAATTTGAATTTTAAATTATCAATCACGTTACTGAATATTAAATTAGCTCCAGGATATTTACCTATCGAGCTTATTATATATCTAAATTACAACGAACACTTTTTCTTTTCCTGTATTTTAATTAAATTTGTAATTTTACTATTGCATTAAAATACACTCTGCTCTTTAGACTATTGTTCTAATCTCCTTTATATATATATATATATATATTAAAGCTTATATAAGCATTGCCATAAACGCTTTATCTTCTTGATTTATCTATAAGAATGACAGCTAATCTCAGCAGGAGTAAAGTGTGAGAATATTATAGAAAACAATGGGACGAAAATTGAAATGATTTTAATAAATTATAAATATTGGAAATTCTGCTACGGCTAAATCATTCTTTTATGTGTTTCGAAGTCAGCGTTATTCGATTTGAATGTTTAGCATAATAATGGATATTTAAGTTTTAGAATTTCCCGTGTGAACTGAATCGACGTTAACCAATCCAGTAACAGACCTGGTGAAACGGGGGACTTTCCGAATCAGTGAATAATCATATCAACCATACTATCTGGCAAGGGGGGGGGATTAGCAAATAGAAACAGTTAGATGTTTACTTAAAAATGCTGCTGTAAAACCTGACATAGTTATATGGAATAAGTCATAGAGAGTTGCAACCTTGTTTGAAGGCAGTGTCCCTTATGTTGGAAGTCTGAACAGAGCTGAAAGAGAGAAGCAGACGAAATATCAAGGTCTCATGTACGATATGAAAAGACACTGGAATCTTAGGGAGATATCAATCATACCAGTTATTATAGATGCCACAGGGCTTAAGAAGAAGAACCTGGTCCTAACTAATATTCCTGGTGAACCACGTACAAAAGAGAGCCCGACAATTGCACTTAAGGGAACAACGAGGATACTAGAAAGAGCTCTCGGCTGGTTCCAATAAAAAGCAGGACAATGTTGGCAGCTGGTTTTACTGCCCCATACCTAGCGTTAAAATCTTCAAAGGAAGAAAAAAAATGAAAATAAAAAATGAAATTGTTTAGTTAGCGAATCAGCCTTTGTGATCTGAATTTCCTACTTCCGCCCCACCTCTCATCATCCCTCACAGACAACTTGCTGTCCTTGAATCTGTTATGCCATTCAAAACCTACTGCTCGTTTCATGAAAGTTGATCCAAAAGCAGTTTGAAGTATTCTATGTTTCTGTAGCATTTTTTCCAAGTTTAAAACATATTGCATATTGATCTTTTTAAAGTGTCTTCACGTCCATATTGCGTTTTCGAAGTCCATCGACTGTGAAAATCAGGTTATAGTAACGTATATTCTAATGCCTGATGTAGCTGTAAATTGAACATGAAATCATAAAGATCAGTCAATCATCTAACAAGATGTATAGCATAAATATACGCAGATTTCAAAATCTACGAAAATTTAAATGCACATACACAAAGAATTCTGGAAACTTATTTATGTCAGCTCGAAGAATGCTTTGCCTAATAAAACATGCAAAATTTGCATGCATTGAAATATTATATTTAAGCGTATTTTATGACGGGGCAACACACACACACACACGCACACACACACGCACATATATATATATATATAATAAAAATATTTATGCACAATTACTGAGCTCCCACGCAATCCTCCCATAACAGACACTAATATTTCGTCTTCAAGTTATCCTTCTCGCCATCCTCCATCTGATATAGTTACTAATCCAATATACAACCCGAGCAGCCCCTCCATCTACAATCATACAACTAGCAATAATAATAATAATGATAATAATAATAATAATAATAATAATAATAATAATAATGAGAATAATAATAGTATTACTCCTAACAGCCATACTAACACTAACAACACTTATTATCTACTCCAAAACAGTCGTCGTACTATCATTGTCCCACCCTTTGTTGAACACAATAGACAAGATTCAAACTATTTAATTAATACAAATCAGAAAATTAATATTAATATCAGACCTCGAACTTTTAATAAAGTAGATACATATATCGGCGCTACTTCACCATTAATTAAGAAAAGAATATCAAACCACATTTCTTCTTTTAACAACCATAATTCTAATAATAACAAAGGAACTTTAATTAAAAAAAATTAACTCTTATATTAC
This sequence comes from Euprymna scolopes, assembly GCF_053919585.1. Lineage (NCBI taxonomy): Eukaryota > Metazoa > Mollusca > Cephalopoda > Sepiida > Sepiolidae > Euprymna > Euprymna scolopes. The sequence goes on from NC_136505.1 coordinate 97,512,804, forward strand.
CCCCTTCTGAATCAAGTGGACTATCATAAAAAGGTTATTATTATAGTCCAGGCTCTAAGTCATGTCGCCTCTGCACAACCGAAGCTATAACTATAATTACTTCCCCTCAAAGTAACAATATAATAAATTCTAAAAACGAACTGATTTGTTTCTGCTAACATAAGTACAAATTTAACTATGGTAATTTTGAAATTACATAGCTATTACTATCCTGTATATATATTATTTTACTATATGCATTTACTTACATACTTACTTGCTTTATCCGGAATTTGCAGATACCGGTCATTCTCTCCCCTTAAAATCTTTTTTATTTCACATTTTATTCTTATTTTTTTTATTTATTTTTGTTAATATTTTTTAATTTACTTTTATTTGTTATTTTTGTATTTATTATTTGATTTAAAAAAAATTATTATTTTTTATTTATTTCTTTATATATTTATTTATTAATTAATTTATTTTTTATCTATTTTTTATATTTCTTTATTCCATTTAGTGTATTTTAATAACTCTTGCTTATATTTTCTTAAGAAATAATCTGTAAATTTCAGTTGACATCTTTTTTTGCCTCTCATTTTTGCCCTATATTATTCGCACCTTTTAACGTTATCCGGTCTGGGTTATTTTGACATTTGCTTTTCTAATTTATATTCAATTCTATTAGCATTTAATCATTTTTTTCTCTGTCTCTTCTTTGTCTCGGCAGCTGTGTTAAACGCATATCATATTTTTCTTTTCTTAATATTATTGGAATTTTCCCCCCTTTTACGTCTACATATTAGTGAATTATTCCATAGATTTCGGCCTTCTGGATTATTTTTGACCATCTTCAAATTACGCGATTTCCTTGGATTTTACTTGTGCGAATGGAAATTCAATTAACTTTCTTGAACTTACATTTTTGGATTTTACTGTCATTGGATACCTTACATTCACCTGACTATCCATTCACGTGAAATCACCTTTTTCCTCACCATATTCCCTCTGCTTCACTTTTTCTTATCAAGTAAGATCGTGGACTTATTTGCAGTTTCATCAAATACATTTGTATGCAAAATCCGATCCCGCATTTTTCTAAATCCTACCCTCTGACGAGAAGGAAAGTGTTTCTTCGAAACTCTGCGGATTAAGGACTATCCACTTATTAAGTGTTTCCTTTTCAGATTAAATATGTTTTTAACTCTTTTTCAAAGTATTTTATTATGTTTTATTAACTACTTGCTTATATATATATATATATATATATATATATATTATTATTATTATTATTAATATTATTAATATTATTAATATTATTATTATTATTAATATTATTATTATTATTATTCTATGAGGGGGTAAAAATTGATCTAAGGCGTACAATTAGCATAACGATAGATTTATTTACATTTTTATTTTAGTCGTTGCCCCGTTTGAATTCATGTCCTTATAAAAAAAATCCGTCGATGAGCGGTTTGGAAAAGTGAGGGCAGAACTCTACCGTTTTATTTGTCATTTTTATTTCAACCTATATTAAATGGTTTTCCTTCGTCCTTCAAATTTTGTCGTGGATACAAAAAAAAACTCAGTCTTCCATTTTTCTGAGTAATAAAAATATATATTAATATGTAAAAATTAAAAACAATATTGAATGCGATGTTAAAAAATCAAAATAATTTTTTTGTCAAACACCTAATATTGTATCGATAATAGCAGATGTGGTTATTTTGACGCAATGATTCAAAAACTAATGCCATTAAGTTAGTTTAAATGCAAAAAGGAATATTGCAGACATCATAGCATCGCATTCCGTATATATAACCAGATACATCCCACAAATCCCCCTTCATGTTACCTTTCTTTCTCTTTCTCTGTCTGTGTCTGTCTGTTTGTCTCTCTCTCTCTCTCTTTCTATATATATATATATATATATATATATATATATGCATAATAAAAAGCTGAACGTCTGTGTGTGTGCGTTTGTGTGTGTGTGGTCACCAATAGGCTCCTATATGGTTGACTAATTTAAAAAACTGCTTACATATAATGATAGAAGATATATCGAGGATCAGATATGGGTATGTTTGATCTGGCAGAACGGTGGTTCATAAAAATTGTGGGGTCTGCGTTCGCACCTAGCCCCCAAAGTATGGAACTAAAAAATGAAAAAAAAAAACAACGTTTACAAGTGTTTTTTACATAGATGTACATAAGAATACTTTGATAAGTATGTTTTAACTTAAATTGGGGTAGTATGATAAAATTGTGGGGTCAGCGTTCGCGCTTGTACTCCATGGAAATATGGCACAAACTTTAACAAAGACTATCCCTTTGCGTAAGTATACTTTGATAATTATGTTTCAGTTTGAAGAAATATGGCATAATAAAGTTATGGGGCGTTCGCGCCTGACCTCCATAGAATGTAAATATGTCATAAGGTTTAACAAGGTTTTTTTTTTAAGGGGTGAGGATCCACAATAACATCTTAACTTTAATCTTAATTCACGTTAGCTTTTATTTATTTTTGGAGTTGAATCATATTGTGTCGAATAAATTCACCTCATAAATTCACGTTCTTATTAAAGTGAAAGCCCCCCCCCCGCCAAAAAAGTCGGAACTTTAGACAATTCTCGACACAAATTTTGCATAACTGTTTTTTTCTTCTCCGCTTGTACGTGGCACTCTTTCGAAAATAGATAAATAGATAAATAATAAAAAATAAGAACGTTACTTGTCATCGTGTCAAAAGAAGGAAAAAATCATGTTCACTTGATTATGTGTCTTTTTACAAACATTTACATAACTTTTTTATTTTTATTTATATATCTGTTTAAGCTTTTTTGTCAGTATACTAACAGGAATTCAGTTGATTACAACCCTTTCTTCGTGTTCTTTACATAACAATAATACAACCATGAATCCGACGGCGCAATACTACACCGTTTAATACTGTAAAACTGAAACGAAGCTGTTCTGCTTTAAAAGGGCGCCATTTTCTTCTTATTCATTTTATATCGATTTTTTTTCTTTAAAAAACTAAAGTAATTACGTGTTTACTTTTTTAATATCCCATTTTGCTGTTTCGGATTATTTTACTAAACTAAGTAAAGCTTGATTATTTTTCAAAACTGTTTTTCTTTCTTTGTTTTTCGATATTTAGTCGAAATTATTCGTCGGGAATTTAAAAAAAAATGTTTACAAACTACTTAAAAATACAAACCATTGAAATTTTCTACCATAAAAGTAACTTTTATTGACTATGGTAACATTTATTTCTTGTATATTTATATTATTATATATTTGTTAGGAAACATCATTTTGTTGGTCACTCTTGGCTACGAATGCAAACTAATTTGATATAAAAAATATATTTTTTCGCGAAACTTATCTTTACTTTCATCATATTTTGCTTAGGGTAAACTTTTTGAGTATCAAAACCTATCTCTAAACTGCCCCTCCTTTTCATAACCTATCAAACTTTCATCAATCTCAGTCCATTTTCTGTAGGCTATTTTTGAACCCAGTCAACGCCGAGTACTTCTACTAGTATATATATATATATAGTTATATATATATGTATATATATATATAGATATATATATGTATATATATATATATATATAACATGTAACATGTTTATTCAGCTCGAAAAACATGCAGTGTTTACCGATGTATTGGAAAATTCAAAATGGCGACCGACTCTCTCTTTAACACGGTAAGTTTGGGAAAAGGTGTTATAAATAATAAACTAGACAAAATACTATTAAAAAACAACCGGATATATGTCAAGTTATAAAGAATAACCCATGTGGCACACAGTGCAAGTTAACTGCTGGTCCTAAAAGTTACCTTCAGCCTCATGAACCTACTTTGGTTGTCACTGAGGATCCACCCAGCAACTACTGTGAGGATGGTCATGAACATTCATATGGCTAGCGTCTGCTAATAGGAAGCAATTGCCATATATGGACGCATCATTAAAAGTTATCCCTAAACTAAACGATATTTGAATTCGAACTTATCATTTTTCATTCGCGTTCATGTAATATGTCTTAAACGTGTTTCATTCAATAGCTGAAGACGACTGACCAACTGCGTGTGTAAAATACGCTTAAATATGATATTTTTATATATTTAGATGTATTATAAAAGAGGCAAGTATCTATTTATTATTAGTTTGTACACATGATATATATATATACACACACATACACACACATACACACACACACACATATATATATATATATATATATATATATATATATATATATATATATATATATATATATATATAGTCTAAAGAACATTTGAATAAAAAAATGCAAAAAATAAAAATAAACAATGCAGTTTAAATTACGGAAATGAAAAAAAATATATTAACTTTAACTTATAGCAGACTCAGCACCTACATAATCCGACTTCTAAAATGTTTATAATGACAAAAGAGAATTCATTTATATAAGGATAAAGAAAGAAAAAAGAAAAAAAGCCTTTACTAAAATTGCCAAAAAGAAACAGACCCAGCATCCGCATGAGCCGATTTCGCAAAAGTCTTCAACTTTAAAACAGAATTTAACTCCATGAGGATGAAAAGAGAAAACCTTAACTAACATTTTGAAGATAGAAAACTGGGATCATCAGCTGCTTACCATGTAGCTGTTTCAGAGATTTAAAAAAAGGACAGCTGTTTAATACAATGCCCTCCAGTGGATAATACCACTTCCCCAATAAAAAAAATGTAAAATAATACGGTTACTATTTTTACTAATATATAAAAAATAAATAGATGAATTAAATAAAAAAAATAAAAAGATAAACTATTCATAAGTAAGTTTAGGATTACAAGATCCATTCTGCGACAAGTTAACTAGCATATACATGCTTTGAGAATAAAAGTGCATAAAACCTTAAGTACCTTATAGTAAGTATCATATATATATATATATATATATATATATATATATATATATATTTATATATATATATGTATATATATAAGTTTATATATTTAAGTACCTTATAGTAAGTATCATATATATATATATATGTACATATATAAGTTTATATATTAAAGTACCTTATAGTAAGTATTATATATATATATAAGTTTATATATGTAAGTACCTTATAGTAAGTATCATATATATATATATATATATATATATATAAGTTTATATATTTAAATACCTCATAGTAAGGCTCATATATATATAAGTTTATATATTTTAGTACCTTATAGTAAGTACCATATATATATATATGAGTTTATATATTTAAGTGCCTTATAGTATCATATATATATATATATATAAGTTTATATATTTAAGTACCTTATAGTAAGTATCATATATATATATATATATATATATATATATATATATATATATATATATATGAGAGAGAGAGAAAGAAAGAAAGGGAGACAGGAAAAGAAAATGAAAAAGAGAGCGTAAGAGAATTTAATATCCGTAATATATATATATATATATATATATATATATATATATATATATATATATATATATATATATATATATAGTTAAATGAAATATGTAGAAGCCGGTACAATGCAGAGATAACGGAAAGACACAAACTGGAGCAGGTGAAAAAGTCTTGTCAATACAAATTAGAAATACATGTGTACATATACATACATTTCATATACGGATTAATAAATGTATATGTACACGTGTATTTGTAATTTGTATTAATAAGACTTTTTCACCTGCTCCAGTTTGTGTCTTTCCGTTACCTCTGCATTGTACCGACTTCTACGTATTTTATTTTACTACATACTATACAATGCTTCAAGCAAACTACACCCACCTGTTATATAAATATATGTAATAAAAGCAGAACTCATGTAAAAGTTCAAAAGAAAAATAAATATCAAATTTGCCCGATCTCACTATAAATTAATTTTTATTGAATAGTGCATTTTCAAATGATAAATTCCGTCTAGTACTCTCATGTGTCACTATCAGGCAATTTATATATATATATATATATATATATATATATATATATATATATATATATATATATAACTACTTCATTTACTCACATAAATTTAATATTTATAGACTTCGTGGTTTAGTGGGGGATGCCCTTTTCTCTACCCTGCAACCCCTCTCCCACAGAAGAGACGTTGCGAGCCTATCCTTGTTTTATCGTTATTTTCATGGCAGGTGCTCGTCTGAACTCCAATCCCTGGTCCCCCCTCGCCAATCTTTCACGAAAAACAGCCGTCTAGCTGAATCCACTGTGAAAAATTTCCCCCACTCTATATCTGTGCCTAAATCAAAACGCGGATTTCATGAACAAAGCTTCTTTCTTAGAACTGCACGCCTGTGGAACTCTGTTCCGTCTGCCTGCTTCCCTCCTGACTACAACTTGGATGTCTTCAAGTCTAATGTTAACAAATTCCTGATGAACCGCCCTCCTAATTAAACACTTCATAAAATCTCCTCACTAACGTGATGTACTTACAATAACCCTTATCCCTGAGTGGCTTCCGGGCCTTGATAAGTGGTGATCACTGTGTAAAAAAAAAAATATATATATATATATATACGAAAGTATAGATTTATGCGTAAACTTTAAGTATTTACTTCAAAAGTGCTCAATACGTAGGTAGAGCTAGTTAGTAATTTATAAAATATATGTGGCGATTAAGTTACACTGAATATTCCGCGTTCATCCACTCTAGGATTCGTCAGGCTTATGCGCGAATTCTGTGGTTGTTTAGAATAGAAAATAAACAAATTCAATTAAATAAACATTAAGATACATAAACGCACACATATATATATATGTATATATATGTATGTATATATATATATATGTATATATATGTGCATATATGTTTGTACACATATGTATATTTATATATAATAATAAAAAAAAGAAAATGTCTGCCTAAAACCACTAACATAGTTTTAAAACAGATCCTTTGTTCGATAAAATGCATGCCCGGATAGGAAGGGGCGGGGTGGATACTAGAAAGCTGATTGGCTAACTAATATATATATATATATATATATATATATATATATATATATATATATATATATATATATATAAACGATAAACAACCACAGAAGTCGCGCATAAGCCTGACGAATCCTAGAGTGGATGAAACGCCGAATATTCAGTGTAACTTAATCACCATGTATATATTATATAAATTACTATATATATATATATATATATATATATATATATATATATATATATATATATATATATATAATTAATTAACAAGAATAAAAAAGCATTGGAAATGCAAAAGGATATAGGGATAGTATGCCAAAAAGTATACAAACAAGATAGCTATGAATGGCTAGGCACATGGAAATAGAATTGCATCCAAAGTATAGCCCTATAGCCTTTTACAACCGTAATGATGGCACGGAATGAAGATTGGAGAAAAGCTATAGGGCTATACTTTGGATGCAATTCTATTTCCATGTGCCTAGCCATTCATAGCTATCTTGTTTGTATACTTTTTGGCATACCATCCCTATATCCTTTTGCATTTCCAATGCTTTTTTATTCTTGTTAATTAGTATTTTTACTTACAGCCTTATTTTTAAACTTACATTCATGATAGTATTGTCTTTTTTAGGAGGCAGCTCATTGCCGCCTCCATTAGTAGCAGGTCGCTTCCTGCTGGTTTTTAGGTCTTTGGGTTTTGGGCCTTAGGAGTTGCCTCTTGGTACTCCATCGGTTCTATATTACATAGAGAGTGCTACCGCCTCTCTGATAAAACAGTTAGAGTATTATAAAGTTCTAAAATGTTCATACCTTCACTATTAAATTTTTCTTGGTTCATTCTTTGGCGTTTTGGCAAAGATTTGGCAGTTTTTGATATTTATATTTATAATAGTTTGTGCATGAGGCAGCTTTTTTCCCCTTGGGATCCCTGTTATACCCTGCTTTTGAGTCAGCACGTGAGGCAGCCTTCTTTTTTTCTGGTTCTTTGTTATAAAGAGCACGTGAGGCAGCTTTTTTCTCCTCAGAATCCCTGTTATACCGTGCTTTTGAGTCAGCACGTGAGGCAGCCTTCTTTGCCTCAGGATTTGCATGATACTTAATTTTTATTATTTCAGCATTTTTCTGATAGTATTCTTTTTGCTCAGATAATACCTTGACTTTGTTTTTTTCATAGTCTATATTTCTCTGAGCTTTTTTACTACGTGCTGACTTGGCATTTTTTATTAAATGTAAACATATAACACTTATGTGTATCTTACTATAATATCACTTATCTTATAGCAAGACAACTCTCGTAGAATTGAGATACTACCCCGTCACCAATAGTTAAAGTGTGGAACGGTATATACACCAATAGTGTAGTTGTTATCTTTATATGTAATCAGTGACAGTGTGAGGTTACTTGGTTAATTTATTGTAGTTTATTTTAGAAAACTTACTTGTTTTTATTAGTAGATTGTGTATAGTAGCCACAATATCTAGTTATTTTTGTGGCTAGGGCTTGGATTTTGATTCTTTTTGGTCAGCTTCCAGTGAGTTCTTAGAAGATGACTTTATTGCAGTTTCTTTTGCAGTTAATTTAACTTATTTCCTTTGGCGTTTGGTGAGTTCTTAGAAGAACTGGTCTGATCTACTTTTCTTAGCGAGCGAAGAGATTCAGCTGCATTTAACAATGGTTGCTATAGTGTATTTTTTGCGCATGCGTGAGAATTTCAAGTTTCCTCCTTATTTTTCAATAGTTTGACAGTAGTCATGTGTCTTTCTGCCAAGAGCGACAGACGTCAGTGTTAGCCGTGATCGTCTAGAGGTTAGGACCCCACGTTGTGGCCGTGCTAACCTAGGTTCGAATCCTGGTCACAGCATTGACATTTTGTACATATTTTACAGTCCAAAATCTGAAGAATTATTTGTTTTTATAACATTGTTTTTTGACGTCGTACTTGCTGATAGGTTACTCTTATAACAATTTTGATCAACTGAGATAAAGATTTCGTGGTTTCATTAACGCTGGTGGGTTACTGTTTAAAGAAAAAACCGTAACGTTCACCTCAAATATTCAGCGTCCAGAAATATAGGCCACTGGCAAACTGGAACGTCTGTGAGCATCCGGTGTATTATTTGGAGCTGTCCCTTTTGAGAGAAGTTCCGTGTTCGAAGTGGTCTGTCTATATTGGGTATATAGTGTTTAAAACTTGTTATTACACGTAATCTTATTTAATTATGGAGTTAGCTAAAAAGCGATGGGTCACTGCACTTCTCCGTGTAAAGAGCAGTCGATTGATGCTTGAACTCTTGTCAGAGACCGTTCGTACACCGAGATACATCGTCTCAAAAGAAAGAAGAAAGCAGAAGAAGAAAGAAGAAAGAAGAACAATTGGCCATTTTTGTACCCTTTTTTTTTTTTTGCTCTCTTTTGACATTTTAAACGAGGTTCTGGCACTCGCTGGATTCGTAAGACGCTTCTCTGTAAGAATATGTGCTTTTTGAAACTTATAAGTTGATTTTAGTTGAGATTTGGATAGTTTTGTTTTGTAGGCGTATATAGGCGTGCACGGGCCATCCCTATATAGAGAGTGCTACCGCCTCTCTGATATATATATCGAGAGAGACGGAGAGAGAGAGAGAGAGAAAGAGAGTAAGAGAGAGGGGAATGGGAGAGAGTAGGAGAAAGCTGGGAGAGAGAGAGAGAGAGAGGGATTTGTGAAGTGTATCTGGTTATATATCCAGAATGCAATGATATGTTTTCTACAATTTGTACTTTAAACCAACTTAATGGCTTCATTTTTTTAGTCATTGCGTTAACATAACCATTAAGAACATCTGCTGAAATCGATACAACATTACGAGTTCGATAAAAAGATTTTTAATTGATTTTTTTTACTTCGCATTCAATATTTTTTTCTTTTTACATGTTTTTACATGTGTTGTAATTTATTAATACATTATATAATAACATATATATATGTATATATAGATATACATATGTAAATATATGTGCACACACACATACACACACATATATATATAATTATTAAACGTTTTACTCAATATAAATATGGCTGTAGAACACCTATATCTATTGAGCTTATAATATATCTACAGTACAAAGGGCACTGTTTCGTTTAAAATATAAATACATTTACTAATACATTAACATAAGCTCTGCACTTTAGAATCCAGGTCTAATTCTCTCTATAATATATATATATATGTGTGTGTGTGTGTGTGTGTGTGTGTGTGTGTGTGTGTGTGTGTACGAGGGGCGTGCAATAAGTAATGCCCCTGACCCACTACCAGTGGTCTGATCTAACTGAAATATTGCATGTGCAATGATTTATATCTCTACGGGTTATGTGGCAAATTACAGCTCTGAACTTATTGTGGTTTCTGTTTTACAGGTGTTTGAACTGAGTCAGGTGTGACATAGAGCCTGTTGAATGCCGAGCAGTGATCCGGGTTTTGTATTTGAAAGGCAGAGTATGTGAAGAACATTTACCTTTGTTATAGATATGGAAAAGCCCATTTAAATATTAATATATCGCCTAATTTTCGTATTCTTATTTAAGAACATAGTCATTGGAAGTTTTCACAGAAAACCCTAAGCCTTTAAAAAAAATTATATATCCAATTCGTTGAGTTCCTAAATTAGATCTCGCTGTTTCTTTATTTCCCAATAATTAATTTTTTTTTATAAAAAGAATTGTTTAATATTTATTTCTATATTCATGTTATGGCCGTAACAACCTTCCAATAACGTTACGGTTAATGTTAGTTTCGTATTAGTGGCAAGTAATGTTTACAGGTTATCGTTATTATAGTGCTTAGATTTAAGATCATTTTAGGTTCGAAGTACAATTATAGTACTTAGATTTAAGACCATTTTAGGTTTGAAGTTTAATTGAATATGAGAATAAATAAAAAGACTGTATTATATATAAATCATTATATAACGTTTCGAGTGAGGTATTCTAATCTATTTATTATTATTTAATGTTTACAATTTATTGTCATTCTACTTGAATGTGTTTTCATATTGTTTCTAAAGACAATTATGAAAGGAGATAATCCAATTATGTTGTTAATTCCTACTAGTTAATTTTGTTGGAAACTGTGTTGATTTTTATTTCCTATAACAACTAAAGGGAGGTAATTCAGGCCGTTTGATGTTTTCGGTTCATTGATTACTAGAAGGCGTCTATGATTTAATAACTAATTTAATCAGACAGATCCAGAACGTGCTATGATGTCTTATTTAACAAATTAAGGATATAAATTATGTTTTTAATCTTTAAAAATTGGTTTTTAACCATGGGTTTAACCCACATCTGTTATTAATCACTTATGCTGCTCATGTCTTATAATCCGTGTGTTATATTATTGAGTATCTAAATAAGATAATATATATAGCAAAACCACCCAATAACTACAAATGTGTTTCACTCCGATTAGAAGATGTATACTCCTGCATTTATGGGTAAAAACATTTAGAACAGGGAGTAAAGTAAGTGAATAAGTAAATCAGTATGTATTCTACCAACTTAAGATGCCAGACGAAAAAATCAATTAAATTAATTAAGTTAATTTTCAGCCCCCAAATTGCTAATTTTATTTTTAATATATATATATATATATATATATATATATATATATATATATATATATATATGTTTTTCTTCCCCTCGTTGTGCAATTATTTTAATCGCTTTTTTTAAACGTTAATAAACTTTATTTTAGTGTGCCCGTAATTTTTGGCAAATTCAGTAGTTCCACATCAGAACTCTTTACTTTTGACATAGTATTATTATTTTACGTTATCGATTTTCTCCTGATGAGATGATAGCTGAAAGAGCTCTCGAGACACTTCCGCCCATATTTAAACTGTATTTAAACTCTGTACCTCTAAACATTTATATGTATATATATATATATATATATATATATATATATATATATATATATATATTATCAGGCTGTCCGGTGCCCTGTCGGTGGGGCATTAGAATACGCTGACTGCCCCCCTGCAGAGGGTAAGAGTCCCTCAATTGGGGTCCTGGATATGACCTTAAACTATATCCAGTGGTGAGGCCCCAGCTTGTGGGCTTTGGGGAGTGCGGAGCCACCCTTTAATTACCATTGCACCCAGGTCCACTCTGACCTGGAGTGGAAGTACCTGTTAGGGTCCCAACTATGGATTGAATAGAAACCGACGTGAAAACAGCAAATATATTCTATTAAAAAAAATTTTCTTCAAAATCTTTGGATTCGGCATTAAATAACCCGAAAAGAGGTTGATATGCCGTAAAACAAAAACAACCAACCAACCAACCAGGCTGTCTGGCGTTGCCAAGCGTTTCTTCATCCTAATTTACGTTTAAATATTATGTATTAACTCTTGCAGATTTCGTATTTTTTATTTTAGAACAAATTCATTAATGTACAAGCCTAGTTATGGCAGCCGTATTCTATACGCAAAATGTGCCTTTATAAACGTTTGATCGCAGAAAAACGAAAAAGCAATGAGATAAATTAATCAGTTTTTAGTCGTTTTCTTCCAATTTCCATTCGAACATTCCCACTTTTTTATTGGCGTCTTCTATTTTTAAGGTTGTTCATTTTGAAATGTTTAGTGTTTTTGTTTTGTTTTTTATTTAATCGTTTCTTCCGCTTTCTTTATCCGTCAGTTCTGTATTTTACATTAATTTTTCTTTTCATAGAAATTCCAATTTCAATTGGCTTTTTCCGGTGAACGAACTTAGATTGGAAACATTTTTAGCTCATGGCGAAAGCACCAAGAAGAAAAACAACAATATGAATATTCCGCTGAGAAGTACATCATGTTTTAAGGTACCTCCCCTTCTTAAATATAGAAACATTGGGTTGGCCAAAAAGTTCGTTCATTTTTTACTGTCATCTTTCCGGCTTAGTAAACATCATTTTGTAATGGAGCCGTGTCATGTCAATAATCGGGACCCGCACGTTGTATGTAGACAGTCGCAAAGAAACAAAACCAAGGTAACAATCCGACTCATTTTTTTTTCAATGAAACACTAGACATTTATTTACACGTACTTTCCAGAATAACGCCTTTTCTTTTTTTCAAAAATCTTCTACTTCGGTTGCTTTAAAAGATTCTGCGTAGGTACGTACGTAATCTACTCACGTACGGTACTCTGTCATTGTCTGACTATGTTTAGGAAGCGTCTTATGTCGCTCACAGCCTACCTGTGTAACATATTTCTGTTTTTTTTTCTTGATTTATAATCTTAAATTTCATTCTGCATCGCTGTGACGTCACCTCGTACACGGCTACTACTGCTGCCATACGCTCGTCGGCGCTCTATTACAATTTTGTATTATTATTCTTTGAATCTTGTATTTGTTGTAGGGTTGTAGGGAGTCTGTTGATCGCACTCGTATTAAGCCTCCAAGCTGAGGAATCCATATATCTTTTTTCGGGGGGGGGGTTACGCCTTGGAATAGGAGAAAATACGCACAACTTTACTGACATATTATGTGTGTTTACTAGTGAAAAGGAAAAAAATACTACAGCAACCTACACAAATATATACTATGTGTAAGAGGTACAGTAGTTTAAAAAAAAACAATTGATATTGTTTTTCATCTTTTAATTTGGATTCTTTTATATTTTCATATATTTTTTCTTAATAAGTTGGACACACAAAAAAAAGTTGTATCAATTTACTAAAGAAATCCTAACAAACAAAACAAATTTTCTGTTTTGAACACAAAAGAAAAAAACGAATTCATCCAACTTTTTTCGCATTGAATCCTGGAATAAAAGGTAAGTTATTTTTTATACACTTTAAAATAAATTTGCATCCAATAACTTTTTAAATAATCTGAAAAATTAAAATAAGTTTCTTTTTTTATTGAAATCTAATAAAGAAAATATTGATTTCGCTATGCTTTATAACATACATTAATAATAATAATAATAATAATAATAATAAACGAATTCATCAATTTCTTCCGTATTGAATTGCTAGAATAAGAGGTAAGTTGTTGTTATTATTATTATTATTATTATTATTATTATTATTATTATTATTTGTTTGTAATCAGAGTATTTAATCAGAAATGATTACCTAATATAATCAGAGAAATCTTGTTTATTTGATTCTCGGGAGCGTTCTTTTTTGAAGGAGGTTTCGTTCATTCCAGAATGACTGAATACAGAAGAGATTAATTTTAATGAGAATGCTAGCGCGCTTGGCGGTCAAAATTGATCGAGAATGACTAAGTATAAGTTACACAGGAACAAAACTGACATTGTCAAGTTTCTCAAATTGGGCGTATAACATTAAAACCATGCAATTCTTTGCTTGGTATTTCAGTTTCTCTGCTCGATCTTTCACGAGAAACACCCGTCTGGCTGAAACTACTGTCAACAATTTTCCCCACTCTTTATCTGTGCCTAAATCCAAACGTAGATTCCATGAGCAAAGCTTCTTTCTTAGTACTGCACGCCAGTGGAACTCTCTACCGCTAGCCTGTTTCCCACCTGACTACAACTTGGACGTCTTCAAGTCCAACATAAACAAACTCCTGACAAACCGCCCCCTTAAGTAGGACACTCTATCCAACCACCCAATACTAATGATTACTACAATACTATCTCATTGATTACTGTACACGCAATAACCCTTATCCCTGAATGGCCTTCGGGCCTTGATAAGTGGTGAACCCCATGTAAAATAAAAGCATACATAAAAAACAAATGCACTTTTTGGTCAATTTAATATCAATGAGAGAAGAAAATGTTTATTTTTAATTGAATACGGACGTTTGAAATACATAGGAACTATCTCTCTCTCTCTCTCTCTCTCTCTCTCTCTCTCTCTCTCTCTCTCTCTTAACCCCTATTTTGTCCTATAATGAACACATGTGATAAGCGATGTTTCTGACAGAGGGGTGATAAGTTCTGTTTTTCTAGACCCGCTGTAGTTTTGCGTAAACGATATGCATACATGTTCAATTGTAACACGGCGCAGACGGCCATAAGCAAATGTATGCGAAATGACTATATCAGTAAAGAAAAAAATAACTATAAAAAGGATAAAGAAGACGATCACAAAAGAGACGTGGAGAACGGAACGAGATAACGTTCGAAATCAAGGAAAGACGTGGATAACGTTCGAGATCATGTTGGTGGCGTCACGCCCGTAATAATGAAGAAATAAATGTCGTCGTTACAAAGAAAAATCAAGGAGTTCTTTTCTCTTCTTTGTCTACTTGGCGATAGAGAATACTACGTGTTGGTTCCTAAACAACGTTACACAATCATCTCGTATTTTTAATCTTAATTTTATATATAATTCTCATCAATCTTATTAATCCTTATCATTAGCAATCTTAACTTCGATTATTAGTTATCCATGAATAAGACCGAAAAAGAAATCAGTTTTTAAGGAAATCGCTAGACACAAGATGTGTAACTACTTGTTGTGGGGTACAAATCACCCCTATTTGAGTACTAGGTGGAATCAACCAGTCCTAGGAATACCACTGGTTTTAGAGACTAGATGGATACATTCATACCATGTTTAATCGCATGCTACGAACACGTTCCTTTCATACCACTTTAGTGGCGCCTGTATTCTTTATGATAAATACATATTATATTTATACACTTTACACTACTTGTAGTTTCTTTCCTGTGTGACCCCTAGCACGGGTCTACAACAATACTTAATGTAAAAAGCTAACAAATATGAAGTATGATCTTTGCAAAACTAGCAGATGCCTGATGGCGTTAGTATTTAACTAAAAGTCAAGATAATACATAGGATGAAAACAATTTTTTTTTTACACAGTGATCACCACTTATCAAGGCCCGGAGGCCACTCAGGGATAAGGGTTATTGCAAGTACATTACGTTAGTGTGGAGATTTGATGAAGTGTTTACTTAAGGGGGCGGTTCATTAGGAATTTGTTAACATTGGACTTGAAGACATCCAAGTTGTAGTCCGGTGGGAAGCAGGCAGACGGAACAGAGTTCCACAGGCGTGCAGTTCTAAGAAAGAAGCTTTGTTCATGTAATCCGCGTTTTGATTTAGGAACAGATAAAGAGTGGGGGAAAATTTTCACAGTGGATTCAGCTAGACGGGTGTTTTTCGTGAAAGATTGGCGAAGGGGGACCAGAGATTGGAGCTCAGACGAGCACCTGCCATGGAAATAACGATAAAACAAGGATAGGCCCGCAACGTCTCTTCTGTGGTAGAGAGGTTGCAGGGTAGAGAAAAGGGTATCCCCCACTAAGCCACGAAGTCTATTTTGTACTCTGTCAAGGCAGGATAGGCTGTTTTTAGCAGCTCCTGCCCAGATATGGCAACAGTATTCCATCCTTGGACGTACTTTTCTTTTATATAGATAGAGAATTGCATCAGTAGTGAGATATCTTCTGGAGCGGTAGAAGGATCCCACCATCTTTCCAGCGACCTTGGCAACAGACTTGATGTACGTGTTCCATTTCAGATCAGGAGTAAAGGTCAAACCCAGAAGCTTGTCAAAACACGGGGCCTCACCCAGACGAGAGCCATCCATCACAATTGATGCCAGATGGGGATCAGAGCGTTAATGATGTAAGGATAGGAGTTTGGTTTTGGATGCATTAAAGGTAACCAGCCACATCTTCCCCCACTGAACCACGCGCTCGAGATCAGAGGAGAGAGAATCAGAGAGAACTTTGTCATTTACAGCCTTTGATGTGTTGCCGTAGATGGTCGTGTCATCAGCATAGATGTCAACGAATGATTTAAGTATGTGTTTAGGGAGCTCATTGATGTAGATCAGGAAGAGACTTGGGTCCAGGATTGACCCCTGAGGGACTCCAGCATTTATATTGCAGGCCTCCGATTTTTGTCCATCTACCACTACTCTTATGAGCGTATTGGAGAGAAATGATTTAATGATTGAGAAAACATTTCCAGTTATACCGTAGCTGGAAATCTTGTGAAGTAGACCCTTATGCCATACCTTGTCGAAGGCCTTTGATATGTCAAGAGCAATTGCCCTAGAAAGGAAGCCTTTGTCAAGAGATTCACTAATCCTGTGGGATATAACCGTCAGCACATCTGCGGTAGATCTTGCAGAGCGGAAACCATATTGTGTGTCACTAAGAAGGTTATTCCTGCTGAGGTGGTTGACTATTTCTCTATTTAATATGGATTCCAGCAACTTACTCATAACACACAGGAGACTTATTGGTCTGTACTGAGAGGGAGATGACTTATCACCTGAATTCTTAAATACAGGGCAAACTGATGAGGTCTTCCAGGGAGTCGGAAAGCATTTCTCCTTAAAGCAGCGCTTAAATAGTTTCGTAAGTATGGGAGCAAGTTCTTGTTGAAGCTTTTTAACACTATAATTGGGATGCCATCAGGGCCAGTTGCTTTACTGGAATCTAAGTTCTTGATTAGCTTGGCGACCTCATGCACGGATATTTGTATGTTACCTAGCGTGTTCTGTGTTATAGGAGGAAATATGGGGAGTTGATGGCCTTCGTCGCATAGGGTAGAATTAGCTGCAAAGTTCTTTGCAAATAGTTTGGCCTTGTCTGACGCTGACGAGATGACCTCTGGTCCATTGATAATGGTTGGGATAGAACGCACACTTCTGTTCAAGATCCTATTTGTTATTTGCCAAAACTGGTGGGAACCAAGCCGCTGATCAGCTGCCTTGGATTTAACAGACTGGGCATATAGTTCTCCTGCATTTTTATTACTCTTTTACAGTGGTTGCTGGCAGACCTAAAAGCAGCTTTAGTCTCAGTGCATCTATTACGTTGGTAGCTATGGAAAAAGTGATTTCTGTGCGCGATAGCAGCAGCACATTCTGGGGAGAACCATGGCTGGCTGTTAGGCTTTTGTTGGAATTTTTTAGATAGTATGAATTGGTCTATGCCTACAATTAACCATTCGCTCAGATCTGACACTATAGAGGACACTTCCTTTTTAAACATGGAGTGCAGAGGTAAATCAGATATGAAAGTACGAAAACTATCCCAGTCAGCCATAGAGTATCGGTATACAGTACGGTGGAGGGGTACGTCTGGGGGCTTCTTACATTTCGTTTTTATGTTAACTGATACGACGGAGTGGTCAGAGGATCCTAGAGGAGAATAAACGGAACATGAACATAGCTCAGGGGAAGTTGAGAGAAAAAGGTCTAAGAGGCTTGCATATTGACCGGGTGTATCGGGCACACGGGTGGGGTCGTGAACAATCTGAGTGAGGTCATAAGCAATGGCAAAATCATGACAAAACCTCCCCTCATCATCTGTCTTATTTGAATGGGTCAGCCATTCCACGTTATGGACGTTGAAGTCACCACAGATGTGGATGTTAGCCGAGGGATGTTAAGACAGTATGTGGTCTATTTTCTCAGATATGCTCTTAAAGATAGTAACTCCGCTGTTGTGGGGCCGATAGAGGGCAAATATAAATGCAGTGGTGTTAGCAAGTGCAACCCTGAAGCACATATAGGATAAATTATGATCTTCTCTAGAGATATCCCTGCCACACGGGAAGCCATCCTTAATGTAGGCACATATTCCATGCCCATGGCGATCAGAGGGAAAATGAGAGAGAAAAGGACAGGAAAATATATATTTTTCTGTAGCATACGAAAGGTAAAGCCGTAACAATTACCCACTAGTATGGCATCGAGAGGCCCCACCAGAGACTACTGCATGGTCCAGATCCACTCACCAAATGGCAATATAGCAGTCCCAGTACTTTGCGCCTGCTGATAGGACAGACTCCTTAGTGGTTAATCCAAGGTTCAGGTCCCTGACTATCAGGCGGATAACGTCAGCCCAGACAAAACGTTTACCTCCAGCACCCTTACTAGTGACATGGCCACAAGGACAGACAGAGACAGAAAAATTTCCGACATCTCAGACTACTGGTCACCAAGTACTACCGACCTTTAAGCAGCTTTTTCTTCACCCTTTGTCAGAAAAATCACTCATTGAATGAGGACTGAATGACAAAATAGGAGAAGCGAGAGTTACTGGAGCTGCCGATAACACATCCACTGTATCATCTACTCTCCATTTAAAAATGGGAATGGGTACAAGTGACTTATTTATATCTAAGTAGTAAGTCCGGAGCTAAGTTAACGAATTCAGGACACTTTTGATGATAATTTCCCCCCCCCCATATTAATGGGTGGAAGTTTGTCGTTATCTATCGAGTTTGAATCATTAGAGTTTCACCTTATAATTAATTAAAATCCAATAATTAACTATTATCAATTTGTAAAGTCGGCTTAATATTTATTTACATTCGAGTTTAGATAATTATTCAAGGAGGAAAACATAGTTTCACATGTCTGTAAGAGTTGGATAGAAACTACGGAAGTTTCATTACAATAATCTAGCAAAGCGTCTTTTTCTTTATTAATAATATTATTCTTTCCTTCTTCCTCGCCGTACCTCACCTCACACATGAATCAAACGAGCTAGAACAACGAAGCAGGGAATAGATCCGACAATTCTGAGGAACACATGTCATAAAAATATTTCTAACAAGACTTGTGGAAATTCCACGGACTCGAAAATCCATTTAATAAAAAATATAGTTGGATAATGCTGACTTTTTTTTTTTTTTGATAGCACTTAAAATAGATATTTTGGACAGAAAGAAACATATGCACGAGGCATATATGAGTTTATAACCATTTCTGTTAAATTTAGTGTCCATTGTATTTTAAATATCGGGCTGATACGCATCAGTTAAATTAAAAAGTGCTAGTAAATGCTCGAAAGGTAATATTGTGCTACATAGTTCAATATAAAGTATAAAGTCGTATAGTAAGAGACAGTATTAAATTTACTTTTTCAGTCCAGCACCATTTGGTGTACAGTGTTCTTTTCTTATCCGTTTATTTCGAAAATTCCGTTTTTTACATGACGTTTTATTGGCGTATTTTTTTTTCTGTGAAATACCGAAATACAACAAAAAATATTACGAGCTGCTTTCTCAAATCTTCACAAAAATGTTCATATATTATTGTAATGGTATTCGACAACAAGGTTGCAGCGAAGCGGGGTTAATCGCATATTCTTGTCCAGGGTTTGCAGATGAGCCATTTTAAAGTCAGATTTCATGCATTTGGTGCTTTAAAAAACAGTTTGCCTCCCCGAAAATTGTAGGTGTCCCTTTTTTTTTCAAATTGTAATGTACAGCCTTACTAAGGAAACAACAAGAACATTATCTTCTCTTTTCTTCTCTTCTCTTCTATTCTATTCTTTCTATCTTCTTCTATCTATTCTTTCTTCTTCTCTTCTCTATCTTCTTCTCTATATAAATAAAATGAACTCATTTTTTCGCGTCGGATTTTGACCTTAATAGGATTAAAAATCAAGATATTTCATGCAAATATAATATGCACAAACGGCAGAACAATATCTGAGGTGTGTTATAGGCTTATTATTTCTCAAATTCCTCGATAATCTTAGATTTCTATACTTTTTCTGCTGAGAAGTCACGGCCAAAATCGGTTAAGATCAATGGAAGTGGTAAAATATTTTCTCTCTAATAAATTCCTCCTCCCTCTGCCACCACTTAACACCGTTTGGGGATCGTTCACAAGGAACAGTTGAGAAGAGAACACCGGTTTGGCTTCGTAGTTCTTTCATGTGAACTTATTTAAAATCACTAAACTAAGCTGCAGTGCTCTGTGGCGTAGTGGTTAGCGTGCTGGACAATTCACATTATATTTTCACGTTCGCGCCGACCTACCGCTGAGTTTTTTTGTTTTTTTTCCTAAACAACTGGAATGGACTTTTCTTGGTGGCCGAACTGTTAACGTTGCAGATGTTTTTTGTTTTTTTCACACTTTATTTTCCTACTTTTACTCATGACTCCGGGTTTGATCCTTCCTACTTACCTACCAGACCATTTTTTAAAACTCCCCCCCGTCCCAGAAACAAACACTCGGGCAATGCCGAGTACCCCCGCTAGTCTCTATATAAATAAAATGAACTCATTTTTTCCCGTCGGATTTTGACCTTGATAGGATTAAAAATCAAGATATTTCATGCAAATATAATATGCACAAACGGCAGAACAATATCTGAGGTGTGTTATAGGCTTATTATTTCTCAAATTCCTCGATAATCTTAGATTTCTATACTTTTTCTGCTGAGAAGTCACGGCCAAAATCGGTTAAGATCAATGGAAGTGGTAAAATATTTTCTCTCTAATAAATTCCTCCTCCCTCTTCCACCACTTAACACCGTTTGGGGATCGTTCACAAGGAACAGTTGAGAAGAGAACACCGGTTTGGCTTCGTAGTTCTTTCATGTGAACTTATTTAAAATCACTAAACTAAGCTGCAGTGCTCTGTGGCGTAGTGGTTAGCGTGCTGGACAATTCACATTATATTTTCACGTTCGCGCCGACCTACCGCTGAGTTTTTTTGTTTTTTTTCCTAAACAACTGGAATGGACTTTTCTTGGTGGCCGAACTGTTAACGTTGCAGATGTTTTTTGTTTTTTTCACACTTTATTTTCCTACTTTTACTCATGACTCCGGGTTTGATCCTTCCTACTTACCTACCAGACCATTTTTTAAAACTCCCCCCCGTCCCAGAAACAAACACTCGGGCAATGCCGAGTACCCCCGCTAGTTGTGTATATAAAAATGCCGAGTCTTGCAACAGTATGTCTGTGAGCAAGATGTTGCAGAGAAGATGGAATCGAGACACAACAAATTACATATATTTACTGCATTTTATCACTGGCCTTTAAATGGGACGAAGATTCATCATTCACATACGGCAACAATACTCTATATGTAACCTTTTTCTGTATTTATAATAATTATATTTCCGCAATAAGTGAAAATCACTTATTTATATGGCGTTTTATATGAAAATCAAGTTTTTATTAACTGTTATACAACTTCTTTCTTTCGACAAACGGGTTGGGTTTTTTTTAATAGAAATTCGCTTGAACGAAAAATGATTATCACAAAGAAAAGATATGCTTATTGGCCTCAGTAAAAAAAGAAATGCTGTAAGTAGAAAGAAAACCATGAGCAGGAAAAGAGTTCCACGACATTGCAGCGATTGTAAAAAAGCTGTAATAGGAAATTTTATTACAATGAGGTATTAAAACATGGAATTAATGGAGACCACTAGACCAACAAGCCAAACGAGCTGCAACAAAGGAAGCAGATATATACATAAGAGAATTCTTAGGGAGACATCCATAATAGTGCGTGTAGAAAAGAATGAGACTAACAACCGTGCTAGAAAACTTCTAACACCCGAAAGTATCCTGTACCTCTACAAGGCCACTATTCGCCCATGTATGGAGTATTGCTGTCATATTTGGGCTGGTGCATCGGCTACTAGTCTCTCGCTCCTTGACAGGGTTCAAAAGAGAGTCGCAAATCTGATAGGCCCTGAACTGGCATCTAAGCTTCAGCCTCTGTCCCATCGTCGAAACGTTGTATCCCTCTGCCTGTTCTACAAGTATTATAATGGTGAATGCTCTGATGAACTGCAATCACTTGTGCCCCCACGACGTAAACACCCTCGAGAGACCCGACAAGCTGCAAAATCCCACCCCACACTGTAGAGATCCCTAGATGTAAAAGATCTTTCTGCTCCAGTAGTTTCTTCCCCAGAACTGCTAGACTTTGGAATTCCATTCCAGGTCACTGCTTCCCCAACTGTACTGACTTGCATAAGTTCAAGTGCAATGTGAACCAACATCTCGCTGCCCAAATCCCTACATAGTACCCCAGTAGATGTTTCCCCTGATAGTAGCCCCCTACACCAAAGTGGCAATGTGCCTTGTTTGGGGTGAAAATGTAATAAAAAAATAAAAAATAAATAAAAACATCACGTCTGTGAGAGAGAGGTTGCAATAAAGAAGCAAATACAAACTACATATACGTTTCTGTAATTTATCAAGAACACTCTAATGGGACAAAAATTCACCGATCCAAAATACGACAAGAGTACTCAACACATGGTCTGATTATGGATTTGTAGAGATAGGCGTTAGCTTCAGGTGTGACAATGTGTTTAGAGTAATAGAAATAACCGGTTCTATAGGATTACAGTTCATGCATAATACAGGTTCGTATATACCGAATCATGTTATACGTATCTCCGCCCCAAACAAACGATATTCCACTGAATGCTAACAGGAAGGGAGAAAACAGTGCGGGAGGTTCAGCAACAATATATCTGTTTACATTGTGTCTTATTTTCTTATGAAAAACAATTAACGAAATCTCGAAGTTGAGAAATACGATAAAAGAGGTCAATAGTGAAGGAAATCGTCAAGCATCTATAGGCCTTTACATGAAAGAGGTGAAATTTTGTTTTTCGTTGTCTAAGAGTTATTGATATTGAGCAGGTGCAATTGCAGTTAGTTCATCGGAGCACATTCATCGAAAATACTTGTAATACAATAACATGAATACTTCACTGAAGCAAAGTGGCAATGTATGGAGCTTAGCATCCAATACAGGATCTATTAAGTCTCTTGCACTTCTGTACCCGGTTCAAGAGAAAATATGGTTTCAGCATAATCAAGAATATTGGGAACTTTAACCTATTTAATCAAGAGAGGAACCCCTGTTTTAGTAAAGTTGTTGAAAAAATAATTTTTTCTTACAATTACTCGAATGTTTTGTTTAAGAAAAAATACTGTTTTTTGTTATTGACATAAAACTTTGTTATAATCAATTAAGTATTTGAAAAAAGATCGTTTCTTTCTTAAAATTCTAAGTAAAATAGAGTGACTTTGCAACACTAGTAAAAAATTTTGAATAATGAACAACAATATCTATGCACAGGCTTATACTATCTTTATAAACACGGTATCGCAAATAACGTAAAATGTACGATAAGAAAGATTCCGAGTCCAATAAGTTTCGTCATGTTCTGAGATTAAAACGAACGAATATTACGAACATTATTTTTACGCTCCAGATACAAATAGTGGTCCTAATTATGAATGGAATATACGGTATAATCACGCTGACACACCGTAAAATCATCGCAGTTAAGAAGCTTTGAGAGCAGTCAATACTACATTGGCGACCATTTGGGATATCAGGTGCTATCTCTGCTCTCCGTTTATCTTAGCATTGTGTTATATATTCGCTACGACCGAGCGTTCAGTCTATACAATTTATAAATCTACTTTTGTCACTGGTCTACGATGTATGCACACTGACAGCGAGTAAAACACAACACAGCTGATCTATAAAATAATATTTTGTTTCTTTTTTCACACCGACAACAGTGTTAGATTTGGTTTTAATAACTGTTTGACATCAGTGAAGGCGCATTGGTGTGGTGCAGATGTTTGGCGGTTAAGAATACATCAACTTGTTCTCGCTCTTTGTCAGCAAATGCTCAGCGTTTTGTTTGTAACGATTTATATAAAAATTATTTACGCCTGGAAGGTTTAATATTTCCCATTGTCTATAGTCTCGGATACTTTGACCGAAATCCTCTCCCATATCTCTGGATCAAATTATGCATTACAATAGACAATTGTGAGAAGTTTACGATTTCTCCATGGAATGAGTTTTCGTGTATGAACCCATTGACTGATTTACTTTATGGAGTAACCTGTCAATCCAATAATTGTTTCAGTCGTCCTGGAGGGTTTGCCACTGAAATAAGGCAGTGCCTAGGCATAGAAGGTGAGGATTTCGGATTGCGCAAGTCTTGCTTCAAGATTGAATGTGAAGGCACTTTTGCAAGGGGTATCCATTGTCTCTCGAGACAGAACACACTTGGTCGAAATAATCCAAAATAATACTAATTATCAATGTTCATCTCTAAATTTCAGAAACGTATTCGCACATATTCCTTTCATTTTATTGTTTTTACATTTCCCCAAATTCTTGATTCAAAATTGTTTCTCTTTCATCCTTTAATATATTCCATCCATTTTCTTTCATTCTCATCTAATGCAAGGAGCTTTTTTATGGGAACTCAATGTTTTCTTCTCTGTTCCAAACCGTTTTACCATGCATTAACTCAAAGCGATGCCAACAATGCCGTTTGTTTCTATTCAGGAAGAAAGGCTGGGCCAAACACAAGAATCTTTTGGCAACAATTTCAAATCCTCCGAATTTAAGTAAAATAACTATTATTATCGCTGGAGGCAGAGATTTAACTTATCACACTCCAAATCCCAAATGTGAGATATCTCTACGGGAAAAATGTATATAGAAAAATCATATACACATCAAACACATCGCACATACGCACGCACGCACACACACATATACATATATATATATATATATATATATATATGTATATATATATAATATTGAATTATGTCGTCTTTTCTAGGGCGACAATTTCATCGTTCCACCTAGTGAGTGTGTGTATATATATATACACTCACACGGGGTGGAACGATGAAATTGTCGCCCTAGAAAAGACGACATTATTCAATTTCCGTTTGATAAAAACCGGTTATCTTTTTTTGTTGCAGATCATCTACAAGTTGGCCATTTGTGTATAAATTTGAAGAGTGATAGGAGCCTTCGATCATGTCTAAAAATGACACAGTATTTAACGAGCGAGATCGGAGATGCGTCGCTGTATAACTCATACTCTCTACTAAGTTACGACAACAGGACCATTGCCAGGACGCCAAAAATTCATCGCTGGGTGGCCACGAATAATAGGAACGTGCGCAGGGTGATGTCGATAAAGTTTCGGTCCAGGGTATGGTCTGTCCTGGGGTTTTAAGTGAGAACCACGTCATGCCACTTCACATGTTCGAATGTCAAAATAAAAACGCCAAAGTGTACTTTGATGTGCTGAAAAGTGTAGTAATCCCCTAATGCAATCATGTGGCCGCTGGCAGACCCTTGGTGTGGCAACAAGAATCGGTGCCGGCCCACAAGTCCAAAGAGATCCAGGCTTGGCTTTGTACTCTTCCCTCACTTGGCTCACTCCTCTTCTCCACTTGGACAACTTCATTTGGTCATAGGTCGAGAACATCACCAACATGACGTCTCACAACATCAAAGCCAGCTTGGTCATCGCCATCACCGAGTATTCGCTGACTTCTGCTAACGCCTGCGGAAAACGCATGCTCCAGGTCCCTGTGCCGTTCATACCGGTGTATATATTATTGTATAGACATATATGGGTACATATATCCTTCTACGCAAGCTCGTCTGTAGTTTATAATTCATACATAAGAAAATATGACAGTTTAATAATAAAGGATGCAATAGGGTGGGGAAAATATTATGCGATTTTACTATCACACGAGGTATTAACGCCTTTTACCAATACGTTCGCATTTCACAAAATGCGTTGATTATACAGCGCATGTACTTATTTTTTAATAAAAAGATAACACGATTTGTGATATGATTACCAAATTGCAAGCTTGGCGTTTTAGATGTTCCATATTTTCTTTATGAGATGCAGGTATCACGTCTTATGTGTTCATAGCTTCTCTCTTCCGCTACTGGTATTTTATTTCTATTTTCCTTAAATCTTCCTGTCTTCGAAAATGGCTTTCATTCATCTTGACCTACCTACAGCCACACCCTCAAATCTTCCAAAAGCAATTTCAAAGCCCTTAATAACGCCTTTGAGTCAATCTTTGAATCTGTGGATTTCTTCAGCAAGTAACAACTACATTTTTCTTATATTATTCTTTAGTAGTCTCCGTGTTGACTCTATACACACACACATGTATATATATATATATATATATATATATATATATATATATATACATTTAAGTGAGATAAGTCACAGATTAAAGATGAAGTGAATTATCCTGTCAGATATTACACTGAGGTAATACTTGCAGGATGGTCCTGGCTAAAATATAAACCTCAATATTTAAAGAATAGAGCAATATGTAAGTTAAATTCTGTAAATCAAAATATGAACACGTATAAATTTAAGTTAAGAATTAATTGTTTGAAACAAGGAATATAAATTCCGCAATCAGATTCGTCGCATGTATATCACGATCATATGAAAAATTTAACCATTAAACTTATATATATATATATATATATATATATATATATATTAGTATATTAAGACAGCATTTTTTCTTTTATGCAGGTTTCATTAAATAGCACAGATAACTCTTGCTTGTTTTTCTTGCAATCCTCCTTTTCTCTTTGTCGGACCATTTTCCGAACGTTTTTTTCCGAGTGAAAAAAAGAAATTTCCCATAATCGCGAAGGTTTTCAACCTCCATTGGTCATTCTCAGGCGAGTAGTAAAAAATAAAAAATGAAATTGAAAAATGAAAGTCGCGAGATGAAATGAAAAGACGATTAAAAGATGATTAAAAGGCGATTAAAATCGATTAAAATCATTAAAATACTCAAAAGCACTTGATCGTGCCCTCCGTTTCGTTTTTGAGTCTGGTTAATCGTTGTTTTTTTAATGTGTATTAACAATGCCTCAAAAATCGGCATAAATATATATATATATATATATATATATATATATATATATATATATAGAGAGAGAGAGAGAGAGAGAGAGAGAGAGAGCACACTCTTCAGCATATCCAGGAACACTTTGGTGTTGACTTTCAAGCCGACTTCGAAGATGAGAGATGGCACGATGTGGCTCTCACTTAAAACCCCATCAAATAAGATAACCGTGGTCAAAAACTGTTTTCATCACATTGGGAACGTCCCTATTATTCGTGGCAATCCAGCGATGGATTTTGAGAGAGCTGGCAATAGCCCTGTTGTCATAACTGGGATCGATAGAGAGGATGAGTTGTACAACGGCGCATCTCCGATCTCGCTCGTTGAACATTGTATCACTTTTAGACATGAGAGAAACTCCTATCTGTTGGTGTTTTTACACAACTGACCAACTAGTAGATCGTTTGCAACGAAAAACGACACATGTGTATCTCCAGATTATAATAAATCTGTTGTGGTTAGAAAAGAAGAAGAAAAAAAGAAACGTACCGGGCGTATCTGCATCGCTCTTTGGGAAATAAGAAGGAAAGGATGGCCAGCGCATTCGTATATGCGAAGGGCATCTTGGGAAGGCAGATCATAATGGGAGAAGCTATTTTTCCCTGTCTCTTCTTTTTTGTCTAGATAGGAGGATATAAAAGCAGGGAAAAATTCCCTGGGGCAGGAGAGAGAAAAGAGTGGTGAACATTTTCTCTTGAAAAGAATTTTGTATTGCTGACGTTCAGATTGTGCGGTGTGACATTGGTGGCGAGAGGCCAGGTGTGGTCGATTGGAAAAGAAGAGGGCAGAAACGTGATGTTGTCGAGAGAGTGACTCACTCCTTCCCGAACCCCAGAACCGAATGCTGATTATAACGCTAGACTGTTTTGTATGTTTTTTTGTTAAGGATAAATTATTTTCTGAAATTTTCTTATCTTCCTTGCCGGTGTAAAGTAAAATATTCCCCTGTATAAATCCCTCTTTTTTTTTCATCTATAAGAGAGAAAGGCTGTTTTAAAGATCGGATTTTTTTCGACTTTCGACACTTTTAAGATTTATTTCTTTATAAAACATATCTAAGAACACTGCCAGGCATATAAATGAACTTTACGTGAAATTTGCAAAAGAGAGGCTCAGTTGTTTCGGAACATTTGAAGAAGGAATTTACACACATGCACACATACAAAGTGACTTGTATATAATAGTAGAGATAGAGATATACAGTGATGATCATATTTATTGGCACGGTAAAATAAAAGTTAAATTTTGTCTAATAAATTCTAAAAAAGGGATTAAATTAAAGAAAATAACAAAGTATATTATGTATTTTTAACTGGCCTTTCCGATGCAGCAATCGGATTTTAGAAAAAATAAATAACAAAGGAACAACAAACATAATTGCAAAAAACCCTTGTTCAAAATTATTGGCACGGCTTTGTTTTTCTTTTAGTAGCAGTATAATATCAATCAATTTCCGGTTTACGTGCTTTCTGAGCTTTTTTATAGCCATATTATGCTTGTTTAACGCTAATTCAGTGAATAATTTTTTTCAGATAATTTTTAGATAGCGATTTATTTAAACTATTATAAGTGACTAAATTATAATTTTCAATCGCCATGGTTAAAACTAAGGAACACAGCGAAGACGTCAGGAAGCTTGTTGTAGCATGCCATACCAATGGGGAGGGCTATGATAAGATTTCAAAGAAGCTAAACCTTCCCAAATCCACTGTTAGAGCCATAAAAACAAGTTCAAATCGCAAGGCCACGTTATGAGTTTAGAGGGTAGAGGGAGAAAAAGGATTCTTTCCCCAAGAGATGAACGGAAAATTGTTCGACAAGTAAAACAAAACCCAAGGATCTCTGTTGGGGAGATTGTTGATGAACAGAGCACCTCTGGAGTGAATGTATCTCGGCATAGAGTTGGTAGAGTTTTGAAGAGAGCTGGTTTAAAAGCATGTCGTCCGAGAAAGACTCCCTTATTGAAGCCTATGCACCTGAAAGCAAGGCTAGCCTTTGCAAAACGTCATATTGATAAAGATGTTGCATTCTGGAAACGTGTTCTATGGACTGACGAAACGAAAATAGAGTTATTTGGCCATAATAAAGTGTCTTATATTTACAGAAAATCTGGCGAAGCTTTCCTGCCTAAGAACACCATACCCACAGTGAAGCACGGTGGAGGCAGTTTGATGTTTTGGGGATCCTTTGCTGCCTCTGGACCAGGGCGACTTGTTAAGGTCACAGGTAGCATAAAAAAGGAAGATTATGTTAAAATATTGGATGAAAACCTGAAAGACTCTGCTAAAGAGCTCTCACTTGGTCGTCGTTGGTGGTTCATGCAAGATAACGACCCAAAGCATTCGGCTAAACTGACTAAGAAATGGCTTGAGGACAATCATATTAATGTTTTAGAGTGGCCATCACAAAGCCCAGACCTTAATCCAATTGAAAATTTATGGAGAACATTAAAATTGAGGGTAATGCAAAGGAAGCCTAAGAATCTTATTCAATTGGAGGATTATTGTCAGGAAGAGTGGGCTAAAATTACTACTGAAGAGTGCAACAACTTGGTTGTAAACTATGAAAAGCGACTGAGGAAGGTAATCAAGGCCAAAGGCTATACAATTGATTATTAAATAAATCGTGCCAATAATTTTGAACAAGGGTTTTTTGCAATTATGTTTGTTGTTCCTTTGTTATTTATTTTTTCTAAAATCCGATTGCTGCATCGGAAAGGCCAGTTAAAAATACATAATATACTTTGTTATTTTCTTTAATTTAATCCCTTTTTTAGAATTTATTAGACAAAATTTAACTTTTATTTTACCGTGCAAATAAATATGATCATCACTGTATATGTATAATCATGGCAAGTAAGCTAGAAAGATTCGTACTTAGTTTTCCCCACAGGAGATCATCAGACTAAATGTTGTCTTGATGGAATGGAACCTGGATACTTAATTATAGTTGACTTGTGATAGATATGTTTATTATACTATGGATAAATAAACAGATAGATAAAAAAGAATTGAGATTCCGTAATGTCTTATGACTACTGAGCTATTGCTCAATGTGTAGTATGTGTTTTAATATTACTTATTTAATCTAGTCCTTTGTCATTGAATGCAAAATCATACTTGTCTGAAACATTTCTTAATTTCGTTCCAATTAAAAGTGTCCGTTTTTTTTTACGAACTAGATCCCCCCCCCACATTCCAAACTGACGTTGTGTTTTACGTTACCCTCGTGGAGAGGCAAAGTTTGTATGATAAGATTTCAAAAATAGAACAATTTGTTTAATAAATAGGTACATTTCGATGGACATTTTGAAACAAAAAAATAACGGCTCGATACGAAAATGTGGCCATTGTAATTTTACATTTAAAAGACGGCTAAAACGACATCATCGCCAGATAGAAATTCGTTTTAAATAATTTCGTTTTTAATTTAGTCCTTGGTATTTGAAGACAAAGCCATTCTTGATTGAAACACTTCTTAATTTCGTTCCGATCGAGTATCCGTTTTTGACGAGCTAGATTTCCCCCATATCCTAAATTAACGTTGGGTTTTACTTTGTCCTCTTGGGGAGGCAAATGAGTATGTATGATGTAATCTTCTTCTTCTCTTCTTCTCTTCTCTTCTCTATCTTATATATATATATATATATATATATATATATATATATATATATATATATATATATATATATTATTATTATCATTATTATATATTATTATTATTATATATATATATATATATCTTCTTCTTCTTCTCTTCTCTATATAAATAAAATGAACTCATTTTTCCCGTCGGATTTTGACATTAATAGGATTAAAAATCAAGATATTTCATGCAAATATAATATGCACAAACGGCAGAACAATATCTGAGGTGTGTTATAGGCTTATTATTTCTCAAATTCCTCGATAATCTTAGATTTCTATACTTTTTCTGCTGAGAAATCACGGCCAAAATCGGTTAAGATCAATGGAAGTGGTAAAATATTTTCTTTCTAATAAATTCCCCCTCCCCCTGCCACCACTTAACACCGTTTGGGGATCGTTCACAAGGAGCAGTTAAGAAGAGAACACCGGTTTGGCTTCGTAGTTCTTTCATGTCAAGTTATTTAAAATCACTAAACTAAGCTGCAGTGCTCTGTGGCGTAGTGGTTAGCGTTCTGGACAAGTCACATTATATTTTCACGTTCGCGCCGACCTACCGTAGTCGTTTTTTTTTTTTTTTTTTTTTTCCTAAACAACTGGAATGGACTTTTCTTGGTGGCCGAACTGTTAACGTTGCAGATGTTTTTTTTTGTTTTTTTTTCACACTTTATTTTCCTACTTTTACTCATGACTCCGGGTTTGATCCTTCCTACTTACCTACCATAACATTTTTTAAAACTCTCCCCCCGTCCCGGAAACAAACACTCGGGCAACGCCGGGATCCCCCGCTAGTATATAAATAAAATGAACTCATTTTTTCGCGTCGGATTTTGACCTTAATAGGATTAAAAATCAAGATATTTCATGCAAATATAATATGCACAAACGGCAGAACAATATCTGAGGTGTGTTATAGGCTTATTATTTCTCAAATTCCTCGATAATCTTAGATTTCTATACTTTTTCTGCTGAGACGTCACGGCCAAAACCGGTTAAGATCAATGGAAGTGGTAAAATATTTTCTCTCTAATAAATTCCTCCTCCCCCTGCCACCACTTAACACCGTTTGGGGATCGTTCACAACGAACAGTTGAGAAGAGAACACCGGTTTGGCTTCGTAGTTCTTTCATGTGAAGTTATTTAAAATCACTAAACTAAGCTGCAGTGCTCTGTGGCGTAGTGGTTAGCGTGCTGGATAATTCACATTATATTTTCACGTTCGCGCCGACCTACCGTAGTCGTTTTTTTGTTTGTTTGTTTTTTTTCCTAAACAACTGGAATGGACTTTTCTTGGTGGCCGAACTGTTAACGTTGCAGATGTTTTGTTTTTTTTCACACTTTATTTTCCTACTTTTACTCATGACTCCGGGTTTGATCCTTCCTACTTACCTACCATAACATTTTTAAACCCCCCCCGTCCCGGAAACAAACACTCGGGCAACGCCGGGATCCCCCGCTAGTATTTCAAATATAGCATAATTTTTGCGTAAATAGGTACATTTTCTTGATACAAAGCTAGAAACAAAAAACAACTTGTCGATACGAAAATGTGGCGATTGTACGTTTACTTTTAAAAGACAGTTTAAACGACGTCATTGTCAAATAGAAATTCGTTTTGTTAGACTTTAAATAATTTAGTTTTTTTATCCGAAAGCGATTCCCATGTTTCCTGATTTATCCCTTGGGAATGAACAATTTGGATTTTAACAAGGTAAAATCCTTGGTGCTTTAATATCGAAGAATTCGATCAACTGGAAATGAACGTTTCACGAAGAATCGATACCTGCATTTTTCATTTTCCCGTGTTTCGCGTGATTGATGCTGAGATTTAGACAAACCGAATTGATCGAAATCGAAATCAAATAAGAGAAACGATAAGATCGGAGCGGGATACAGCCCCCAGGATATTCCTCGCGCACGTTTGGCAAAATCTCGTGCAATAAATTCAGATAAAACACCCCACTGCTTTTCCAATTAGATTTACTGGTAACTTTACAAGAATTTGTTTTATATGAGGTCGCCGGCATCCTCTACTTTCTTTATGGCCTCTGCTAATAGACTTCCTTCTGGAAACATTTTCACGCGTTCAAGGTGCCCTCTACGTATCTGTCTTTTCTCAACACAAATGTTACAAAAGAATGCCGGTTTTTATATACACAAATGGCCAAAATAGTAGATGGTCTGCAAAAAAAAAAAAAGAAAAAAAAAAGAAAAACGAAAACTATTTTACTCAAACGGAAGTGGAATAACATCGTCTTTCCAGGGCTGAAATTTTATCGGTATAATCTGTAATAATATTTACTGATGGTTTCCGGTGAATTCATGTGAATAATAATAATCATCATCATCATCATCATCATCATCATCATCATCATCATCATCATCATCATCTAGCATTAACCCCATAATTCTATTGTTGGCATTGGTTTTTACGATATTATTCTAGTCAGATTCCTTTCTGGAAATATATAGGGTATTCACAAACATAAGTTACACACAGAAATTCTACATACTACACACGTACACACACATATATATACACACAATACACACACATACACACATATACACACATACACACACATACACACGCATAACGTGACTTTCATATAACAGTAGATAGATTTTGTGTTTTATTTTCAGAATTTCTGTGTGTAATTTATGTTTGTTTTTTTCGTGTTCTAATAACACACACACATACACACACATACGCATACACACATACATACACACACATACACACACATATACACACACATATACACACACATACACACACATAACGTGACTTTCATATAACAGTAGATAGATTTTGTGTTTTATTTTCAGAATTTCAGTGTGTAATTTATGTTTGTTTGTTTCGTGTTCTGATAACATACACACACATACACACATACACACACATACACACACATATACACACATACACACACATACACACGCATAACGTGACTTTCATATAACAGTAGATAGATTTTGTGTTTTATTTTCAGAATTTCTGTGTGTAATTTATGTTTGTTTGTTTCGTGTTCTGATAGAGTTGTGTTTTCTACGTTATTAGTTTTGGACGCTGAAAGCAGAAGCAGAGTTGATTAAATTTTTCATGTTGTGCTGGAAAGTACACCTGTCACGTTCATCATTAAAGTCAATTAATTAAGAATCTAGAATAAAACCAAAGAAAAATATGTGGACACGAGTCATCTGTTGCATTTAATGAACACACATACACAAACGTAAATTTATACAAATACATATATATGTGGCCCTGTCGGTGGGGCATTAGAATACACCGACTGCCCCCCCCCCTGCAGAGGGTAAAAGTCCCTCAATGGGGGTCCTGGATATGACCTTAAACTATATCCAGTATTGAGCCCCTAATTGCGGGCTTTGGGGAGTGTGGAGCCACCCTTTAATTATCATTGCTCCCAGGTTCACTCTGACCCGGAGTGGTAGTACCTGTTAGGGTTCCAACTATGGGTTAAATAGAAACCGACTTGAAAACAACAAATATATTCTATTAAAAAATGTGTTCTTTAAAATCTTTGGATTCGGCATTAAATAACCCAAAAAGAGGTTGATATGCCGTAAAACAGAAACAACCAACCAACCAACCAACCAACATATGTATGTATACTTGCAGGACGCTCTGCATTGCCCGGTCTTAAAAGCTGCTTAAAAATGATCTTTTGCTTAATGCAAATTCCATATTTATTATTATATTATATTGGACCCAATAGATAGTAATGATTTAAAAAGTAAAAAAAAAAAAAAAAGATTCGTGCGTCACCACCGAGAATCGAAACCAAAACTGTAAGCTTACGATTTACTTTTTCCTTTGGCGTTAATGCCTGAGATATGAAGACATGTTTGCTGCAAGACAAACTAAAGCACAACCCAATAGCTATTACGTTACGTATGCATATTCTTAATGCCCTCGTTCGATCATCACCAGGCACTGATTTTCCCCGGCTAAAATCCAAATATAAAGTGCAGCATCTGTTTGAATACCCTATAAAGTTTAATGTCTGTAGACATAAACTTGACAGAGGAGTTTAGTAGGTAAAATGTTTTAAACAAATATAATATAATATATACATATATATATACATATATATACGCATACATAAATATATATAGAAAGAGTTTTGTGTTTACTATAACCTTTTTACGTCAATATTACGCAAGTATAAATCACGTGGAATATCTGTATGAATATAATTACACGTATTAGTTACCTAAAGATGATAATCTCATAAGAAAACCGAAGCAACTAATAGGAAATTAATTAAAATAAATGTTTAAAAGAATATGCAAATTAGCTAGATCTTTTGCAGATGAATGCAATTCCATGAATCATATATTACAAAGCTGTATTTTCTTTTTAATGAATAGAAAAAAAAAGGGTTTTTAATCTGAATATCAATACGCAACAAAAAACAAGTGAAGCATGCATGGTCCCCCGTAAATATAAAGTGAACAAAGCATAAAAAATGACTAAGTTCAGCATTTACCCCACCACATTTAGCCCCAAAAGTCCCCAGGGGACGTCAAATCCTGGTGGAAATTATGAAACGGTGCAGTTTTCGGCCTTAAAATATGTAAAGTTGAGTTCTGCAACATGCAAGAAAGAAACGACTAAGTCTATCATTTGCCCCCTCCCCCACTTAGCCCCAAGAGTACCCGAGGTCTTAATTATTTAAATTTGAGTTCAGCACCAAGCAAACCTGCTAAATAGACATACACAGGAAATTTTGGACAAATATGGTAAAATTGTCACAAAAATGGAGTGTTTTTTTTATTAACCTAAAGGAGCCCCTTGGGCACACCAAACAGTTATTGCGAATTATATAAACATCAGTTAGTTACAACTTTTCAGAAAGTTTTATAAAAATCCAAGGCATCTTTTTTTTAATAAGCAAAAAGTGTCAATTTTAGCAATATTTACTCGAAGGCACCCCTAGGGGGTGCAACCGGAGTTTTCCCGAAGATCCTTCTCTTACTTTTTTACTCATATCATGTTTAATGTTTGTACAATATTTCAAAAATTCCAAGGCGTAGTTATTGAGAAAAGTGCCGACAGACGACCGGACACACGGACAAGGGTGAATTTACAGGTCCACCTTCCTTTTGTAGGGGGACCAAAAATGTTCAGAAGTAGAGAATCATATATGCATACACACACACACACACACACACATATATATATATTATTATATGTATATGTATATATATATATATATATATATATATATATATACATATCCATATATATGTATATATATTGAGAGAGAGAGAGGAGAGAGGAGATAGATAGATAGATAGATAGATAGATAGATAACTATTTACAAATATATATGTATCAGTAATATGTTATGTATGGTCCAAATTTAATGCTCCTATTTTTTTTTAGTTTATCCCCCACAGATCTAGGGGGAGGTCAATTGTTCTGATAAGAAAACTATGCATTCACGACCTGTAATTGAAATATCACTGTTACATATATTGACATTGTGAGACTCTAAGAAAGGCATCCATTTCATGGACATACGTCAGAAGCAGAGATACGAGATTAACCTCCTCCGCGAAGAAACAATTGAACCGATCAACATCCTCCAACGCCCCTTAAATGTTTACGAAAGCGATGCAGTTAATGTCAGCAGCGTGAGGAGATGGGTTAGTCGATTCCAGGCTGGAGACAACGATGCGAGTAAAAAAGGCACACAGCCGAGGCATCAAAAGAAAAGTAAGCACTGTGTAGAAATGCAGGTTGCTCATTTTAATGGTACTAATCCCGTTTTCGTAGTTCTTCGATGATTGTTTACGTAAAAAATGAGAATTTACTTTTGAAAAGAAATTCGTCTAACACGCACACGCACACGCACTCACACACAAACCCCCACACACGCATACATATATATATATATATATATATATATATATATATATATATATATATATATAAAGGCGAACAATTAAAAGGTATATATATATATATATATATATATATATATATATAATTCTTAACTTTTATTAAAAACATATTATTATAACCTTATATTTAAACCAAATTCAGTTTTATAATTTTATTCTATTTTTTATTCTCAACCCATATTACTTTGCTTATCAAGTAAATATTTTCCTTTTTATTTCCTTTTTATTTTATTTTTTTCCACATACATCTGCCTTACTTAAAAATTGCTAGGTTTATTTATGGTATCTTTTACAGATAAAAAAGTACCACCCAATACCTTTGCTGATGAGGAGACTTTGTTTAAAAAAAAACTATATGTCAAAATTATTGTCCGTGGCTTAATGTCTATCACAATAAAAACATCGTTTCCGAAACGATCGTACAAATTATTGACTTTGTTGTTGTTCCTTCTTATGAAACAGATTTTTAATTTTTAATTATATATATAATATATATATATATATTTGTAGTCATCGACATACAGTCCTGTTTCGTTGTATCACAACTCATCAGTGCCGCTAGACTATATATATATATTATATAGATAAGAACTTTAAAGCCCCCCATAGATATAATAAGATTTTCAATAAGAACACAATTAAAGTATCTTACTCTACTATGCCTAACCTTCATCAGAAAATAATTAGCTCTAATAATAATAAAATTAATAAACTACAAAATACAACTATACAAAATACATCGGACTGTAACTGTAGAAGAAAAAATAAATGTTCCCTACAAGGCTCATGTAAAATTAAAAATGCTATCTATAGCTGCACAGTATCAAAAACTCCAAATATACAAGAACCTATCAACAGCCATAACTCAACTACCAGATTAAATAATAACACCAACTTAAATCAATCTACCGATCAATTACTAACCAACCCACCACATTATAATCCAACAATAGACCTAACGGAAAATAATCATAATAATCAAGAGGTAATATATATTGGTTCCACATCTGGCCCAATAAAACATAGAATTTCAACGCACAAACATTCTTTTAAAAATAACTCTCTATCAAACCAAACTACTCTATCCAACTATATTTGGCAACTAAAAAATAGCAATATTTCTTTCAACTTAAAATGGCAAATAATTGAGACTTGCAAATCATATAAACCAGGAGATAAATTTTGTAGATTATGTACAAAAGAAACCCTAAAAATTTTAAAATATGAAGATATAAAAAGCACAACCAAACTAGTAAATTCAAGACATGAGCTTCTATCATGTAATCATAAACGTTGGTTTAAATTTAATAAATATAAACCACCTTAAATCATTAAAAATTACTCATTAGTAAAAATAGATTTTTTTTTTAATAAATTAAGTTAGACCAATTACCGCCCTTAGACTCGTAAATCAAATAATAAATAAAGCCAATAACACATGACAATTATCTCCCCTTAAAAACTTGCAAAATAAATATTCTCTCTCTATAGATATTAACTGTAGCGTCTTTAAATCAAAATACGCTAACGGAAACAATTTACTGCACGAGCGTCGCCCTTTTAAAATTCATCATTCAATAAAATAAAAAGCTATAGCAAACATCTAAATGACTACTTTAAATACAGTTCCTGATTTCAAAAAAAGAAAAACTAAAAGGTAACTATATCTATATATTTTTAAATCAAATTTATTATGTAAATTCAAAAAAAATATATATTTTTTCTACTCATTTCTAACCTATACTAATTTTCTTATAAATTTTAAATCCAAACCTTTTACTTCAATTTTTCAGATTCATCTGCCTTACTTTTAATGCGAGGTTTATTTTTGGTCTCTTTTCAATTCAATAGAAATCCTCCTAAATTTGCTGATGAGGAGACCGTGCTTACCAAAAAAACTATGTATAATTGTTCTACGTGACTTCATGTATACCACAAATAAAAAGCACGGATTTCCGAAACGATCGTACAGATAATTGACTTTGTTGTTGTTCCTTCTTATGAAACTGATTTTTAATTTAATTAAAATTTGATTTTTAAATTTTAATTTTTTTTTTTAAATTTTTAAATTATAAATCACATTACTTAATATTGAATTAGCTCTAGGACATTTAACTATCGAGCTTATTATATATCTAAATTACAACGAGCATTTCCTGTATTTTAATTAAACTAGTAATTTCACTATTACATTAAAATACACTTAGCTCTTTAGACTATTATTCTAATCTCCTTTAAATTATATATATATATATATATATATATATATATATATATATATATAAAGAGAGATAGAGAAATAGATAACAACATCGTCATCTACAGGTAAACTGCTTCGTTGTATCACAACATATAAATATAGTCTAGCCCCACTAGCTACCAAGGAACGAACAACTAGCCATCTTTTTGATAATCTATAGAAGAAGCTGTCTACGATTCTCTCCATATCTATATAAAAATTGACCGAACTTTTCCAATGCTCAGATTGTATGTTAATATTTTTCATTATGAAAAGAAAATAGGAAGTGACATATCTTTACAATAGTGCTCAATCCGATCAGATAAAAATTGTATCACATATTGAAACTGTTCTGTAAAACTTAACAAAATCACTGTTTTTCTTCTTTTTGTGTTGGATTTATTTGTAGTTAGTCTTTTGTCAGATATACTGTCCCACAACATTCCATTTTACACTTACAGTTGGAGTCAGAATGTCTGAGACCACACATCACTCTGAAAAACACATTTAGCTTCAGCGGAGGTAAAAATAACTCTACAGACTCCCATTTTAAAGAAAAACTTTTTACGAAAACATCTGAAGAGAGCACACCCTAAGCTCGAAACGCGTTATAAAAATATTTTAAAATAAAAATAGGATGAAAACCTTAAAAAAAAACCCACAATTGTTGATGGCTACACTCTTTTAAATATACATTTTTTTCTCTCGTTGGAACTACACAACCATCACTTTAAATATATATATATATATATATATATATATATATATATATATATATATATATATATACTAGCAGGGAGACCCGACGTTGCCCGGGATTTAATTATCATCAACGCATATTTCACACTCCTATAATTTTATTGTCATCGAAATCTGTGAATTCGCCCGGATGGAAGCTTCACATACCTCCATGCAGTAACTTAGGCCAAAATATATGTTATTCTACATTGCACTCTTGAGAACCTACTGCATTATGAAATTTACGTGAACCCACGGACCACATCTTGCAAAAATACAAAATTAAAAAAACAAGTAAATTTTCAAGTTTCATAAAATTCTTTGCGCTTAATGAAAAATATAATTTAAGAAATTTACGTGCGGAGATCCAAGCACGTCAAGCAACAGCAAAAAAAAAAGAACACGCTATCAACTTACCCACAGTAGAATTTTTACGACCCGTTGTTCTATCATTGTTGCTAAGGGACGGCATGAAAAATAGTTTTTCTGTTCATAGAAAAATGAAAATAATGGTTTCGATTATCGGTAATCATCGGGAGTATTCTGAGGAAAACTTAACAACAATTACTCCTAAACGTACATACGAAAGGTCTGTAAATTATAAAGAAAATCTGTTCAGCGGTTTCAGAGAATATAAAAAGGTATACAAAGTTGCATATATATATATATATATATATATATATATATATATATACATATATATATATATATATATATATATATATATATATATATACCTCCGTTTAGTCTCAAGAGCAATGGGCAGCCCTGTGAGGGTAGAGGCCTAACACTGATTGGAAAGCGATCATAGACAGCCACTGGAATAATCAAGTTTACAGAACCTATTGGCACATAACGTACTT
Source organism: Euprymna scolopes (assembly GCF_053919585.1). Taxonomy (NCBI): domain Eukaryota; kingdom Metazoa; phylum Mollusca; class Cephalopoda; order Sepiida; family Sepiolidae; genus Euprymna; species Euprymna scolopes. The sequence continues at coordinate 97,553,694 of NC_136505.1, forward strand.
AGAATTTCCAAATGGTCACCCATTTTAGTATTGACCAGGCTCAACTTTGCTTTAATCCGGTGATGTCACGGGACCGCTGTTGCAACGTGATTATGCCGTCTATCTATCTATCTATCTATCTATCTCTGTATATATATATATATATATATATATGTATATATATTATAGAGATATCTATGCAAAGAGATATTATAGCGATATACACAAATACACACACACGGAATTTACTGTACGGGAATTTGCTGCAATCTCCTATACCCACCTTATGGACGTTGCTTAAGTTGTTTAGAATTGTTTAACTACCTTCGGGAATGAATGCTACTATATATATATATATATATATATATATATATATATATATATATATATATATATATATATATATATATAACTACTTCATTTACTCACATAAAATTAATATACGAAAGTATAAATTTATGCGTAAACTTTAAGTATTTACTTCAAAAGTGCTCAATACGTAGGTAGAGCTAGTTAGTTAGTTATAAAATATATATGGCGATAAAGCTACACTGAATATTCCGCGTTTCATCCACTCTAGGATTCTTCAGGCTTATGCGCATAAGCCTGAAGAATCCTAGAGTGGATGAAACGCGGAATATTCAGTGTAGCTTAATCGCCATATATATTTTATAACTAACTATATATATATATATATATATATATATATATATATATATATATATACATATATATATATATATATATATATATATATATATATATATATATATCCGGAAGGGTTATATATATATGTGTGTGTGCGGGAATCTGTGTGAATAATATATTACCTGTAGTGGTAAACTACGGTAAATTATGAAAATTTGTAATATCTTGTTTGCCGGGCATCTACCCTGCCTTATTTCTAGGTGTTTAATAGATGTGTCTGGCGCCAAAAACTTTAGATATCTTCTTTTTTTTAAATGAAACCAATATATTTCAATAAAATGTAATACACGTTTTAAAGTTGAAGTCAGATCGTGTCTTAACACTTATTTCCGTCTATTTCCTCAAGGGTAAACGGGGAGAGGGTTAGCAAAGACAGAGAATATAATTTGGTTTTATCAAAGTACTGAAACTGCACAAAGCAGTTCTTATCATTTATTCCGGAGCAACATCAGATTTAGATGATTCGGTAAATAACAGGAGTTTTTATGCGAAGTTCTTAAGGGAGCAAAGAATCGATGGGCTTAAAAGACGAACAGGAAACTTGTTTCAATAACTTTTATATAAGAAAGGTAGATGTGTAATAGCTTCCCACTACACTTAGATGAGACACAAGGTCAGATTGTTTGTGTTCAAGCCAGTGCATTTAAAGCAGAGGCACTCTGGCCTAGCAAAACTTACATTGACAACGTCATCGGCATTACTCGGTGGGGACGCCTCAGACAGTATGCGATTAACTTAATCAGTCCGAAAGCTGGGTAGCAAGGTCTGGAAGGGTGGACTTCCTAGTTACTACCCAGGCGGCGTACCTCAATTCGACAGACACTGGCAAGTTCCTGTCTCCTCCCTTGTTAGTCTGTTTGTCAAGAACAGATTTTTGACTGGTATTCTTACACAGGTCTCCAAGCAACCGAAGCTTAAAAACGGAAATGAAAATTACTACTGACTTCTGTTTTCTTATGGCGGCGCACCGGCGCATTCTTTGAGGGTTCTGCAAGATGTTCTTCGAGAATTCCCATGCGATGTGCTTCATCAAACATCATACAGTCCAGATTTAGCTCTATCAGACTTCTTCCTTTTTTCCAATAATAAATGAATTCCTGGAAGGAATCAATTAGAGATAGAAGAAGCAAAACATTCTCGATAATACTTGACTGCAAAAACGTCCTCAAAAATCCTTCAAAACGGTCATTGAACCTGGGAACACCGGCTTGAGAAGTGCAATGACCGGATTAGCAAATATTTCGAATAAATAAACCTGTGTGTATATGTTGTTCTTATGAAATAAATACCCAGTCTGAAAATACAGTGAACATTATAAATCACCTTCATATATATATATATATATATATATATATAGAGAGAGAGAGAGAGAGAGAGATAGACAAGTTAGAAAAGCATTCCATCCAAGGCATGAAAATTGTTAAACAAAATGTTTTTACTATGGACTTCAAAAATAAAGGTACAAGATTCAATTTGAAATTTATTTATCTCCAAAGTGCACTTTTATAAAATTTACAAAGTAAGGTATAAAAATTTAATTTAAATTGAATCAAAAAATTACCTTGGATTTATTTTATGTAATGTACAGCCTGTTGCAATTTTAAAAAGAAATCATTGAAAATGTTATATCTATATCATATATATATATGCTAGATGAAAGATAATGTTTTTAAATTGCAACAAAATGTACATTACCTAAAATAAATCCAAGGTAATTTTTTTAACAAAAACTTTAAAATAACTTTTTTAGATTCAATTTTTTAAACTTCTTTCAGAATAGAAAATCTTTCAAATTTAATAAGGAACATGTTTAATATAGATTTCATTAACAAATATTCAGTACAAAACGAGAAAAAGATGAAAATTTCAAAAGGACTATATAACTGGTTACGGTCAATAGTAGTCCTCGCCAGTGAAAGTCTTTGTTATTGTTATTCTATTATTATTATTTAAAACATTTTGTGTTCTGCTCTTTCGCGCGAGGACTAATATATATTATTTCAAGTCCAATGTTAACAAATTCCTAATGAACCGCCCCCTTAAGTAAACACTTCATCAAATCTCCACACTAACGTAATGTACTTGCAATAACCCTTATCCCTGAGTGGCTTCCGGGCCTTGATAAGTGGTGATCACTGTGTAAAAAAAAAATATGTATGTGTATGTGTGTAATGTATATATATATATATATATATATATATATATATATATATATATATATATATATATATATATATTAAGTAAAACGATTCATAATTGTGAATTAAAAATCAGTTTCAAAGGGAAAAACAAAATCAACTAGATTGTACGATTTTTTTGAGAAACGATGTTCATTTTATTTAAATTGACAATAAGTATTGACAATAATCTCTTTTTTTTTTACAAGGTGATCACCACTTATCAAGGCCCGGAAGCCACTCAGGGATAAGGGTTATTGCATGTACAGTACGTTAGTGTGGGGATTTAATAAAAATGTCTACTTGAGGGGCCGGTTCATCATGAATTTGTTTAGGTTGGACTTGAAGACATCCAGGTTGTAGTCAGGTGGGAAGCAGGCAGACGGAACAGAGTTCCACAGTTTCTTTACAAATAAAGTCTCCTCATCAGTAAAAATAGGGGGGGTCATTTAAAGACACCAAAATAAAACTAGTATTTTAACAGATTTAGATTTTACGATTAATTATTCTAATTAGAAGAGAAAATATAACATCATGTCAAAAGATAGACTGACTGCAATTGAAACAAATTTTATAATGGAGATAAAAACGGAGTATCTGCCTTGCTCACGACTAAAATGCTATTGCTGTTCAAGTCCAAATAACCTACATATAACATTTTAACTCCGTAAACAACATATTAATAGAAGAGTTTAGTAGAAACTTTTCGCACGGAAATTGACACGGTCACCCTCTCTCTCTCTCTCTCTCTCTCTCTCTCTCTCTCTCTCTCTCTCGCTTTCTCTCTCTATTGTTCTCTCTCTCAATAACTCTCTCTCTTTCTTTCTCTCTCTCTTTCTTTCTCTCTCTCTCTCTTTCTATCTCTCGTTCTCTCTCACTAACTCTCTCTTTTTCTTTCTCTCCCTGTTTTTCTCTCTCTCGTTCTCTCTCTCACTTACTCTCTCTATTTCTTTCGCTCTCTTTCTCTCTCTGTCTCTTTCTCCCTCTTGTTCTCTCTTTCACTAACTATCTCTTTGTTTCGCTCTCTCTCTTTCTCTCGTTCTCTCTCTCTCACTAACTCTCTCTCTCTCTTTCTTTCTCTCTCTCTCTATCTCTTTCTCTCTCTTTCTTTCTCTTGTTCTCTCTCTCACTAACTCTCTCTTTCTTTCTCTCTCTCTCTTTCTGTCCCTTTCTCAACATATATTTATATATTAGTTTCCTCAAACGTTTTCATTTTAGATTCTCCGCAATTATACAGAATGTAAACATTTACATAAATAGATTTCACCATATTATTGAAATGAAACCAATAATTTAATAAGAAACTAAAAAATAAATAATTGATTAACGCTCACTTGTTATAGGGATATGCAAATTAGTACATCTTTATGTAGTCGCTCGCATATCGATGACTGAGTATATTTAAAAGTTTGTTTTAATAATTTTATATCAGTGTACAAGCAGCAAAAAACTTTTAGCAAGATCGACCGTGTAGTTTTTGAGAAAAAGTGGAATGGATAGACAGACAGACTAAGAGAAATATAATATAATATAATATATAATAATATAAAATATATATATATATATATATATATATATATATATATATATATATATATATAAACATGAATACGTATATATCATGCTTATATGTACGTATACAGGGTGACCCCAAAAAAACAGAAGACATTCAATTGTTTTTCTGGGAATTTTACAGTCAACGGAGAAAAAAAGGCCAAAGACCCTAGTGTTTTGATGTGATCTTTTGAATATAATAAACTAGTTATGACCAAAGTTGTATTTCATTCGATCAAAACACTCAGAAACGGGGCCTAATTAGAGTTGGGGCTCGTTTTGGGGGAGGGGGTCACCCTGTATATGAAATGTGCTAGAAAGATGAATTATCTAATATCTCTCAGATGTGAATAGATATACAGATGTCGAGAGATATTCCATACATATAATTTACGCGAGATAAATATTGGCCGCCTCATAAGCAAATATAAGTGAAGTAATTTGTTATGGAAGCTCGATAAGAAATAATTAGATGTTCTGTCCAGTAAAATGACGATAATTACCACCCAACACTAATATGATCAGACAGTCAAAAATGATAGACATTACACTTGGTATTGCCGATGTAGAACTTGGCTTCACAGGTCACTAGGCCAGACAGCCTGTTGGATCTGTGTTAGTTAAACGTTTATCTCAGATGCGATATGGCAGATGTTTTTGTCCGTTTGTTGGGTTTCACTGTGATGAAAAAGCACAGTTGTAATATGGCCGTTAAACTTTAACCGTGTCGCTGTAAAAAAACAAACTTTTTTTTTTACTAACGTCCACCCCTGACAAGCCATATCGCCACTTGTACATAATGGGGCTGCTATTCGGGACCATTCCAAGGAAAGATTAACACCATGTTGGTTTACATTACATTTAAACTTCTACACCTCAGCACAGTAAAAGAAGCAGGTAGCAGGAAGGGAATTCCAAAGTCCGGTCGTTCGAGGGAAGCTTTTTGGCATTTAGAGACCTCAGCAGAGAAATCGTGAAATTTTGCATATGTGCTAAGACAGCTGCTGCTAATATTTTCGCTAGTCAGCTATCTTACGACTGCTGCCGATTTTTCGATGCGTCACACATAAGGGCGCACCGCTTCCTTAAACAATAGCCGATATGCAACATAGCACAAATGTAGTCACGTGAACAACCCTTGTTATTTGTTTTCTTAAACACGAGGGGCGTTCAAAAATAATACCTTCTATTGTATACTCCGTTTTATTTTAAATTTTACTTCAGTCGAAGTTCTCAGAAGTCAAGGGGCCCACAACCTGGGCCTAACACTTGAACTCTATATGAGATACATAGATATTCGAATTTTCCGTTTAAGTTATCTCTCAAACACTGAGTTAGTAAAGAATTTGAGAACATAATTTTCCTTTCCTCAATTAACAATTTTCACATGTTTCATTTTTGGTCTCTTGGTCTTACTGGATTACAGGACAAGAATTTATCTAGTCTGGTGGAGTATCCAGCTCCGTGCTATTACTTGAGGTAACATCACTTGGAGAAGATGCACCATTCCTCATAAAAGCTAATGTGGGTTAGCCATCGTGAGAACTTATTTGGGCAACGAATACTATGCGATTTTGAATATTTGGTCAGGGTTACTTCTCTGGAAAAAGTATCTTCATGGCGGGTTGTTCTGACAAACCCCTGTACAGAGAGACCTTAGACACTCGATGATAGTGTCAAGTTCTCTCCAGTAGGCATTCAAGTTCTCTCTGTGGAGGCATTCAATTTCTCTGAATGAATAACAGTGTGTTGGATAAATGGCGAGCAACGCCGGGTGAAAATCAATAGGTTAGTTATCTGTGTATTTATCTGTTTATCTGTCGGTTTATCTAATTATTTATCTGTCTCGCGGAGTAAATAAAGTAGATTAAATCGTGGGAAACGATAAGACGAGCGAGCATGAAGAGTCAAAAGGCCTTGCTGTGACACGGCTCTAACTCTGTGACCGAGCAGTTTGCACCGGAAGTACCTGAATGAGAATCAAACGTGACAGTTCAGGAACTCCGGTTTGAAAAAGTTGAGTTAAAGTTAGTGAATTGGTTTTAAGATACAAAGGAAGCAAGATGGGTTAAACAGGTATCCCCATAAGGGGCGGCAGTCTTCAAATCTTTAAATAGATGCAGAGAAACACCACAGGTCTGCGATCATCGATTTCATTCCATGCTGCGGAAGACGAAATGCCTGGGAGTGAAATAAACCAATATATTAAAACATATATTTGCTTTAGTCCGTCTTGCATGCGGCTTGTTATAACAGAATCTAGCTCCTCAAGACGTTGGCGAATCCCCCAGGCAGCAGCCGAAAGACAGCAGCAACAGGTATGTCGTTATAAATGTACTGTGCATTAAATGTTCTAACACCACTAGATTCGTCACGGGCCGTTAAAATAGACATTAAGAAATCTGAGGACTATAGTACGTAAATCACACCGTAAAATGGACAGTTAAATACATCGATAAATACACAGATAACACACACACGTTTTAAAGCAAGTCGATTTCAAGTTGCATTGTTATGACTACTACTGACCTTAAATTTCTACCTCTCTATTTAAGATATTGACACGGGAGAATCTAATAAAGCACCCCCTGTCATGGACGTTCGCCAGAGGCAGAATTCGTATCTGAAGTCCTTTATCTAGAAAGAAATTAAACCGATTAACATTCAACACACCTGTTAGACTTTTACGACATCGATGCAGTTAACGTTAGGACGGTTAGAAGATGGATTACAGGTTCGTCGATTTAAAGGTGGCGATGGATATTAATAGAACTTTACACAACTGTATTATCTACGAGGACGGTTTTGACAATTATCTGTTGAAATTATTTTTTTAAGACGGCTATCAACAGGGAAACGATCTGGTGTTTACGCGTTCCACTTCAATATCAATCAACAGAAACAAGGGTTTTATCACTCAAGGAGGAACCCCTTCCTAGACTTTAGCCATCTATCTCTGTCCGAGCTATCCGTTGCCATGTGGGGCCCATGTGTTGTATCAGGCCATCCCTCCACCTCATTCTTGATCTTCCATTTGGTCTCTTATGTTCATTACCCTCATGGACCATCTGTTTCATGTTGTTTGGTTACGTGCCTTGTCCATCTGTGTTAGGATGCCTTGATGGCAGTATTACTATGAATAACCCTTGTTTATCTTTCTGCCACACATTATCCTCTACATTATCCTTTGTTCCACTGCGAAGATTTTACTTTGGCGAGTCGTCAGGGCCCATGTTTCACTACCATAGATCATCATAGGTAGTATATATTCATATATACTCTCTCATCTCTGTCGACTTTCAGGACGCTTATATATATATATATATATATATAAGAGCAAATAATTAATAAAACATGTTAAAAACACTTCGTATCAGGTCGTCCCCCCTCTCGTTCTTCCCTTTGGCCTCTTATGTTCACGAGGTGTCCATTCCGTTGTCCTGGTGGACCATCTGTTGTCATGTTGTCTGGCTACGTGCCCAGCCCATCTGTTTTGGGGTGTTTTAATAGCAGTATTGTATCTCAATGACTCTTGTTCACTGTATCATTTGGTGTTAAACGCAAGGTCAAAGATAAAACGTATATTTATATTATTGCTCAGAAACGAGTTTATTTTGTGCATGTTATTCAACTTCGATTGACATTGTAACGTGGGTAACGTCGCAGGAACAAAGAAAGGAAATGAAATAAATCCGGCATTTATTCATGTTTTTGTTTTCTAAAATAATGCATTCATTAAATTTCCAGTTTTCCCGAACAGCTGTGCTTTTTAAAAGTCCCTCTCACCGCCACCTCACGCTTGCGTTAGCCAGCGCTTTCTCGCCCTCGAATTTCACACGTCGTATCTTGCCCGCGGCGCAACTTGCTTCTCTCCTCGACCACGTGGTGTATTTTTCTGTCCTTTGCTTGCGCCACAAGTCGCCCATGCTTTCTAATTTGCATACATGCTTTAATTCCTGATGCTGCTAATATTTTCACTAGCCAGCTATCCTACAGCTGTTGCTGATTTTCTTGCATGCGGCCATACGAGCTCTGTTACAAAATTAACAGCGTTTCTTTTATGACAATGGAACTGTATCTCATTAAATCTACTAACTTTCGAGAGTTTTTTTTGTAATCTGTCACGATAAGCAAGTCTGCTCTAAGAGACATCTCCTAGATGTGACTATAACAGTTCGTTTCATTAGGCATCTAACATTTTAAGTTACTTTAGGAGTTCTGTTGATGCTATCAGATAAACATGAAACTAATGATATTCTATTAATATATTTATTGCTGACTATAATCCTCATCATTCATAGATGTTGTTTCACAACCGACCAATTAAGATATTATATATAATTATATCCCATTTAAAAAAATAAGTATAATGCTTTGCAATCAACTTCTTAAATTGTTCTCGGACGAAGGACTAATTATACTTATGATTTATTATATATTTACATGTGACTAACTGTATATACCCGACGTTGGCAGGTCCAAACATATTGCCGGTCGAAAAGTTTAGTCACATATGTAAGACACACTGAACATTTTAACTTCTTAGGTTTTTCTTGAAAGTGGACCAAGTGTTGGATTTACAGGCGCATAAAACACATCCATCTTCATCTATGAAAATCAAACATGAAATAGCCCTGAATGCGTAATAGTGAGGCAACTCTCATATCTTAAATAAATAAAGTTTTAATTTATTTTATTGCGGGCTATTATACTCATCTTCTTTGTTGTTGTTTCACGAGGTTTCGGCCAACTATTCCTCTGGCCTTCGTCAGGTGGATAATAGTCCACAATGAATATATTAATAAATAATACTCATCTCCATTATCAATTCCAGTTAAATAATATATATACCATTCGGTACGGACTCGACTATGAAAGATCAGATAATACATAAACGTGGAATTATAAGACCAAAAAATCCAATCTTGATCGCCCTTCGGGACCCGTGGAACAGTTGATAGAGACGTTGTATTTCTACGGTTCAAGGTGAAAATTTTCTTAAGATAGCGGTTTCAATCCTACCCATAGCCGGCTAGAGGCTTAGTTGGCCAAGACGTGCTGAGACGACAACAACTATGGATGGCAGTAATTAATGAGAATGCAGTTAGGAGATTCAGAGTTTCTATCCCGTCGCGGTTACCACCTGATGAAGGCTAAGGGAATAATTGGTCGAAACGTTGTGAAACAACAACTAAGAAAGATAAGGATAATAGTCCGCAATAAATAAATTAATAAATAATACTCGTCTCAGTAATGAATTCCAATTAAATAATATAAATAAAGTTTTGTTTTAAATCGAAACTGATGTCGTCAAATCAAAATTAAATTAAATATGAATTAAATTACAAATAAATTAAAAATCAAATTTCAATAATATTTTAAAATACATCTTTCTTAATCATCATCAATGATCTTCTAAATTACATCTTTAGATCATTCCTAGACATTTATGCAGACGACACTAAAATTTACTCATGTTTAAATTAAAACTTCAAAGCCATCAATGACCCAAATCTTTCTGGTTCTCTCTCTTCTTATCTTGAGAATGTAATACAATGGGGAAAAAGGTGGTTAGTTTATTTTAATGCATCGAAAACCAAGCTTATCTATTTTCATCATAACTGCTCCGGCTCCAATCACGCTCCAATTGCCAAAAAATGGTTCTCGTTTCAGGGAATGAATGGATCTCGTCTTGGGACTGAAACTCCTGACCTGAAATTGAACACATACATCCAATTTGTTGCTAAGATCGCTGGAAAAAATGGTGGAATCACGCTACCGCTCCAGCCGGTATCTCACTTCCGGTGCAATTATCTATCTGTAAAAGAGTCAGGTACTGATTTAAATGGGGTATTGGTGCCACATCTGGACAGAAGCTGTTCAGAGCCTCCTATCTTGCTTAATATAGTTCAAAACTGGCTTCAAAACCTCGTAGACGATGCCCTTTTCTCTTCCCTGCAAACTCTTTTTCACAGAAAAGACATTGCGAGCTGGTCTGAACTCCAATCTATGGTTCGTTAATTGCATAACTTGCATTAAAATTACTCGACGAGCTACAACCATTATATACGATTTTTCTCGCTCTCTATATGTGTCTAAATCGAAACACAGATTCCCTGAACAAAGTTTCTTTTCCCGCCTGTAGAACACTGTTTTGCTGATCTGTTTCTCGGTTGAATACATGGTAAGGTTCAAATCCAATGTAAACAAGTTCTTGTTGAGCCGTCTCAATAAATAATCAAATTCTACCAAATTTAGACCATTAACGATTACAATACGACCACTTTTTTGCTCATGAGACCTTGTCTTCGAGTAGACTTCGGACCTTGATTAATGGTGACGCTTAAATAACAAAAATAGGGTTATCTTATAATATAAATGTCTTTTGAATAAATAGTATATAGAGAAATCATATTGGAATGAGTGTGTATATAATCTGTTTTATTATCTATAGATTAATAGAATAGCGTGTATGTTATTTATTTTGTGGGTCACGCTTACATCCGAGTGACTGTCGTTTAATTGTCATGGACTTCCATTTCTTGTAATAAATAATTTTACCAAGAATTCTTTATGAGTTTTCGTTTCGGTTTTGATCGTAGCTGATGGCAATCCAGTAATGTATTTTTTATATATGTATAAATATGCATACGACCAATATATATATATATATATATATATATGTATATATATATATATATATATGTATATATATATATATATAACTACTTAATTTACTCACATAAAATTAATATACGGAAGTATAGATTTATACGTAAACTTTTAAACGCGGAATATTCAGTGTAGCTTAATCGCCATATATATTTTATAAATTACTATATGTATATACATATATATATAAAATATATATAAATATATATATATATATATAAATATATATATAAATATATATTTATATATATATAAATATATATATATAAATATATATATATATATAAATATATATAAATATATATATATATATATATATATTCTCTCACCGTTTTTATGACTCCCACCCAGGTTGCATTCTTACTTGATAAACGAAATAGGAAAATGTATTTGGTGGAAATATCACTTTCGACGGCAATTCTTGGCCTGAAGACGTAATCCCCCCACGTGGGTGATTACAGAAACATGTATGCACATATGTAGCCATTAATGTTTGTATAAATAAAATTAATATACCTGCTCTGTTCACTCATTGAGCACTATTTTGATAGACACATGCTGTTTCATTGGATGTACTTCTAGGAAACTAAACTCTACTGGCTATATATATATAAATAAATATATATATATCTATAAATAAATATATATATATATATAAATAAATATATATATATATATATAAATAAATATATATATATAAATAAATAAATATATATATAAATAAATATTTATATATAAATAAATATTTATATATAAATAAATAAATATATATATATATACATATATATATATATATATATATACATATATATATATTGGTCGTATGCATGTATATACCCACCTCTATTATTATTGCGAAGGATTGGATTTATTTGTAATTAATTATTTTTCTTTTTAGGTGGTCTTGAGTTTTTTATTTCATTTTTTTCCATTGCTATCATATTATTCGTACACTAAAACACGTGCCATTAGAATTCAGCCAACCCGAGAAGCCAGGAAGAGTTTGTGTTGAGTACAGCAGCAATTTAACCAGTGTCTGAAAGCGCATTTATGGAGAGTGGACAAGAGACCGATCACCTCTGGTCAGGTCTTCGCGGGGAGGAGTTTCTGATGTTGAAAGACCCGAAACATTCCCATGATCCGCGCCGAAACATCACTGACGACACTCTCCAGCGTTCCCTTATGGAACGTATAATTGAACTTAATTGAACAAAAGTATTATATATATATATATCATATTAAAGCGTACTTTATGACCGGGCTACGTCGGGTGTCCCTGCTATCGTAGATAAATACATTTGCAGTTTTAACAAAAGAGCTACAATAATATCAGAGCGTCTCCGTTTACGCTGAACATCTACAGAATGCCAACAATAATATATTACATATGAATGAGTTCGCTGTGGAATTTCCACAGGTCCTGCTAGCGAAAATTTATGTGTGAAACACTGTAGCCTGTTTACATATTAATCAAATCATGAAAAAATACAAAATAGACAAGAATGCAACTTTATAACAATCGATTAAAAATATCCTAAATATTTCATCTTCTTATATAAGTTTTCTCATTTTTTTTTTCTCCGCCAACTTCGATTATTAATAAAGAGGCCACATTTCTTTGAAAAACAGTTTGACAATCTACTGTTTGTCAGATAGTTTCTGGTCGACGTAAGCGAGAGGATATTAATTGCTTCTTCCTCGAGTACTTGGACAATAACTTTCTCAGCACATTAAAGTGGAATTCCGAGGGTTGCAACGCTTTATTGGTTATTAAATCAGTTTACAGAATGGCCCATACTGAGGCTTATTTAAACACTCAGAATTCAATTCGCGTGTTTAAGTATCCCGTATTACAATGAAAACAGCTAGACCAATTTTTTTGAAATTTCACACGAAGGTAGTTGATGTATCTGCGAGTATTTCTACGTAGGTTTCGTGTTGGAATGAGTCTGATAAGAATAAAAAATCGATAATCTTTACAATTCGATTAAAGTATTGAAGTCCGATTTTGACCAGTTTCCACTTTCATAAAACAAGTGTTTTTTTAGGAATGTTAGCAACGCACAAGCAGAAAACCTAGCCTATAAAATCAGTTGTAGATTCTTTAAAAGACAGAGGCACGTTCGAAATAAATGTTTACATAGAGCCCATGATCCTTGACGTTGTATGTTTACTTTAATCTAAGGGATTATAACAAATAATTTCATAAACCCAGCAGTTACTTCTTCGATAAGACAGGGGCGCGCTCAAAATTAATGTTTCATTTTCTGTTTAGAACTATGCTATTTGAGTTTTGCATTTTAAACTTGAAGAGAAGCGACTTTTAAAAGATATTTTTAAAATCAACAGTAGATTCTCTACAATGCATTTTATACCACAATCTTCTGTGAATTAAGTCACTGTCTGGATAAATGTAAAGCTCCTTTCCGGAATACTACAGTGAGGGAAAGCCTCTAACTAGAGCAGACAATCGATTTGATAAAAACTGGAAGATTTCACTGATTCAGAGCTTTAAAAAGTCTGGTAGGGTGGAACATTTGGTGACTCTTATTTAATCCCGGACACAGCCATGGCCCCCTGCTTGTAACTAGATAAAAATTAATTGTTGCGGTTGAGTGTGTTAGAGAGTTCATTTTCGATCGATTTCGAAACGGTCAGGCCGATTTTCTTGAAATTTCACACAAATGTACTCCATATGTCCGAGAGTGTTATTTAGTCAGTTTTATATAGGAATGTCTCCGATGAGTATCGTTAATCGATAATCGAACAAATCCGACTACAGAATGGAACAGTGCGAATTTAACCGAAATATCAAAAATGTATTTGGGTAGCTTTATTACCGCAGAAGACGAAGGGTCCGGTGTATAAAATCAACAGAAGGTTCTTTGATAAAACCGGTGCGCGTTCGAAATAATTGTTTTAGTTTAGAGCACACTTAAACCATGATACTGTATCTTGCAAGTGCTCGTCTGAGCTCCAATCCCCGGTCCCCCTTGCCAATCTGACACGATAAACACCTGTCTAGCTAAAACCAGCGTCAAAAATTTTCCCCACTCGTTATCTTTGCCAAAACCAAAACGTAAATTCCATGAACAAAGCTTCTTTCTTAGAAGTGTTCGCCAGTGGAGCTTTCTTCTTTCTGCCTGTTTCCCACCTGACTACAACTTGGATGTCTTCAAGTCCAACATAAACAAATTCCTGATGAACCGCACCCTTAAATAAGACACTTTATCAAATCTCCAATACTAACGATTACTACGATACTATCCCATTGATTACTGTACACGCAATAACCCTTATCCCCGAGTGGCTTCGGGGCCTTGATAAGTAGTTACTTCCATGTAAAAGAAACACAAACTTTAATTCAAGTTATTATAAAGTAATTCATATGATCAGCAGAAGGTTTCTACGGTGTAATGTAGACCATATTGCGTTTTATACTAAATCACTGCGTGTCGAGCTCCCTCTCGGTGCACACGGTGGATCCACGACCAGAATAAAAAAAAAATTGAGCGACTTCATTAATTTCGTTGATAACAAAATTATCGGAAATGAGGGAAATTCGTTGAACTAATTCAATCCCGGGCAACAACCGGTCTCCATGCTAATGCATATATATATATATATATATATATATATATATATATATATATATATATATATCGTACAGATAATTGATTTTGTTGTTGTCCCTTCTTATGAAACGGATTTTTAATTTAATTAAAATTTGATTTTTAAATTTTAAATTATAAATCACATTACTTAATATATATATATATATATATATATATATATATATATATATATATATATATATATATATAGGAAATTTATGACTGTGAGTCCAGAATGGGTTTACAAATTGTTTCAGCTAGAGGAAAATCCTCAAAGAGGGGGAAAAAATCAAACTAGCATCGTCAGAATTCATAGATGGACTCCATCTATGAATTCTGACGATGCTAGTTGGATTTTTTCCTCTCTTTGTGGATTTTCCTCTAGCTGAAACAATTTGTAAACTCATTCTGGACTCACAGTAGTAAATTTCCTATATACTGCTCTGACTACACATTGAGCACTCTAATCCGGTTTTTTCACCACTGGTATATATATATATATATATACATATATATATATATATATATATATATATGTATATATATATCCGTTCAGTCTTAAAAAACAATGGGCACTCTTATAAGGGTAGCTGCGCGTGTACCTATGAGGGAAGGGTTTACAATACCCAAGCGAAGGGTACATCCAGCACTCAGAATTCCAAATGGTCACCCATTTTATTACTGGCGAGGCTGTATAATATATATAATTATATACATATACAGATAAATTGATATATATATATATATATATATATATATATATATATATATATACGTATACTTATACATTTATATGTATACATTTACATTTATATATACAAATATATACATAGTTATGCGATATATATATATATATATATATATATATATATATATATATATATATATATATATATATATATATATGCATATATATATATGAAATTATTACTATTATTATTCATGGAGCGATTACATTTCTTGGAAATATAATAAGTCGATACAAAGAAAGATACAATCCACTAAGTTCCATTGTATCGACTTCGTGGTTCGGCAAGATACTTAACTGTTTTTAGTAGACAGATCAAACTCAAGCATTGAACTCTCATATGAAAGCGAGCCTCTGATTGAAAGGAATCTACCACATAATTGGACGTAATTGCTAGCAATAGCTATCAATAATGAGAACGTAGGTCTACATATAAGATGAAGAAAGGCAACTTTGGGAGTCTGATGTATTGACCTTTTCGTACAGATCGAAGCTCGTTGTAATAATTTCATCGTTGTATCTTTTCAAGAGAAAGGGATAATGATTTTATAATGTCTGATCTTAGTGCAAAGTCAGAAACCAGCAGACCGTTAACTTGCGAGATCAGATTGTGAAACTTACAAGACGCTCATTTGTATATATTAATTTTAAGTGATATTTTTTTTAGATGAGGATTGATAACTCACATTATTTGGTTTATTCGGACTACCGTTCTCATCTTAAGTATCATTCGCGTGCTACTCCCGTGGATTTAATAAACAGTTTTCTTTCGGAATGTCGTGCAGATTGCCTCGTCCGATAAAAAGATATTCGATTTCGACAGGAAGATTCCCGAGTTCAACAGAAATACGAGGTGCCTTCAATGGGTTTTCTAATTTTTTTTTTTTTTTGTACAAGCATTTAAAATTGTCTTAGTCTCTTGGAAAATCAGTATATTATTGCTATCTTATGAAATGATCGGCCAATTTTTATGGTTTCAGATTCAAATGAACAGCAACAGCAGGGATCGGAATGCACCCTACTAAAGCCTGATTGTCACAGTTGGTGAATTTTAAAAATTCAATCTGAACATAAGGACACTTTAGACGAACGATATGCAGTGAAATTCTGTTTTAAACTCAGAAAAATCTGTCACAAAATCGTATGAAATATATCTGACTGATTTGGGGCCATATTACATGAATCGAGTATCAGTCTAAGTGGCATAAGAGATTCAAGGAAGGTACGGTGTCTGTGAAGGATGATGAGAGGTGTGATTGGCAAGTAAGACAGAACACCAGAGTTGATTGGCCAAATAAAGAATTTCATAGATGAGGACCGTCAAATGTATATAGAGACAATACGTGCAGAGTTTGATGTCAGTGTGGGAACTGTACACAAAATTATTCATGGGGAACTGGAGATGTGGAGGATTTGTGTGACGTTTGTGAGAAGGGTGTTCAAAGATTATCACACTATTTGACCAAGATGGGCATCAAGACAGTTCCTCATAGTCCGTGTGAGCTTTGGCTATTCACTTAGCTCAAAGAAAACCTTATAAGACATTTGAACAGGTGTAAAATATTCTGATGAGGATCGTTTGTTATGAAGTTCATAGCATGAATAGAACGATTGGTGCGGAATGTCGTTGGATGCGATGGGAGTCAAATGGTTAAGACTCATCAAAGCCGGCGACACCGCTCTGACGTTTTATGACTGCGTTAGTTGCAGGTGCAACCTGTCAGAGATCATATACACTCACCCCATTCCCAATATAAAAGTGATGACCCCACACGTGCTTGGGGGAGTTCAGGGAAGTTAGTGTACAGTCTTCAGTTCGAGTCTTCAGTTCGAGTTTTCGAGTCCGACAAACACAGTCGTCGGAAGATGAACATTTTCGTGAAGCGACGAGATGTTGCGATGTATGAAAGATTAACCGATACAGAAATTTCCACCCTCCTTCTAAGGATGTGCAGAGAACAGGGGCACGACATTCGATCGTGAAATAAAAAAAAAGACCTAATTGTCCAGAGAATGAGAGTTGCTTTATTGTTATGAGCTTTTTGTTCCAGGTTAGCCGACATGGTCAAGAGATGTGAAGAAGATATACAAAAGTGCGTTCTGCTTTTATTTTTATAAATCCCAAAAGGGCTGAGTGCCGTAAATATGAACATTGACTCAAAATAAGCAGATATTAGCTTCCTCCCTTCGCATACATAACGCATTGACACGCTCATACAATAGGACATTCATGAGGCCTTCCAAAAGTTGTTGGAATTGTACAATTTCATCGCAAGTAGGGGAGGTTATTTCGTGGGTAACTAGTTTCATGGGTGTACTATCAATAAAAGTGCCCATACGAACAATGTCTGGAAATTATTGAATGCACCTCACATTTCTGAGTTGGAGAAGATACACTAAAAGAAGGTAGAAGGTTACACCGGCCAAAATCTTTGCGAATACCATTCGAAATGAGACAGTAGTTCGAATAACATTTAAGCAATTAAGATCGAATTCAATGATCGATAGTTTTCTTCTCACACACAAAAAATATATGATACGCTTTTTTTTTTTGATCGGTGTGGGATATTATAAGGGGTAATATAGTTACATTTCTTTCGAAAAAACACTGTGTTCTTTCTTAAGCACGCCATATAAAAAGCGGGCGTAACTCTTTATTCATCAATAAATATTTTCCGCTTTTTTTTAAATATATTTTTAAAATAAACAAAAGACAATCTAAAATGGGGTCGTCTTCTAAAAGACAGGTGCGAGTAAATATATGTTGACAAATACTGATGTCAGAAAACGTCGGTAGTTGGACTGTTCTACGTAATGGACGATTTCACTTGTTTAATGGACTATTCTTTTACTAGCAGGACCCGTGTAAATTGTATTTAATGAGAAACATATTTAATCATCAAATATGTTTTCATGAAGCTAATATTTTTCCGGATAGCACAAAAAATGAGTTTTTAGACGAAAAAAATAATATGCAGTAACTATGAGTTTATTTACAGTTATGAAATAGTGTGTATTGTACCTATTTACTATGCCTCCCCACGGGACAGAGTTAGACACCAGGGTCGTTTTTTAACGTGGACAAAAGGTACAAAAATAAAAATTGTCTCAGTCGTGAAGGATTACTCCTCCACCGAAAGAGAACAAGAAATGGAAGTTCAGCATCTGAAGAACAGATGGTATTTATTTGCTCCCCCACCGAGCAAATTAGGCACAAGGCCAATTTTTAATGTGAGGAGTGAAGGGAGGGGGAAAGGAAAAGGGGACCAGCTCCCGAGAGGTGGGAAATGGGAGCTGGTTAAAGGTCAGGCATGTGGGGTTGCCCCCACATCTGGTCTTTGCTAGTCATAGCTAGTCATAGCTAGTCATAGCTTGCAGTATCTGCCGGAACAGATGGTATTTATTTGCTCCCCCACCGAGCAAATTAGGCACAAGGCCAATTTTTAATGTGAGGAGTGAAGGGAGGGGGAAGGGAAAAAGGAGATCAGCTCCCGAGAGGTGGGAAATGGGAGCTGGTTAAAGGTCAGGTATGTGGGGTTGCCCCCACATCTGGTCTTTAATTGCAGTATCTGCCGGAACAGATGGTATTTATTTGCTCCCCCACTGAGCAAATTAGGCACAAGGCCGTTTTTAATGTGAGGTAAAAACCAGCTCCCCTAAAAGTAGGCAAAACGGGGGCACTCTGGTTACCAAAAATAATAATTGTCCCAGTATAGAGGGTTTCCCCTCCATTGACTGGTACAAATTATCTTAAGTGCAGCATCTGCCGGAACAGATGCTACACTTTGATCTTGCCCAAAGGCCAAGATGTGATAAATTAATAAGTACAGGACGTCCAAAAAGTAACTGAATAGTTTTGAACTTAAATAGATTATTTATTTTTTATGATATGTTTCTCTAATTTTTGCAAAACTTGACGAAAACATAAGGAAATTACTTAACACAATAACAAATTCAAACAATTCTTTTTTATGAAAAAAAAAGTATCTTTTAAACGTTTCCCATTACCAACTTTGCATATTCGTGCTCTTTCCAAAACATTATTCATGGCAGGCTGCAGAATTTCTGGAGTGCGAGTTAACTCCCTTATTTTGTTCCTGATGTTTTCCTTCAATTCTTGCAGGTTTGGAGGTGTGTTAACATAAATTCTTTCTTTAAGATATCTCCACAAGAGATTTGTGTTGTGACGTCGGCTATCTCTTGTCGATAAGCTTTAGAATCAAAACAATTAGCCCCTGATTTTGGTAAAGCAATTTCAATACTTGCGTGCGTTGTTCACTGCTATACTCATTCATAATTCATTTGTAATGGAGAATCTGTGCAATATCTGAAATAGAGAAAAAAAAATAATCATTTATGGTCAAATGACAAAGACTTTCAATCCTTCAGTGACCTTTTGGACAACCTATACTAATAACTATTCAAAAAGTAATATCGTGCTACATAGTTCAATACCAACTTTTAAAATGACATTATAATTGAGAATTCTTTTAGACTGTCACCGTTCTTTTTCTGTTTCGCCCTGTTTATTTCGAATGTTTTTTTATGTAACTTTTCGCTGACTTCTTTTGCGGTCAAGAACTGCTGCACGTCGAAATTACTGCGAGACTTTCTTTTCTCACGCTATTACAACAGAAATCATATTATTATTATTATTATTATTATTATTATTATTATTATTATTATTATTATTATTTTATTTAAAACGAGACTGCACTAAAAAGAGGTCTCTCATGTACTTGTCCAAATCTGCCATATTGGATTTTTTTTTAAGCCGAATCTCGTGAAAATGCATCTTTTATAGCAATTTCGCCTTCAAAACTGTATCTGTTTGTTATCAAAAGGGTAGCTTACGGAATAATTAAAATAAAACCAGCAGAATCTTAACTATTATATGATTATTGTTTGTGTGTGAGAGTTTCTTATGAACTCCGAAACGACTGAGAGGATTTTTTATGAAATGTCACAAAAATGTACTTAATGTTTCCGGAAGTGTTCTTCAGAAGGTTTTCTATCGAAATGCCGCCGATAAGTTTAAAAAATCCATAGTAGAAAAACTTCTATTAACGAATAAACACGCTGATACAGCTTAACAACACTGTTGCATTTCAAAAGTGTTATCACCGCACAAGCAGAATGTCACGACATATTAAATCCCCCCCAACAAATCTTTGATAAGACAGAGGCCCGTTCAAAATGAAAGTCTCAGAGCACACGTTTAACAGTGATACTGGAATTTCGCATTTAAATCTTTAATTCAAGTCGTTATATGAAAATAATTGCATAAATTAACAGTAGGGTCTCTACAGTGAAATGTACACTACAATGTAATGTGGAATAATTACTACGGGGAAGCATAGGAAATTCTTCCCGGTGTTACACGGTGGGTCTGCGATAAGAGCAAGCAATCGATTTGAATCAAAGTTAGGAAATGTCGATGTATTAGAAATGTGAAATTTTTGTTGATCCTAATTCAAGCCCGGTTTACATACTCGAGATTTGACATACGGGGTATTGAGATTTGATAAAATCTTTTTCATTGGTTTTTGGCCAGGAATTTGGCTGTCAAGGGGTCAAAGTTCAACGATTTTATTTTTGAAGTCTCTACCAAACTCCTTCGCCAATTTTAGGTCTAAACACTTGCAATTTTTTATGTAGGTTACCTGAACATTAGTCAAACTTTCTAATATATATATATATATATATATATATATATATATATATATATATGCATATGTACATAAAGTTATGAACAGTGTATAACGTCCGAGCAAATCTGGGCTGAACTACTAGTATATATATATATATATATATATATATATATATATATATATCAAGGACGCCCGATGTATAACATAAAGACATAAATAAAATCTTAAAATTGAAAGCTATTATAAATAATAAAAATCTCAATTGAAAATATTGAACCATAATTGTTCTTTTTTGTTCTAACGTTTTTTTTAATTTTGAACAGAACTTAGCATATTCCGGCAGTTTACGTAATGCCGTGGTATATAAAGCAATATCACGAGAATACGAGTTAGTAAATGAAAAATTACCGCTCTATCTAATAAGTTAGAGCGGTGTTTTTCACTATCTTATTAAATAGAGCCATAAAGTAGAGCAGTTAAGTGCGCTAGAGTTAGAACATAATGGTGGCTAAATTGCTTTAGTGGCTAAACGTAAAAAAAAGCACAAGCAACGGTCCGAAAGCATTATAAGACATGAGTTTATTCAACAAGTTCAGAATATCATTGATGAGAGGCCCCATAAATCAATACGGTCAGTTGCGAAATATCTTGGTGTCACACTAACCACAATTCGGAGGACTGCCCATAACAATTTTCGATAATTGTCTTCTGTGATGAACAGAGGTCAGTTTCTGTCCAAGTTTAGTCGTTTAGTGGGATCAAAGAGATGTTTAAATAAACTAACATTCGCTGAATAAGACATTCTTTGTGGTTTCTGTCTTTAGATAAAAAGAACTTTGTCCAAATTGTGGCCTCCAAGGATTATGTCGTGTTAGCCGTTGTTGGGAGAGATATTAATAGCCATCTTCGCAACACTAAGATTTTCTGAAAGCATCTATATTCAGAATAATGGACAACGACGAGGGCCATCTTATACGCGTTTTCCAAAGGTTTGGATTTCGAATAGAAGCTGTCCAATGGCAGTTTCTATTCGGGAGACAAACCTTTGGCAAGTGCATATAAGATGATCCGCGGCGATGTCGCCCATCACGATCAATATAAAGCAGAGGGAGAAACCATTGAATGAAATTATTAAATAAGAATGTCACTTGACCACCAATATCGTGTTATTCAATTACAGATGAGTTGTTGTTGTTGTTGTTTGTATTTTTATTATCCTTAAAAGTATAATAGAATGTTTTCAAACACCAGACGCACACTGTATATAGGAAACTTTGTCAGAAAATAAAAGGCATTTAAATAGTAATAGCTTGGGTACTCGGCATTGCCCCGGTTTTTGTAGGTGTGTGTTGAGCAAAAAAAAAATAATAATAAATAAACATTTTAGTAGGCAGGCTCGAACCCTACCGCAAAGAAGGAAAGGAACGTGAAAAAGAAAAAAACGTGACGTCTCTGCAGTTGCGCCCATCGCCAAACCGAAAGAGACGTAGGCTTAAATAAAGGCTAGTCAATCGAAAAGATGTTATGATTTTCGAAAATATTGGCGAAAAAGCGAGTCTTCTATGTAGAAAAATGCCCAGTTGAGGTTGAAGACATTAATGTTTTGGGTCAATTTTTCGATATTTGTCGTTCGAAGGGTCGAGCCGATCTCGTGAAAATCCGTCGCCTCTGCCGAAATTTTTAGGCAGACATACATAATACATACATACATTTAAACACACAGGTGATATTTAGCCTGGGTGCCCGGCTTTGCCCGGGTGTTTGGAGGTGTGTGTTAAGCAAACGAAAAAAAAGTGGTAGCAGGCAGGCATTTATGTATGCGCTTTTCCGTTTACCTCGTTATTGTTTCCGTACTGCGAAGAAGAAAAAGAACGTAAAAAAAAACCTGAAGCATTAGCTGTTGCGTCCATTGCCAAACTAAAGTGACCTATGTTTAAATTAAGGCTAGACAATTGAAAAGAGGCGATGACTTTCGAAAATATCGGCGAAAACAGCGACACCTCCCTTAAGAGAAGTACCCAGTTGAGGGTGAAGAAATTAATGGTTTGGCCAATTCTTCGATATCTGTCGTCCGGCGGGTCGAGCTTCAAAATGATATCGATCTCCTGAAAATTCGTCATCTCTGTCGAAAGTTTTTGCGAGACATATAAACATACATACATACAAACATACATACAAACATATATGCATGCGTGTATACATATATTTAAAAAGAGAGGCAAGATTTATATTATAGAAGATGTCGTTTTATTTGATTACAGATGTGTTGTTGCTGTTGTTGTTGTCGTCATTGTTGTTGTTGTTGTTGTTGTTGTTGTTCTTAGCTCTCTCACGCCGGACGCACACTTTATATGAGAAACTTTGCCAGAAAATAAAAGACATTTCAATAGTATAACGGATCAATAAATCTACCAATTAACTAATTAGTTTGTCAAGCAATTAATTTATGAAATAGAATTCTGTGAAACCAAAATAAAAATCTGAAATCTAAGTGTGAATATGATAAGTGTGAAGCGATTATAGCGTAGTACTACAAATTTTGTTAAAATGAAAATAAATCAAATCATTTACAAAGTCGTATTCAATCATATCTACAGCAACCTTTGATGACCTGTCTTTGGGTCGGATTTGTATTCCCATCGTGGCTGTATAGAAGAATCGATAAAGAAGGAAATCAGAAAGTATCTAAGTTTCATCTGATCGCTCTTAGTTTTAAAGCCTGCACACTACAGCACAGCGGTGATCCTTCATGCAGGAGGAATGGAGAAACAATACTCCCAAGGGAGGTAACATCATTGAAAATCCTATTTTGTAACTCCCATGTTTTGCTACAAATAGTAGGAAGCAGTGTGTAGCCGCAAACCGGATCAAAAAAAGACACTGCAGAACTGCAGTAAACAAACACAGGTGGAGACACCTAGACTCCCCAATCTGTCCAACGTGCAAAGACACCCTCCTCACAGGACACAGACCACTTGATCCTAAACTGTTCAGTCACTCGACTGGAAGGTGGCTAAGTGACAGTTCATCTATCTAAAGACAATTTCTTAAACTGGCTTAAAATTACTGATATAGATGTCTAACGCATACGATACTACTACTATGACCCGTGACCACCTAACCGAGTACTTCATACATGTAATTTTATAAAATTGCAGATTTTGTTTTATGTTGTTTGTATATTTACTGTAAAAGTATAAATCAAGGAGCAAAGTTTTGCTAAAAATAAGACACTCGCTGTTGAGCTCTAATATGAGGTTCTGTTTTTAAACAAAGCAAGCGATTTCTGGCTTTGATTTAATTGGTCAGTAGGTCAGAAAATCCATCGTATTCCACATCGTAACCTGAAAAAAACGTATCCTAGGGCCATCATATCCCGGGATTCTACTGTAGAGAAAAAAAGCTCAATAAAAATTAAGATACTAAAAAAAAAATACTGTGTATATATGTATATATAAACTATCTCCTCTACATTCCGTTTCAAGAATACAGTTTCGCTTTTGAATAGCCTCTTAATTGAAATAGAGGCAAGCAACTGATTTTGTTTGTTCCTTTGTTTTGTTAATTTTTCTTGTTGCTAAAATAATATGTACGTCATCAACGGACTTTATTTTCGGTAATCTCACGTTTCATATGCAAACAAACAATAAAGTTATTTGATGCCGCACTTAAATCTTGTGGTTACTCACCAAACCTCTCCCAATTCGCACCGCTTTTATCAGATTTATGCATCATATGGGTCAGATTTCGATGCAAAACGTGGTGAGTGTTGTAGCATATGCCTTCTTATTGAGTAGGATATAAGCAGCTTGAACAGACAACCAACAACTGGAGAGCTGTTGTTTGTTACTGATGGCCAGTTTCATTGCAAAACGTAGTACATGTTTACACACATGTTACGACAAAGATAAGGAATTTATAATAAAATTCAACGCGTTGTTTCTGGTTGTTACAAAAATACTTTATTCCTACTTTTCCGCCACGCGTGACTTCTCGTCTCTTACATGATCGTCGGTCTGTACGCACGTTCTTTCTTTTTATAATCATTTTTCCTGTCGTGACATCATCTCGCACACGGCTGAATCATTTGCATATAGCTGCCATAGGCGCGTTCGCGATTTGTTACAATTGCTTTTGAAATCTTTAAATTTGTCAGCTCATCTTTTAAATATCGTACTGTATAATCACATTGACACACCGGATCTCATCAGATCACCGAAGTTAAGCAACGTTGTAGCCTAGGTAATAAAAGATGGGTGACCATTTCAGAATTCTATGCGCTGAGTGTTCTTTCCCTTTATCCTGTTATTGTTTTCAGTCTTCCTGAACCTCCACTTGCCACTGGTTTTTTAATAATGTCGACTCACGGAGGTGTGGTTGGGGATTGCGCAACTCTTGCCACAAAAATTTCACGCGCAAGCATCCTTACAGTGAGTATCCATAGTCTGTCAAGATTAAAAAAGCCTCACTTAGGTTCAATATCACCGTGGATAATGTCTATGCGTTTTCAATTACATTTTTCCGGCGTTCTTTTAGAGCTCCCCGACTGAAAGTCCGTGGCCATACTTTTGGGGGCCATTGGCCCCCCGTTGAGAAACGATGATCTACAATGAAGAGAATGCAATATAAAATCTAAAATGTCAATAAGTCCGAGGAAAGTGTATTCGATAAGGTCCAAAAGTTCGCCACGTGTAACCTGATGAGAAGTTGTTATACAGGGCGGTCCACTTCAAAGTAGCCCAATCTCTCTAATCTTTCTCTTAACGATCAACTGACACCACAGGAAAAATTGCAATTCTTTTTCCAACAAGATGGCGCTACATGTCACACATCTCACAGAGCACTGACACGAGTTCATCACATGTTTACGGAAGAGAGAACAATAAGCAAAGGGTTATGGCCATCACGTTCCCCGGATTAGTCATCATGTGATTTTTATCTTTGGGCGACTTTAAAGCAAAAAGTTTATGCAAATAATCCTCACAGTCTAGACCAACTAAAGGAGAGCTATACTAACGCTACCAGGAGAATCACCAGAGATGATCTACAGGCAGTATCTGCAAACGTTGTTAAACCCACCCAGAAATACATAGATGTCAACGGGGAATAATTCCAACATCTTTTATAACACTACAGGCAATTTAAAAATGTTATAGGTAATTTGAACAATAAAAGAATGTTCCGCCTCTCTACTGCATTTTCTGTGCTACTTTTAAGTGGGCTACCTTGTATATTCTACAAAATAATTGAATAAATGGTTTAAGTATGAAACGACGCAACGACGCAACGACACTTGGCTTGCCTTAAAACTACAAGCAACTATTACCTATAGCAGGTGTTCTTCCACCGCTTGATAATCCAATTTACCGAACAGTTTTACAACATGTTAGACAAGATCGGGTTATTCCTTTCCTCTGAAATGATGGAGTACGCGAAAAAGATATTGAACTTGGTTCACGGAGACAAATTACAATTATATTATAATAAAAAATAATAAACAATATAAGAATGTTGCTACTCCTTACTACATTTTTCTGGACTATTTTTAAGTTGGTCACCCTGTATAATAAAATACACAAAAAAAGAAATAAACATAAAATGAATGTCTATAAAATATCATGAAAAATATCCAAAATATATTGTGTTGGTCGAGAATCAAATTATGAACGAATAAATTACCAGACATCTTTTTTTTTTAATTTGTTAGCGCATGTTACTTTACCTGCTTGTTGGTTCCACTAGTCCAATTGTATTCTATTTGTCATATAAAAGAGGCGTAAAGTTTTATAGCTCCATATATCTATCTATCTATCTATCTATCTATCTATCTATCTACCTATCTATCTATCTTCTTATCTATCGTCTTATATATATATATATATATATATATATATATATATATATATATATATGTATCTATCTATCTTCTTATCTACCGTTATATCTATCTATCTATCTATCTACGCAAACACGTGCAAGGAGGCATATTAGTAGATACACAGTTTCTATGCATGTGGTCAACGCAATTGCGATGAGAAAAAACATTTAACTAAGAACGTAGATCCCATTAAAGGATTTAATTGATTCTTTTTAATATTAATCTGTTTTTGGATGGTTCCATGCTGTTATTATTATATACTGAGGATTTTTCGAAATTGATATTCACATCAAATGGCAGCAATATTTTTAATAATCGTGTATATTTTATTACGTATGGTTCAAATATTATATGTAGCTATTCTAGAAGTAGTTGGGTCTGTTGAGTTTATGTGGTTGTTAGAGAAAACCGGTTTATGTTCAGTTGTTCGAATTCAGTCTGGCTTGGAGTTCTGTTTGCAATCTGTCGTTCGTTAGACAAGAATCACTGCAATATCACAAAATAAAATTGTTCCTCGTTTTTTAAGTAATTGTGCTTTTGTTTGGAGCGAGAATCCTTTTGTTGAGCATTAACATTAATCACACGTTTGATTCTAGAGCCAGATTAAAAACCAGGCTCTGGATTTGGATGATAACACAAATAAGACGAACGCGGCCTGTGCTATTTACGGACATGTATGTTAATTGCTATCTATCTATCTATCTATTTTTCAATTATCTATCTATCTATCTATCTATTTTTCAATTATCTATCAATTTATCTATCTATTTTTCAATTATCTATCTATCTATTTTTCAATTATCTATCAATTTATCTATCTATTTTTCAATTATCTATCTATCTATTTTTCAATTATCTATCTGTCTATTTTTCAATTATCTATCTATCTATCTATTTTTCAATTATCTATCTATCTATATATCTATCTATCTATTTTTCAATTATCTACTTATCTATTTTTACATTATTTATCTATCTATCTATCTTTTTTTCAATTATCTATCTATCTATATATCTATCTATCTATTTTTCAATTATCTATCTATCTATTTTTCAATTATCTATCTATTTTTCAATTATCTATCTGTCTATTTTTTAATTATCTATCTATCTATTTTTCAAGTATCTCTCTATCTATTTTTCAATTATCTATCTATTTTTCAATTATCTATCTATCTATTTTTCAATTATCTATCTATCTATTTTTCAATTATCTATCTATCTATTTTTCAATTATCTATCTATTTTTCAATTATCTATCAATCTATTTTTCAATTATCTATCTATCTATTTTTCAATTATCTATCTATCTATTTTTCAATTATCTATCTATCTATTTTTCAATTATCTATCTATCTATTTTTCAATTATCTATCTATCTATTTTTTAATTATCTATCAATCTATTTTTCAATTATCTATCAATTTTTCAATTATCTATCAATTTTTCAATTATCTATCTATCTATTTTTCAATTATCTATCTATCTATTTTTCAATTATCTATCTATCTATTTTTCAATTATCTATCTATCTATTTTTCAATTATCTATCTATCTATTTTTTAATTATCTATCAATTTATTTTTCAATTATCTATCAATTTTTCAATTATCTATCTATCTATTTTTCAATTATCTATCTATTTTTCAATTATCTATCTATCTATTTTTCAATTATCTATCAATCTATCTTTCAATAATCTATCTACCTATCTATTTTTCAATTATCTATATATCTATCTATCTTTCAATTATCTATATATCTATCTATCTTTCAATTATCTATCTATTTTTCAATTATCTATCTATTTTTCAATTATCAATCTATTTTTCAATCATCTATCAATCTATTTTTCAATTATCTTACTATCTCTTTTTCAATTTTCTATCTATTTTTCAATTATCTATATATCTATCTATTTTTCAATTATCTATCTGTCTATTTATTTTTCAATTATCTATCTATTTATCTATTTTTCAATTATCTATCTATTTATCTATTTATCTATTTTTCAATTATCTATATATCTATCTACCTCGCTATTTTTTCAATTATCTATCTGTCTATCTATTTATCTATTTTTCAATTATCTATATATCTACCTACCTATCTATTTATCAACTATCTATCTATCTATCTATTTTTCAATAATCTATATATCTATCAATCTATCAATGTTTATCTATATGTCGATATCTCAAATCTATATATCTTTTACACCTATCTGTCTGTCAGTCTATTTGTCTGTCTAATCTATCAATCTATTTGCCTATCTTTGTGTCTGCCAATCTGCCTATTATCTATCTGTTTATCGCCTTTCTATTTCTCTGTCTATCTGTGTCACTGCACATATTTTATCCATCTATCTTTCTGTCAATCTTACCAATTTTCTATCTTTGTCTCTATTTTTCCCTCCCCCTATGCGTCTGTCTCCTTACCTTTATACCTCTTTATATATATATATATCTCTCAATCTGTCTGTCTTTCCATCTATCTGCCCATCGGTCTATCAGTCAATCTATTCATCCATCTATGCATATGTCTGTCGATCTGTCTATCATTGTAGCGGAACTAAACAACAAAATTAAAAAGAAATAATAAAATCAACAAAAGAAGCAGAGATCAGCATACCTGAGGATACGAAACTAACCGGAAGTCACGGCTAGAAGCGTGAGCATGCTCAGACAGTACAATTTATAGTAGTCTCTGTCACGAGTTCTGTATGCACGTTTACCTGCTGATTCAAATGTACATAATGCGTTATCTTAGTAGTTAAATGGTCTCGTACCTTTGTAGTCGGGTAGTGTTGTGGTACGAAGTTGAGGAAAAAATTACCAATTTGTGACCATCATGTGGCTATGTATCTCTCTCTCTCTATCTATTTATCTATCTATCTGTATAACTTTTCTATCTATGTGTCCAGGTTTCTACCGGTCTGTCTATCTGGCTATATAGCTATATATATATATATATATATATATATATATATATATATATATATATATATATATATGCATACATGTTTTACGAGCATTTTAATAGTGAATGCTCCGACGAACTACAAGACCTTGTGTCCCCTCGACGTAAATAGACCCGACAAACCCAACAAGCAGAAAACCCCCACCCCTACACATATATGTAAGAAAACATACTCTAATAGTGTCTTCCCCAAAACGGCTACACTTTGGAATTCCCTTCCAGGTTCGTTCTTTCCCAGCTGTACTGACATGCAGAAGTTCAAGTGTAATGTAAGCAGACATTTTGCTGCTCAACTCCCTTAATAGTATCCCTGCAACTTATGTCCCTGACCCTAACCCTAACCCTAACCCTAACCCTAACCCTATCCCTGCAACTTATGTCCCTGATCAAAGTGGCACAGTACTATAGTTTTTTTTAAAATGTAATACTAAAATATCAATCTATAAATCTATTTATCTATGTATTTATCTGTTTCTACCCACAGAAGCCACAACGGAGGACAGTCTTACTCGGACACGAGTGACCGCCAATGATGATGATGATATATATATATATATATATATATATATATATATATATATATATATATATATATATATATATATATATATATCAAGGTATGGAGATTATCAACTTACTACGTACTTAGCTGGTTGATTTTAATTTAAATTTTATTTTTCAATATACTATTTTCGAAAGCCTTCCTTGTGACAACTTCAAATCCACTAATTCCTTGCATTACTGGGAAAACATTTCGATATAAAACTGCTTTTTTTTCTTCTTTCAGTCTTTGAAAGCTTACTTGGCGTTCTTGGATAATTTCGTAATACCAATTTACTTGGCATCTGTCAAAACCAATAATCTTGCAACCGGCATAATCCGAATTGAGAATTAGTAATATTTGACTCGAATCGTAAAACCAGCGAGAGAATAAGGCGCATTCTCTGGCATTTAAGTTTTAAGTTTTACAAAAGTAACTGCTTATATAATTCAAATCTATATATATATATATAAGTGAAATTTTCTGAGTGTCTGTCTGTGTACATTACCTTACCAAGCTACTCTGTCAATTTTCAGTATTTTAACACTTGAAATGTTAGATGTAGGTCACTTGGACATGGCTCCAACTTTTAATTTGATTTGAATTCAAATCAATAAAAGTGAAGAAATCAAAATTGGGGTACAAATTTTGAAAAAAAAAAATACCTCTGCGGTCTTTACCAAATTACTAAGACAATTTTTTTATATAAGCATTTGAAATCTTACATAAAGTGTATTAAGTCATACGGGAAATTTTAAATAGGTTTTCAGCCCAAAAATTAGCTGCCAAGGGGTCATAGTTCAAAAGATTTAACCTTTTCGGTCTCTAGTAAGCTATTCAGCCAATTCGGGGACTAAAAATTTACCTAAAAGCTATTCAGACATGCACAAAGCTTTGTAATCAGTTTTTAGGCGAGAATATGCTGCCAAGAGGTCAAAGTTGAAAGAGTTGACCTTTGCAGACTCTACCAAACTCCTCCGCCAATTGTGGGTGGAAACGCTTGAAAATTTAGATGTAGGTTACCTGGACCTGAGTCAAACGTTTTCTCGGCTTGGGATAGGTGTTAGTCTAGCGGCACTGATGAGTTGTGAAACAACGAAACAGATCTGTATGTCGATGACTAAAATATATTTTATAAAGCCCCCCCTCTTGGGTTGAGCACTATCGTAAATAATCTCACTCGCCACTTAATTTAGCTGAAAAAATGCGAAGCTCACGGTTTGTTTACAAACAAACGTTTGAGCCCTCTACGAGCGGCGGACGGATGTTTATTTAAATAGACATTCGGACAGATTAATTTGCGGCCACCGCTTCCGTAGTCAGGGGGTAGAACTGCCGACTGTCATCACGACAGTTCTAGGTTCGATCCTCGGCTTGGGATAGGTGTTAGTCTAGCGGCACTGATGAGTTGTGAAACAACGAAACAGATCTGTATGTCGATGACTAAAATATATTTTATATATATATATATATATATATATATATATATATATATATATATATATATAAGTGAATGTGTCTGTGTGTCCGTGTGTCTGTCTGTGTACATTTTCCACCGCAATTACTATGTCAATTTTCAGTCTACAGATGAGAGATTTGATACGCGGATTTGGAAAATTTGGCTGTTAAGAGGTCAAAGTTAAACGATTTGACCTTTGAGAAATCTACAAAACTCCTCCGACAATTTTGGGTATAAACACTTTAAATTTTAGATATAAATTCCTTTGACATGGATCTAACTTAATAACTTCATTTTAGTCTAAAACAATGAATATTCAGGGGTTATAATAGGGTCAAATTTTTAAAAAAATTACCTCTGCGGTTTCTACAAAATTGTCTGAGTAATCAGACAATTTCTGCTCTAAACATTTGAAATTTTACATAAAGGGTATTCAGAGATAGAGCAAGCTTTTTAATCGGTTTGGGTCGAAATGTTTTAATTACCAATATATAAATTAATGTATGCATATCTGCCTAAAACGTTCAACAGATCCAGCAGATTTTACCAAGATCAGTATCGTTTTTTAGTTCGATCTTTCAGACGACAAATATCGAAAAATTGGCTAAAAACATTAATATCGTCACCTTCAACTGTGCACTTTTCTGCAGCGGGGGCGGTTTTTTCGCCGATATTTTTGAAAGTCATCCTCTCCTTTCGATTGCCTAGCCTTAATTTAAACATAAGTCACTTCCGGTTTGACGGTGGTCGTAACAGCAAAGGCGTCAGGTTTTTCCCCCGTTCTTTTCCTCCTTCGCCGGGCTGAAATGCTAGTATATATATATATATATATATATATATATATATTATTCTTTTACTATAATAATTATTAAATACCTACAGACATTAGTGTTTCATCCTTTCGCGAATCTTCAGTGCAGGGTGTCACGATTAATACCAGTCGAACGATTCGAACCCCGCATCACGAGACATCTCTGGCTCGGTTTAGCGAAGACCTAATCCATTCGGCTACCATTAACCGCGTGAAATAACGTCGAATTTAAACATTTTAATTTTAAATGTTCATTTACGTCAGTCAGAGAGGTATCTAATCGTTATACGATGATCTATGCATATATATATATATATATATATATATATATATATATATATATATATATATGCGCATAAAGTTATGAACAGTACATAAGCCGGGCTGAACTGCTAGTATTTCTATAAAAGTGAGAAAGTGCTATGTGTGTGAGGACACTTCTCAACCTATATACTCAACGAATTTTTTTACATACAGGTTAGACATTTGGTATATAGGGTATTGAGACATGTGGCAATCTTTTTTTACTTCTTTTCATCAGGAAAAATGCTGCTAAGAGGTCAATATTAAACAATTGGTACGTGGGGGTGATCGGACTTGTATCTGTTTGTCAACTGTTTCACGAATGAGCATGCCTGAAACGCTCACATGACAGTTTCTTTATGTTAAGAATAAGTAGGTTTGAGAACAGTTTTTAAAGAGCCTGTCAAATGGGCTAACCGGTATCGTACTTGACTCACTGACTTTAGATTTTTTATTTCGACCTCAGCTCAAGTAATTTTTATTTGCAAGAACTGAACTGTTTTTTTAACATAATACTCACATGCGCATATATCAGTTTCTTTCACTTTGATAATTTATTATTTATATATAAAAATACGATATTTCTGTTTATATTTCATAAGACATATGCATTGATTGAAATATAATATTTATGCGTGTTTTACGACGAGGCAACGCCGGGCGGCCTGCTAGTCATCTATTATTATATTACTGTTATGGCTCTGAATTTATTTACTAATTTTATTTATTTATTTATATTACCGATCAGTTACAGGCAGCTGTTATGACTCTGAATTAGCCATAATTAACATAGAACAATCTCACTTTTTGATTTATTTTACTTCAGTAATGTTATGGTGAAGCAAGGTGCCAATGGACCCAACAGAAATGTAACCCGGGAATTGTGATGACCTGGTCCTATGACGCAAATTGTTTTATGGAGCAAGGTGAAAATGAACTCATGTCCAAGCTGACAAAAATGTAAGCCGGGAATTGTGATAACCTGGAGATGACGTAATTCTGTCGGGGGTCAACAAAAAGTAAACGCCAGGCTGGTCAATATATGGATCAATGATGTAAATTGGTTTATGGTTTACCAGGTCGAAAGTCCATAAAAGTGAGATTGTAAACAAAAACAAGGCAGAGAGACGCGGAGACGGGGAACGAGAGACAGACGACGAGGGATTGCCTGTCACGTTCGCAACCTACACCTCTCCCACCACCACCTCCACCACCTCCACCGCCGTACTGTGTATATATGAATGTTTGTTAAATAAACCAAGTTTGTTTATAACAAAGTGTCTCGTTATTCATTGATAAATGAACAGCGGTCATTCCAATCACTATACGATTTACAACAAACATATATGTATAAATCTCAAACACACTATCTCTCAGTCTATCTATTGAGATATTCAATAATCTCTTATAGTTAAATTACAGGTGGTGCTCATGTAGTAGAATGTATCCTTTCTCTAGATGAAACACTAAGACGCTTCATAAGACGAACAACAACAACAGCAACAACAACAACAACAATGCATAATATACGTCATCTTCATAGTACCCAGTATATAACAGTAAGTTTTATGAGATCAAGTTGCTTCTCCTGGAGCTAACACTTGATTATGTTATGATTTAAATTTATATCCGAGGGCTCTTTTAAGAATAGATGCTGTTCCCTTTATAACTGCTACTTGTATTTCATTGCAGCATGGTCTTCCAGGGATTGCTTCTAAGTATTTCTGAAGATTCTTTTTTATTAAGCCAGTTGCTCCTATCTCATCCGGTATAATGTTTATTTCTTTCAGAGACCATGCCGTTTTTAGATCATTTTTAGGTCCTGATATTTTGTTATATTTTCCCCTTTCAGCTCTATTAAGGCCATAAGACAAGACGTGTATTAATTAAAAAATAAAAAAAACAAACAAAGGGTTACAGAAAGAAAAGATTGTTTGGGTTTCACCGAGTGAGCGAGGTTAACCCCGGAACAAGAGCACTTCCTGGGATCGTTAAGAGTTCCGGTATATATGGACGGTGGTTGAGTTTACTCCAAAAGATGGTTCCCCAACAACAATTACAGAAGACAGGATCAGCAGTTCTTAGTTGTTATATTTGTAGTTTAATCTGCAATTCGGCAAGTGGGCTGACAAGTCTTCCGGGGATGCAATAAATATATCCACTAGACCATATCTTAGAAGTTGAATGTCGAATATGGCAGCAGTTACTAAACAAACACAGTTGGAATGAGTCATACACCATTTGCTATGACTATGCAATTCTAACATCTACGTTCGCAAAAATATCTGACATTGAACCTAGCACATGAAAGGCACCTAAGTAGAAGTTAGCATCCCTAAGGTTGCAAGATTGAACAGCTAAAAGGGAAGCGATAACGAAAATCCAAGGATTTATGTACGATATGAAAAGAAATTGCCGTCCTAGGAAGATTCCGTCATACAAGAAATTATAGAGGCGATTGCACTCATAAACATCATAAACTACCAGCTAGATATACCTGGTGAACCAAGTGCAAGAGAGATACCAACAATCGCGATTAAAGAGGCGTTGGAGTGTATGAGATAGCGGCTCGTATCCGATAGGATGCCACATGATTTCCAGCTAGTACAAACTGATAAGTTGTTTGGTTGGTTGTTTTTGTTTTACGGCATATCAACCCTTTTCGGGTTATTTAATGCCGAATCCAAAGATTTTGAAGAAAAATTTTTTTAATAGAATATATTTGTTGTTTTCAAGTCGGTTTCGAGGTGAAAAAATTAACGTTTTTGGCCAATTTTTCGTAATTTTTTGAGCGAAGGATGGAGCATCGATATGATACCGAGTTTGTGTATTTTTGTTGTGTCTGTCGAAAGTTTTTAGCAGACACACAAACAAACATACATACATACATTTTCGCTTTTATATATATAGATCAAATGTGTGGCTAAGAGAACGAGAACATTTTACCACCAATAGGAAAATATCGAGGAAAGTAATGCCAAAAAAAAATCCTCGGATTCATACGATATGATGATGTACGGCATAATCACGTTGATAAACAGGTTCCCGCTGGATCACCGAAAGTAAGCAACGTTGAGCCTGTTCAGGACTAAATGGGTGACCATTTGTGACTTCCAGGTGCTGTGTGTGCTCTCTGCTTATCTCGGCATTGTTTCCAGTCGTCCTGGACTTCTTTCTTTTCAATGGACCCAAACAGTGCCGATTAAGGAGAGGTGTGGTTTGCGATTGCGCTACTCATGTCTAACAATCACATGCACAGCTGCCACTACAAGGGGTATCCGTTGTCTTTCGAGACAGAATGGAGGCGTCGTATCGTATCGATGATGAAATATGATGGAAGAGAAGGGTTCCGTAGAAAATTCTGTGCAGTGTCCTGCGTTCGACAGAAAGATTCCCGACTTCGACGAGATACAATTTGAAAAGGTCGGAGGATGTGCCTACCGAAACGTTCAGAAAATATCACTCAAGATAGAAACAACATTCTGAAAAATCCAAATAATACGAATAATCAATCCTCATCTCAAAAAATTCACTAACAATTTTATTCAAGTGTTTGTAATTTTCATGTTTGTTTCCAGGTAAAATTTCAGAAATTATATTTCCGATTAAATAAAAGCAAAAATTAAGCCGTACAAAATAATTTGACTTATTCCAAGCATGTTTTTATTTTATTTTATTTTATTTTATTTTTTCCCCACGTGTAAACGCTGCCTGGAGTGTGTGTATTTATTTTTAGTTATGTTGTCTATTTACCGATTATCACGTTGTTTTTTCTTCGGAAAAATCTTTTCCAACCAAAATAAGAATGTCTCCGTTCCTCGAAGGTTAAAGTCATTCCTGCTTGTGTGAATGTTGCAAAATCTTTTTTTCTCGATTGATAGTTTGTCTATTCTTGCCCAAGGCTTAATACAAAATAAAAAAAAAACTCAAAGTCTAGAGAATTCCTTATTTTCTCCTCCAGTGAACATGATGTGAATGTAATAGTGATTTTTTAGAGTAGTCTTATACCATACTTTCAATAATTATAAATATATACATATATATATATATATATATATATATATATATATATATATATATAAGTGAACGTGTATGTGTGTCTGTGTACATTTCCCTACGCAATAACTCTGTCAATTTTTAGACTACAGAATCGAAATTTGATATACAGGTTACTGAGATTTGGTAAAATCAATGTGGTCGGTTTTTGGCCAGAAATTTTGCGATTACGGGGTCAAAGTTCAACGATTTGACCTTTGAGAACTCTACCAAACCCCTCCGACAATTTTGGGTATACGCACTT